>NC_143397.1:38996270-39299300 GCF_052110815.1 Crocodylus siamensis | reverse complement strand
ACAAAGGCAGAAGCAGGATCTCAGGTGGTCACATATGAAGTATGAACTTTCATTTCTACCCAGAAGAACTTTTACAATCTTTTCTTCAATGCCTGATGAAGGGTGTTTGTGCCCAAAAGCTTGCAATTAAAGACATTTTTTTACAAAAATCTTGTTGGTCTAATAAAAGATATCATCTCTATTGCAGGTCCTAATCGCTAGGGGTGTGCAAAATGGGCCCTATTCGATTTGGATTCAGATTTGGTCAGTGATTTGATTAGTTGATTCAGTTCACTGTCCCCAGTTTGATTCAGCAGAATCTGAATCTGAAGATTTGATGCTGATTTGGAGAATCAGCAGTTTGGCCATAAACACGGCTTTAAATGTTTTTTCTACATACCTTGAGATACCAGACATGGCTCCTCAATGCTGCAGTGCTGGGGCAGATGGAGTGTCCTACAGGAGCGCAGGGCTGGTGGGGGTGCATGCCCAGTGGCAAACCCAGAAGTGGACTGGGGCCAATTGGGGTATGAGGGTGCTGGCAGTGCAGAGCTGTGTGGCCAGGTGACAGGCAGGAGCCTGGCTCCCAGCCAGCTGGGCTGATTGGGCACAATCTATGCCCACAGTCAGCATCTACATGCACATTTAATTGCAGTAAATATCCCCAGCATAAGATGGTACTGTCCTTGACTAAAGTAATACTATCTTATTGAATCGTTAATTAGTTTCCTGTGGCCTAATACTATCACATGTGTAGACAGTGATGCTTTACTCCACAGCTAATTAGTCTACTCCACAGCTAAGTGCATGTGTAGACATGACCACTGTTACCCAAAATATTAAAATTTCTCTAACGGTTCTTGTGGGCACCTTTTCTTAGTTTGTTGGTAATTGGACTGTTCTGTTTTGCAGATAACATATTGATTCAACATCATAAAGACAGAACTAGTATGATCAATGAGTAATACATGTGCCCCTATATTCTCCTTTTTGGCCTTTAAATTAGTCTGTGGTTTCTATACCCACATTATCTAAGCAGCCTAAACATTATTTGCATTAGACACAGCAAAAAAAAAAGCATGTGCTACAGGTCACATTGATACGCATCTGATCTGGGATCAGTTTACTCATGAGTAAATGCTTCTGGGCAAGTATCTACACATGCAGGGAAGCGGGAGCCAATTTGCTGCTAATGGCAGCAAACTGCTGTCGCTTTCTGGGGTCCTGCAATGGGCCTCTTCTGCCACTAGGGAGAGCTGTAGCCCCACCCCCCCCACCTCCAGGTGCTAGCCCAAGAGCCGGCAGGGAGCACCAGGCCATGAGACAGGGGTCTTCTGGCCAGGACTTAGACATTACACCCTGCTTCCAGGGGCTGCTGGGACAATGTTCCCCTGCCCTGACAGCAGGAAGCTCCTGGCCCTGGCTCCCCAATCAGAGGCAGGGGACTTGGAAAGAGCTACAAGGGACGGACAGGCCCCAGCCCCCTTCCCCAATCCACCTGTGGGGCAGCTAGCAGCTAGCTTGCTGCTAGCTGCCCCACCAGCACATTGGGGAATGGGGCTGGGACCTATCCCATCCCTGCAGCTCTTTCCCAGCCCTTTGCCTCAGTCACCAATTGGGGCTTGAAGCTGGGACTGCCCCTGACCAGGACAGTTCCCAGCCCCTGCACCATAATTATAGGGTGGAGGAAGGGAAGCCTGTCCTCCACCCAGCTGCACAGTCACAGACCTGAGCAGGGAATAAGTTTCCCAGCCTTTTCCCCTCCCAGCTCTGCGATCACAGAGCTGAGCTGGGAACAGGATCCACAGCCCCTGCAAGCAAGGAGCTCCCAGATCTTAAAAGGTATTGTTCTCATAGGTGCACAGTATCATCATACCTCTGGTCTCTTTCCTTCACCTGTATCTCTTTACCAGAGTAAGAATATTAAATTGTTCAGGCAACATCATTTCTACTTAAAATTTTCCTATGTATATATTTTTTGCTAGACATTATAAGTATGTCTCTCATGAAGGGCTGTTGTGCAACTGTTAAGAATATTAAGGGCTGTTGGTATAGGTATAGTCTTTCATGAAGGGCTGTTGTGCAACTGTTAACCTCTTCTGTGTTGCACTTCTGCAAAGGTTGTCCTTCAAGATGAGATGTAACACACACTGTGGTTAAATATGAAATAGAACTTGTTAAGAATTCTGCTTATGTTTTATTCAGCTTTCAGTTCCCCCTTTCCAGAATCCTGCTTGAAGAATATAAGGAGGTCTTTAGAAATATTTGACAACAGTAGTCAGGGCAGATCTAAAATGCATATACATTAAAGGTCTTTCACACCGCGTGTTGGCCTTTCTTAGTAAGCACGCCAAGAATAGAAGGAATTATGCTTCATTCCAGACAAGTAATAAAATCAACAATGCATCTTTTTCTTCCTGTTAAATATTAACATAATCTGATTAAATATGTAGATCAAAGTAATTGAAAGCAGAAATCCACTGACACATTGAACCAACAATACAGAGTCTGCCCCACCATGAATACTGCAGCTAGAGCAGAAAAGTAAAATCACAAAGAAAATCAAGCCATCCTCCATCTTCTTTCACAGTTCCCTATTGATCGATCCACTCTGGTCTAATTTCACTCTCCGCTGACATCCCTTTGTTATGTTAATAGCAATAACCTTGAACTGTCTGTGGTTCAGGGAAATCAAGCTGAGATTGAAAACTCTTTTATAAGTAACCTTCAGGCCTTTTCTGATTTAGAGAGTTACATTTCTTTCTTGCAGAGACAGAATTCTACATCTGCTACACTTGATCATTTAAAATGAAAAAAGGTTCTCTACTGCTTATAACCAGCAAAGCTAGGGGAAAAATCAGAAACTACATATTTGCCACTGTATACTTCTACTCTGAAACCTGAAGCAGTTGGCACTTTCTTACCAAGGTGAGCCTCAACACCTGCCAGGCAACAAAACAGTTCCTGCACAACCTCCCTTCACAGGGCTGGTTGGGCACTATCATAAGTACATAAGTATATACCAAAATTCTTTCTTGTCAGGGGGGAGGGACAGTATCTTGTCAGATTTGTTTTTTTCCTTAGTGTAGATGAATGTTTGCATGCATCTGAATAATGCTCTTCACATAACATAAGGAGTAACTTAAAGACGTATATGGAAGAAGTCTCTGAATCTGCAAATATCTGGGCTGGTGGTTGGGCAATCTCTCAAAAGACAAGGAAGATGAAACATAAAGCTCTTGAATCAACCATATAAATAAGGCAGCTGTATGAGGAAGGATACACCCTGCATTAGGATCTCTTATTCCAAATGGTTAATGAAGCAAGCACTTTGGGAGAGAAAACACTGATCTCCCTCCTGACTGCTTTACAGAGGTTGCTGGGGTCCTGGGAACAGAATCTCTGCAGGGATCATCGCTATCAATTCTAGGCCGCTGCAGTTCCACCAGGGTTTTAACTAGTCTGGGTAGGGGCACTCTCCGTTCTTCCTGGTACGGCTTTCCTCTCCTTGCTCTATAGTGGCAAGATTCATCTTTTGGAGGTTACTGAATATGTAGCCTAGTGGTTAGGGCACTACCTGTTAGTGAAAGCCTCGGGTCCTGGCTGCCAGGATTGTTTCTGTGTTTTAACCTTAAATATACATAACCAGAAAATAAGTCCTGGGAGCAAGATCTTTTCCCTACCTAGCTGAGTGTCCTAATCAATAGGCTACAGAGTCAAAGGCAAACTGGACTGTATTAATAGAAGCATCACATGCCAATCAAGGAAAATTATTCTTCTGCTCTATTCAAAACTAATGAGGACTCACCTAGAATACTGAGTCCAGTTTTGGGCACTGCACTCCAAGAAAGCTATGAACAAATTAGAAAGTCAAGCAACAAAAATAAAGAGAGTCCTGAAAAGCATGACTTACAAAGGAAGGAACTAGGAACGTTTAGTCTGGAGAAGAGAACTGAGGTGTGATTTGATAAGTTCTTAAATACCTGGAGGGTGGTTATAAAGAGATTGAGATAAACTATTTTTTGTGTCCACAGGGGACAGAACTAGGAGCAAAGACCTCAAGCTGCAGCAAGGAAAGCTTAGGTTGGATAGTAGGAAGAACTTTCTCCCTGTGAGGACGGTTAAACGTTGGAACAAGCTGCCCAGAGAGGTGGTGGAATCTCCATCCTTGGGAGTGTCTGTCTAACCTCCTCTTAAACACTTGATTGGAATGTTTTAGATAGGGATGAGTCTCATATGCTCTCTCTGGCCTATTCTGTTTTGGCACAGCAGCCATGTCTAAATGTGTGCTCTAATGCACATTAGCCTATTTCAATGCACGTTGAAGTGTCACAAAAATGTGCTCTTTAGCTTATGTGCATTAAAATAGGCTAATGCACATTTTTTCTAGTACCTCACAATGGCAGTACTAGATTTAATGCACATTATCTGAAGCACATTAATGAATGTGTAGATGCACCCTTTTTCAACAAGGTGAGATGGACACTGTTCTCCAGGTAGACTAGGCTGTGGATCAGGTAGCTGGGCACTCTTCTCAGATTCATATATTCATAGATGTTAGGGGTTGGAAGGGACCTTACAAAATCATTGAGTTCAGCCCCCCTGCACTTGGGCAGAAAAGACTGCTGGGGTCAGTTGGCCTCAGAAAAGTGGGCAGTGAGATGCTTTTTGAAGATTGCCTAGGTGGGTGACTATACCACGTCTGGGGAGAGCCAAGAAGAGAGAGAGAAAGGCTTTGAATCTCTTCAGAATTAATAAATTGTGTAATTTGCTACCTGGTCTAATGTTCTAACCACTGAAGCTATTATGTACAAAATACATGACTGCTACAGTGCCTAAAAATGAAACGGGTGCAGGTGGTGTGTGTGTGTCTACGTGTATCTGAATGCATGCTCATGTACCCCTTGGAAGACTAGGCCAAACTATGGAACCCCAGTGGACAGATGTGCTTTGTTCTCAGTCTGAGTCTCAGTCTAAGTTCTGGAGACCTAGGGGATCATAGGCATTCTTTCCTTGTACCCGGCTTTGTTCTCAGTGGGCACATCTACACATTCCTTAATGTGCCCTAGTTACTGTGCATTAAGTTTAGTGCATGGTAAACCAAGTACTAATTCAATGTGTAGCAACTTGCGCTTCTGTGCAGTAGCACCAGCGCATGGTTTATTTTTTATGCTTACTGCGCACTAGCCTAATAACACTGTGCAATAGCATATTGGCATGTTTTTTGACTGGCACACTACTGCACAGTGTTAGGCTACTGTGCAGTTAAAATCTCATGCAGACACTCCCAGTGTTTTCTAATGGCTACTCCTAGGTGGCACTTAACATGCTGAGTATTTACATGCTGTAGAACACACAAAATGCTGCAATGGGACAGCCCAGAAGTTATCTAGCCCGGTATCCTGTGACAGAGTGAATGCTAAGGGAGAGAATATTTATACACAACCTATCCAAACTGATCAGTCTCTGGCCTCTCTTCCTTTACAGCTTTCAGATATGGAGGTTGCAGCCTATTATCCTATCCTGTTTAATGCCCATTGGTGGACCTATCCTGCATAAATTTGTCTAATCCTTGTTTCAACTTGATTGAATTGTCTGCCTCTACAACATCATGTGGCAATGAGTTCCCCAAGTTAATTGCATCTTCTATGGTAAAGACCAATGTTACTCTTTTTACTTTGTTTGTCCAGCATCCTAACTGAATCTCTGGCAGACTGTCTGCTTATAATGTGCTTTACATTTTTATACTTGTTTCTCAATTCTTGTTTGGCTAGGCTTACAGTTTTATATTTAGTTTGCCAGTATATAAATTCTTTTCTTATTGACCTCACTCAGACATAATTTCTGATTTTCGAATAACTACTCTTTTTGCATTTGAATAGCCTCCTTTGCTATTGAACCAGCCTGGCTCCTTTTGATCCAATTTTTTTTTAATCTTTCTGTGGTATACATTTAATTTTGTCCCCAGTATAGTATTTTTAATGGCCTTCTGTAAGATTCCTTATTTGTTCGGTTGTGTTTTTTCATCATTGTTGCCCCTTTTTAACTCTCCTTCCAACACTCACTTTTGTGTAGTTCCCCTTTTTAAAGTTAAATGCTACCATGGTAGAGTCTCCTCCCCCAACAGGGTATTACGCCTGATTACATTGTTCTTGCTAATTCAGACCAGTTCTGCAGAGTTACACTTTGGACCAAATTTCAGACACTGCTTAAAACTGAACCCTCTTGCTCCACAGTTAAGTATTTTAGTGTTTTGAATGCTATTCTAAGCCATCTAATGTCCCTCATTTGCCTACCTGGTAAACACCTAATCCACTGAACTCATTCTCTAGGGACTAAAGAAAGTTTTCCTGGGTGCATCTACATGAGATGCTTTACTGCGCAGCAGACTAATTTGCTGCTCAGTAAAGTGTCATTGTCTATATGTGCACAGCAATTAGGGCACAGTAGACTAATTTACTGCACTGTTGGACAGTCCCATCAGATATAAGTGGTATCTAACAGAGCAGTTAATTACTGTGCTTAAATGCACATGTATAGAGCAGTGGTCTCCAAACTTTTTACGGTGAAAATCATTTTTTGGCACCCCAGGATCTACTGTGCCCCTCCCAGCCCCCAAGATCGACTGTCAGAAGCTCCATGATCAATCGCTGATGTAGATGGTGACATCAGAATTAATTTATTCCAGCTCAAATTGAGCCAGAGTAGATTCAGTTACATTAACTGCACATGTAGACATGACTGCTGTAAGCTAGGTCCTCAATTGCTTGAAGTAATACAGGAGGAAAAAGTGTAGATCAATTAATTGATTGCAGGATAACTGAGCCAAAATAACTATGATCACATTAGTCAAGATATTTCTTAGAGACAGGGAAATATTACTGACATTGTACAAAACACTAGAGAAAAGTGTTATGTACTTTGGTCACTCATACTCAAGCAAGTTGAATTCAAACAGGAAGTGCTTATCTTTTGAGAGGAGACTAAAAGAGCTAAGGCTATTTAGCCTGTTTAAACAAAAGCAGATGTTGATCCCTCTAAATAGACTAGGATAAGTAAATTCCATGGACATAAGGCACATCTGCATGTGCACTTTAATATACAGTAGCGTATTCTACTACTCATTAAAGCGTCATATCCCAATGCATCTTTATGTAATACCTCATATTAGCAGTACTAAACTTAATGCATAGTAGAAAAGGCACATTAATGAACACATAAACATGCCCACTGAAGAATTATTTACAGGACAATATTGCCACAGAACCAAACTGGTATAGACTAGCTATTAAAGTTAGAAAATATTTCTAACTATCCAAGGAGAGGAACTGGAGAACAGCCTTCTAAAATTAAAATGGAGACATGCAACCTTAAGTCATTTTAAGATTCAAATGATGGTAATTAACCAAAGTTCCATCTCTAAGATTTGTAATCTATACAGAAAATAAGCTCATTTTTGGAATGATATTTTCAATTCTTCTTCTCAATCACTTCTTTCTTTGTCTCTTTCCATTCTTTCTATATTGTATTCACATTTTAATAATAGCTTCCTAATAGGAGTATTTTATTATGGTGGGGAAATGTTCACTTCTTTGTCTCTTTCCATTCTTTTTATATTTTATCCACATTTTAATAATGGCTTCCTAATAGGAGTATTTTAGTATGGTGGGGAAATGTCTAAGAACTTAAAGAACTGTTTCATCAGGAGAGAGAACAGTGTGTACAAAGGAAGGAATAAAGCCTGAATATTATACAAGCTTGACTCTTGCCATATCTCTGCATGCTATCAGAAGTGAGTCAGCTCCTGTAACGATAACAATCACAAATTAATGATAGTGGGGGAGAGGGGGAAATTAATCACACTAGTACATCAAATTCTTGAAAGACCAAATATTAGCAGCTGGCCATTATTTACATTGCATTTGGGAAAACTATGAAATTGCAACACAGATCGACTAAAAAGTGCAGTTGCTATAACTAAAAAGAGTTGTCACACTCCCACCAAACTGTTTTAAAATGCTCCCAAAGTACTTTGAACTCCAGAAATATTCTGTATGAAAGGTTTTTTCAATAAGTATGATAAAGAATCTGAAGAAACAAAAGATCAGTAGATTACCAAATGGGACAAAGGCTAAGTACAGACGGTCAAAAAGCCTGGGGCAGAAGTGCTCTAAGTATCACACTTTACTCAATGTGCCCTAGATTAGTGTGGGAGCAAACAGAACTGACATTCACCCTGGGGGGTGGAGGGCATGGAAGTGGTTTGCACTGGCTGAGGCCAGCAGGCTGGGGGTGCTTCTCCAACCTCCCAGGAGGCTGCCAGATTGCTCCTCTCCCCAGACCCATCCCCCCACTAGCTGGCATCTGTCAGCAGCAGCTAGGAGGAGGGGGATATAATGAAGCCCCCATCTTGCTGGCTTGGGTCTTGGGGAGAGGGCCAGACTGGGTCTGCACATCAGGGGACTGTGTTCCCCCAAACCAGCCCCAAGTTTCCAGCCTAGTGAAAAGCCATGCATAGCTCTAAGTTGCAGCTTTTAAGAAGCTGGTGTGGGGGGAGTAGGCAGAGGGAATAGATCCCCCCACTGTGTGGACCCAGTGTGGTTCCTCCTAAAACCAGACCCAGGAAGCTGTGGGTGATAGCGGGGAGGGGAAGGTCTGCTCAGAAAGGGGGTTTTGTTCTGGCTGTGCAGGGAGGAAACAGAGACTTTTCTGTCTCCTGTCCATGATCGCCTGGGGGAGGGACTGGGCCAGTGCTCACCTGAAGCAGATGAGCACCAGCCAAACCTAGCACACTGCCCTATGAAGTGACCTTGGGGTGATGAGGGATTGCAGTCTAACTTGAGTTGCAATGGATCTGGTACAGACAGTCGATAAAGCACTCTAACCTAAAGTGGTTTAGTCTGATACCACATCCATCCAGGGCTAACTTAGAGTAGAATTCACCATTTTAAAGCACTCTAGGTGCTGTGAACATCTGTTCAGTTATGGCTGTAGAGTGCTTCTGTATGCTTATCACTCAATAAGTGTAACATCTGTACCTGACCAAAGTGGCTGACCCAAGATTTTTTTCAAATCTTAAAAAGTGAATTAATTTGTGTTAGATTCATTTGATCCATATCATTTTTTCCCCATTTATTAAAGTGCATATAGGGCCCATGCTAACTCTACCAAGAGCTATCGACCTCTGCAAAACTAGTAAGCATTCACCAGGTAACCCATGGAAAGTATCATAATTTATGCCAAAATTTGAACAGAAGTGGAACACAAATAAAATAAATAAATAAATTAATGAACAAAATACAAAGAAAGAAGCCGCTCTGGAGAGCCGCTCTATTTAAAATGCCCTCAACATCTTGTGTATTCAGCATCTCATGCTTCAAACTGGCAACAGAAATGCTTTAACTAAAGCTCATTCTACAAGCTTTAAGTGCCCCTGCCACCATTTTTAAGCATAGGGATGCTGAATACATGTGACACCAAAGCTGCTGGAATGTCCTAATTAGAACAGTCCAGCAGACTTGATGCTCCAACACATTCTAATTAAAATGCAGCAGAGCAGCCATCAGACATGTGTATAGGTGCCCTAGAAGACTGAGTTTGGGATCAAGAAAAATAAAAAATGCCTTATCAATGAGGTAATTAAATGGGATCAAGAAAAATAAAAAACGCACTATAGCAATGAGGTAAGTACTGCGAGATACATTTGAAAAGAACTCAAGTTCAGACTAGCATCATACACAGAAAAGACAGCAGCATAAAAACAAGCAGACAAGTGAACATTAAAAGGACAATGGGAAATCTATGAATGTGGTAGGCTACAAAGGCCTTCAACATTGTGGTGCAATGAGCTGAGGCCTAGGTTGAGAAGATCCAGTCCCAAGCCCTGCTCAAAGTACTCAGGGAATCAGAGTAAGGACTCTGCCCACATTGGCTATATAAGCTAATACAAGACAGCAGCAAGTGTCTGGGCAACAGATGGTCTTACTGTGCCTCTGGCTCACTTGGAACTCCTAATGCTGACTCTGTGCTCTGATCCTTTGGCTTGGGACTCTGTGCTCTAAAACCTCTGGATTGGATGCAGTGCATTAATTTACTTTCAGGTGTCGTAAGCTGGGCAGGAACAATTTCTTTTCCCAGTTGAGATTTCTAGGTTCTTCAATGCTTCCATTTTGTACTTAGAAGTATAGCAGACACTCAGAGCTAATGCTACGTATACTATACTGTATACCCAGTCCCAACAAAAGACATAAAAATCAGAAAACAGAAAAGTCCAGATGTCAAATACTGTCCGCTTTCCTTCTGTTTTCTTTAGGAAGCTAGGAAGAGGATACACTTTTCCTTTCTGAGCCCAGCTTCCTTCTTTATGCATCCCACCCACAATATGATAGCCAGGGATTCCTTAATCCTTTTTAGGCTCTTTCTTCATCTTATGACTGTGGCATCTTCAACCCTGCCTTATTCACGACATCCATTCTGACATCCTGTTTCCATCGAAATACCTTTCATAAACAATGAACACAGTAAAGAAAAATGTGGAAATATATTAGAATCTGACTTCAGCATCAAAAGATTTGTTGTGCTTGCTTTTTATGAAAAGACAAGCGATAGCATATTACCAAAGATAACTAAGTGCAAGAAAAATAAAAATATTAAGCCTCTTTCCTAAAAGAGAAATCTACATCGAAACAAACATAAAGCAACAGTGTGAAAAAAAGGAAAAATGAATGGAGCCAAAGTCTTATTTCAATGGAAAAAACAGCAGCACATTGTAATGAAATACTGATGTGTTCCTCCTCTTTATAGTTGTGGTTTGTTGCGATTTGTGTGTATTTTGATTGCAGACAAATCTGGAATAGTTCTCTACTTTTTAGAGGCAAAAGGCAAGGCTAAATACATGTACAGTAATCATGCTGTCTTCTTTATTTTACAAAAACAAGGTTTACATAAAACAGCAATGTATATTCCATAATTATCACTTACAAGGGACTTTAGCATAACTGTTAAACAAACTGACAGACTTGTGTTAACTAGTGAAATGCCAAAACAGGTGGTGCTCAGCTGATTCTCTGTGTGGTAGTCAAATACACTGCACTGCACCTTTCTCTATCCCTTTGTGTCAGAGTCTTTCAGTCTTATAGTCATTCTGTATGGGATCGCTTTTGAGGTTCTGCTTGGTAGTACAATATCTTTGCCATTCTTTTATTTCTGAATGATCAGCTTGCCTTCCTGCTTGGCATGGTTAGCGTGCTTTGCACATGGGAGATAGACTTGGAGCCTTGCCATCAAACTCAGACCACACGTTATGCACTGATGAGAATGGCACATGCAGCACAGTCTGAGTCACACATCAGTGCTCTTAGTTCATCAACAGCAGTAAATCATTTTGCTGTAGCCTCAGTTCAAAGTGAGTTGCAATCTCTCCCACTCTGTGATTTTAATCACTTTGGAAAAATAAAGGGGTTTCCTTTTGAGATGTGCTATTGAAACAAAGCAACAAAAAACTGGAAAATTTAGATTAATCACAGCACTAACGATGCTGTATACTATTGATAAGAGTAAGGTGGGGAGAGGTAGGTGGTTTAAGATCTCATTGCCTCTATGTCATTGGTTTCTGTCTGACTCAGGCAGGTTAATTCAACATCCTGGACATGTCCTTTTCATTTTGAATGAGACTGCTCCCAAAGAATTCATCCTAGGTTATTTGTTTTTTTAACCCAGTATTTGTTAGGACAGGACTTGGGAATTTTATACAACACAGCAACACTCACTGAAGTTCACAAATACTTTACCAGCCTCAATAAAAAGAATGGGTTCCTTAATTTCAGGAGATCCCAGAAGCTAGTGGCATAACAGCTTCTTGAGTCTGATGTTCTCTTCTCAGGCTAATTGCAGATAAGTGACCATGTCTCTCTCTCTCTCTCTCTCCCCCCTCTCCCCCCCTCTCTTTACGCTCTTTAAACAAACAAACAACAAAAAAGTTAATGCCAGTGGTTGTATTACTTGGTTTTGACTAGGTTGAGAAGTCTGAATTGACACTTGCACTCAAGGGCCACGTCCAGACAAGCATGGATATTTGGTTCCCTGAGGACAAATGTTGGTGGTGCACCATGTGTTGCCACTACTTGTCCCCAGGGAATGCCCATGCCATACATGCTTTGGCGTGCAGCAAGTTACCCCAGGAAGGGCAGAGGAGGCTGAGGCCAGCACTGTGCTGGCCCCAGCAGCCTTACCTGGGGTCCTGGGGGTCTCCTGGGGCTGTAGCACCAGCAATTCTGCTGCACAGAACCTGGCCAGCAGCCACAGTGCAGCTCCAGGCAACCTAGTTCTCCTTTTGAGTGGCACACTGCCTGTACGTGCACTGCTCCACTTTTATTTTTCCACAAGTTTTTCTGACCCCTGAATATCCAGGGGTCAAAAAAATATGTGGGAAAAAATGGAGCAGCGCATGTATGGGTAGCACTCCCTTGCAACGGGGAGAACATCTGAATGTGCAGTATGTGGCACCAGTGCCACATACCACATGGCCACGCTTGTCTGGACATGGCCAAGGAGGTCTTTCAGGTTCAAGGCAGTTGGGCTGGCAGCATGGTGAATCCTTGACTGATACCGAGAGGTTCAGTGAATTCACAGAATTGAAATCCCTGAATGATCAAGACTGAACCTTTGGCACAAACTAAATTCACAAGACAAATACAAAGAGGATTTTAAAAAGGGATTTTAAAAAGGTAAATCAATACCTAAACTAAACTAATAAGTCAGTCCTAAGAACTAAATTGGCCTCTCCTTCAAGAATGTCACTTTAATTCTCAGACCTGAGATACAAAAAAAAAAAAAAGAATTTTTTTCAGTTTATAGTACTTATACTACTTATGTAACATCAGTCTAGCACCATGAATGAAAGGGACCTAAGGGTGGTAATAAACCAAAGTATGAATATGAGCCAGCAGTGCGATTCTGTAGCAAGTAGGGCAAATAATACTCTGGCATGCATCAATTGATGCATCTCCAGCAAAACCAAGGAGGTGATTCTTCTGCTCTACTCAGCACTGGTGAGATTGCAGCTGGAGTACTGTGTCCAGTTCTGGGCACAACACTTTAACAAGGACATGGCCAAGCTTGAGAGGGTCCAAAGAGTCACCCATATGATCAGAGTCTTACCCAGCAAGCCATACAAGGAAAGGCTGAGGGATCTGGGACTCTTCAGCCTGAAGAAAAGAAGGCTGAGAGGGGACCTGATAGCAGCTTACTACTATACTAGGGGAGTACATCAAGGGCTCTGTGAATGACTGTCACCAGGGCACCCAAAGGGAAAACTAGGAGTAATGGCCACAAACTCCTGGAAGACCGATTCAGGTTCAACATTAGGAAAAACTTCTTCACAGTCAGGGTGTCCAGACTGTGGAATAAGCTCCCTTCAGCAGTGGTGCAATCACCTACCATGGAAATCTTCAAGAGGAGACTAGACAGTCACCTTGTGGGGTCACCTGAGCCCCAGTTATCTTTCCTGCTTGGTGCAGGGGCTGGACCCGATGATCTTCTGAGGTCCCTTCCGGCCTTACAATGTACAAATCTATGAATCCATAGCTAGAGACTGATGCTTTAGCTACATATACAGAAGAGATGCAATGTAGCAGGGATAATACAGAATCACCATGCTAATTCATTATCATCCTTTAGAAGCAAGATGGTAGTTGAGCCTCAAAGCTCATTCAGTTCTTGATCACTCTACTGGGACTGCCAGTTCTGGTGATGACTGTGATATCAAGGACTATTCACTGAAAGTCAAACTAAGCCCAAATATGTACAGAGGCTAATGACTCTCATCACTGACTGGACCCAAACCAGAGATCTAGATAC
Source organism: Crocodylus siamensis (assembly GCF_052110815.1). Lineage (NCBI taxonomy): Eukaryota > Metazoa > Chordata > Crocodylia > Crocodylidae > Crocodylus > Crocodylus siamensis. Next base: position 39,285,464 of record NC_143397.1, on the reverse strand, counting down.
TAACATGTCCCCTGGACTGTAGTCTCTCAAGAAAGTATTACAATTTCTTTATAAAACCCACCTGTTCTAAAAGCAATCACCATAACCCTCACACTCCTAGGCATAGCGATAATTTCCAAAATGATGGTGCAATTATTATTTTCTCTACTGTGCTGCTGAGAGTTATGTCAAAAAATGATAGACACATTACCTGGAATTCTGTATAATAGGATTCTAAACCTGATTCCTTACTCCATAACACCAGGTGTCATACTCCATTATCTTCAATGAAACTAAACCCATATACGGTGGTGCAGCATAATAAAGAAACAGATGCTAGTTTGTATGAAAGCTCTTAAAGGAAACAGGCATTAATGATTTCTCCTCATTTGCATACTGAACTCTTCCCTGGAGCCAAAATAAGCAGGAAGCATGCTAAGGAAACTGAAAGCAGGAGCCTGTGGAGTGAAGAGGTCACAACTTTATTTTTCAGTACTAATTTAAAGACATTAATTGGTGTTTCTGTCAGCTGCTTCATGATTATAAATAATTCAGAACAATAAATATTGTAAAAGAGATAGGAAAACTCAGGTTTTCAGAAAACATTCACTTACTTGATGTGTTTTGTTCATGTCAGTAGAGAGTATATTGACAACACCACTCTTTTTTACACAGGTCATGTGCTGCTATGATGGCTACTTTGGCTGTGGATGAGCATACCTTTTAACCCCTTTTAAAAAGAAGTATGAACTGGTCCTTCAGAGCACTCCACGTGCTATGATATAAGTTATGTCTGCATGCTTCTGTACCAATACGAGTTAGCTTAACTGCTATAACTTTAACCCTGAATGAATCGGGGGAAGGTTATTATGGTTTTGCTATACATTTATCATTACAGGACCATGTATAGGGATCACTTGCTATCAGTGCATTTTTTTACTGCAGCATATAGCCCAAAAGATGAAAAAATTGTGAGTTCTTTGTTGTGCCTCACAAATCTTGAAGCTAAAAGAAAGGCTCATTAAATGAGTTTTTTCCAGAAAAACATGAATATATTTTATAAGCACCAGGTTTTCATATGAAGGAATTATTTTTTGAGAAGATAATTCTTTACTTTTATTTAAATAAGCGAGAGTCAATTGATACTTAAGAGCTGAACAGGGAATACGCATGTGATCACTCATGTACTGTGAAAAAGTTTAATGAACCTCAAAGTATATTTTGCTCATTACATGGGTCAAGTCAGTAATAATCCTATATATAAACGATGTTGGATTATTTCTGTTGCTGTGAACTGAGCCCTCAGGGGTCCATTTTCAGCACCATACATATGGATGTGGCTGTCTGACTTCCATTTCATGTTGACGGGACCATGTGGATAAATTCCCATGAAGTGTTTAAAAATGTGTCCCATCACATTTGTCAAGTCTCCCCATCTCTTTAAGTAAAATTGAATGTCGAGGATTAGCAATGTTTTCCTTTCTGTAGTCTGGTCCATCTACTCAAACTAGAGGGCACCATATACATAGTTTCTCTGAAGTGGGGCATTTTGTCCTGCACTAAGTGCACATATAGGGGTGTGAACAGTGACAAAAGGTAGCGGCACAAATTTATGCTGCATTTTTTTGCTGCTGCAAGCACATGCCCCTGCATGTAAGAACATGCCCTTACTGGGCTTTCTAAAGGCTAGGCTTGCCCTGGCCTTTGTGTCAGTATGCACAAAGTCATCCTCTGCCAAACACATCCACACAGCCTAAAGCAATGACAACTCCTGTCCTTCTTACTTCTTTCTTACTTACTCTAATGAAGATGTGCATTCCTCCACTAGGGATAGAGATGTGAGAGGAGCCAAAATTGTGCCCCACCTTCCCCTCATTGGACCATGAAATAGATCAGTCACATGAAAGGTAAAATACTTTATCCCTGTGCAAAGGGATAATATTAGATGCCCACCCCCCTCCCCATACCTCCTAATTCTGAATTTCACCTAGGAAAGCAAACTTAACTGTGCTAAAAGATGATAAAAGCTGCATGCTCCCTAGATACAGTCAGTTTTTGAGTCCTCCTTGGCTCTATACAGCTCTATATCCTGTCCTACTAGTCACAATTTAACCCTTGATATTTCTCAGTGTATACTACGGTAAACTCTCTGGTAACTGGCACCTTACAAGCCGGCACGCTCTGTTAACCAGCACGCTGGCTTGTAAGGAAAAGTGCAACCGGAAGTGCTTACCATGGTTTCTCCAAGCCCCCACGGCCCAGGGCAAAGCAGCCTGCACTGCTTACCTCCCATGGCCCGGGGGCATAACAGACTGCACAAGATGAAATAAACATGCCAACAGACTGCACATTATTAATTTCCCTAACTTATTTTTGTGCCTTGATTAGTTAAATGAAACTTTGACACAAGAATATTGTATGACATGTAATAAATAACTAAAAACATGAATGTATGAGATAAACATGAGAAAATTCCAAGATCTGTGAGCAGGCAGACTAGCCATGGGCACAAGGATATTTCCAAGCAATAAGTATTATGTCTGCATGAATCCCATTGCCATGAATCGGAGTAATGTATTCACAAATACATTTGCTAATCTGTTATCTCATTACTTAGTCTGCTCTAAGATTTAATTGGGAATTAAAGTCCAAGAATTTGATAATTCTCTATTTTTGCATGATGCTCTATAATGCTGTGGACTGTTCTGATATGCATATTCTGATTCTATGTTACATGGAAAGCCAGACTGATATCAGATGCTTGCAAAAATCTCAGATGCCTATGCCAATTCCAGGCTTTAGATAAGTTTGAAATGCTTATACAATGTTAAGGCCTTACACTCATTAAAATGCATAAAACATTCTGAATAACAAAGCAGATAGATGGGGAGTAAGAAACAATTGTGCTGCTTTTAAGGATTTTTTTCTATATATTTAAGAATGGAAATATGTATGGAAATCTGCAGCTAGCTTATACCGTGTATGGAAAAGCATGCTTAGCCTTTAGTAAAAAGAGCCACTAGCAAACTGGTTACACCATTTAAGCTTATAAAAGCTTGAGTTTGTGCCTCCTGAAGTACAATAATGATTGATTTTTAAAGCCTCCTGGTGTCCTTATGATAGTCTATGCTTAGTTCCTGTATAATACAGGCTGTAGGACTGTGCACAGTAATTCCTGTTTAGAATTTATGGTTGCACCTATCTGTTAGAAACACATTTAAGTTTGAATTTAAAACTGCAAGTGATGGAGAACCCACCTCTCCCCTGGATATAAATCTGGATATTAATTTCCTGTCAAAATTTGTATAGCTTCAATTTCCAGGCCCTAGACTTGTGCCTTTGCCTTCAAAACTAAAGGGCCCTCTTTTATCAGAAAATGTTTCCATGTATAGCTTCATACAGAACTTAACCAAGATGCTACTTAAAGACCTCTTCAGGAGGATAAATAGAATAAGTTTTTTTGAGTACTCTACTATAAATCATGGGTGAAACTCCTACAAATTAGGCCGTAAGTGGGTAATTCACTAGAATGCCACTAAAGCATCAGTTAGCTATTGCCAGGGGTCCTTAAAGATGTATCTACAAAACACAGAACAGCTCTGAACAAGGTAACTTGGTTACTGGAAGGAATATACCTCCTGTTGTAATTAGCCTTGTTGAGGAAGATGATATATTAGCCCAATTAACATGTAATATTCAATAGTATCTCTACACAGCATTGATTTGTTCTGTGTAGACTTATTCTAGAGAACTGAAAACTACTTTTTTAAAAGAAAAACTTGCAAATAAGTGCAAAATGTCAAAGTTTAAAAAACAATGACATAAAAGATACAGTAGTTGGTGTATAGTTTGTTTTTTTATTGCAGCATATAAACAGCAGTGTTAATGTTGTACACTAGTCGCTCAAAATTCAGAAAATATTAGAGTCAAAGTTGTACATAAGCTTATTCCAGCCTCTTAGCACACATATATTATGCTACAGCTGAGGATGAAATTGTTGCAGGTTGCCTAAAACATGAATGGGACTGCTTCTCATTATACTAATGCCACATTGCACCACTTCAGCAATTTAAAAGGGCCTTAAAGAAGCCATAAATGTAATTAACAAACATATAATACATGTAATATATTTTTTGCCCACTGTAGGGCTTATTCATATAGACCAAGTTGCCCAAGGCAGGCTTAGTGGAACTAAGAATCACGTTCTTAGTTAATTGATGGGTTTACAGCAAAATTATACATAATTTACAGTTTGGTGTGGTCTGAACATGAAAGCATGTAAATTAGGACAGTGTCAAGTGAATTTTGCTTTGAGATCAAAATCCCAAAACCAAATATATACTCAGATTGCAACACTAACTTAGACCTGAACAAAATCAAATGTTTTTACAAAGCTTTGCAAAGAAAAATTGCCTGGTATAGTTGCTCTGCTAGAGAAGGGGGGTGGAAATGCCTGTGAACAACTCTTTTCTCCGAAAAATATGCTATAGATATAGCTGTGCTGGTTTTTAAAATGCCAGCAAGTGAAGACCCTGAGTTTGCCTCAGTTTTATTGTTGAAAGGCAAATGACAGAACTCCTCTTATTTTTCAAAGAATTCAGGTGTGTGACACAAAGCTGCAAGGAAGTCAGGGTTCATCCATAACATTTTTCTTGTCATGACTCTTGGCATTTATGGGTGTACTGAGATTCTATCAAAGACTTTGTTCCCCAAGAACAAGTTACTGTGTAGACCACTTCACAGGATAAACATCAACTTACCTCTTAAAAGGATCCCACAAATTGTTCTCTCCTGTGGGGTTCATCTCCCTATGGCATGTATCTGAGGCACTATGCCTCTTATCATTCCTCCTTGGGCAATGTGTCCATACACTACTCCCTTATCAACACTGGCTGTATCTACGCAAGATGCTCAGTCATTACTGCACAATCATTTAGTACTTGTATAAACTGAGTTACTGCACAGTAGCGCCACTGAACGGCTTTCTTGTGACATTGACTCCGCAGTAGTCTCGGGCTACTGCAAGTCAGCTTTTTGTGTAGACATGGTCACTGTGTCTTAAATGCACAGCCTACTTTAAAATAAAGAAGAGCCAAGTTAAAAGCTAAATATCTCATAAGCACATGACTTATTTGTGATCATTCCCCTCTCCCTACACGTACAAAATATAGTTTCATCAAGATGGCACTTCCTGTTTTCCTTTATTTCTTCCAAAAATTTACAAGCTCTTACAGTGTGACAGAAGTATTTGGAAACTTTGTGAGATTTTTTCTGGAAGAGGTATAAGAGCAATGTTATTCTTGGGCTCTATTATACAATGGCCCTATGGTTAGTTCTTCACGCTACTAAGTGACAGAACTAGGTTCGCATCTCAAATCTAATCTTGTTTCCTGACCCAGCAGAGTATGAGAGCACTATACATGGAGCACTGTAAATCACTGGGGAAGCTATAGAGGTCTCAGTAGAATCCCTTGGCCAAGAAAGATAAAATACTGATGGATTCATATTTATTTGTTCTGCTAACATAGCTAGCATGTTGACTGTTGTGTGATCTTTATTAAAGTCAGAGATGCAAAGAGCTTGTTTGGAAATGTAGTGCCTATAGCGAAGGCAGATGTTTTCTGGCTTAACCACCAGCAAGCTGTAACACCCATGCAGTCAAGTGTTTGTTGATCTATCTCTTGTCTTGCATGTAAGCTCACTCCCTCTCCTTCCCCCTCTTGCCCTTTGCTTGTTTTGTTACAATAGATGCAATGTTTTACAAACTGTCATTGTACAGGTGGAGAAATATGATTGAAACAGCTTGTTACAGCAAAATAGACCATTTGAACCTTTTCTTTTCCTCTCTCAAAAAATAGAGGCCGTGTTCCATTATAGTGACAAAATTATGGATGAGGAGAAAATTATGTTGCTTTCCATTGTGAATGCCAGAAAATTTCTCTCTTTGTTCCTTCATTAGCACTTTAAAAGGGTGTTTAAAAAGTGGTTATACTTACTGAGTAGTTTTTTTCTTCCTTTGCAATGTTTTGCCCAACTCCAAATGTTGTTATAGTCCCTTCTGGCCTAAAAAATCTATGACTCTCCACCCAGGTTTGCCAGAAAGGTCACAAATCTTAACAAACTCAGCTCAAGCCTCAGAGTTTTAATAAAACCCAGACACAAACATGGTCTACGTGCTAGAGGGATTTTGAGTAAAAATTTTAAACAGTCTACCAAACCCTGTGATGCAGGTAGAGACATGCAAGAGCCCCTGGAGCTCTGTAACAACTCATCCCAATGATGGGGTCTACCTGAGCCAGAGGGTCTGGGATCTGGTAGGTTAATTCTCAGTCAGGTTGTTGATTTATCTGAGGGAAACACTCCCTTCTAGGAACTGATTAGATGCAACTGAGGAGTTCTGATTTACAGATTTTTCTAATTACTACTTGTAGTGTAGGGAGGCAGCTAAAGGACTTGGCCAAATGGTGTTGGTTTGGTGAAACTGGAACTCCTTAAATACATTTGAAGACCTAGAGATGGTAGTTTTTACTCTCAAATAGTTCTCCGTATTGTACTGCCACATTTGCTATTGTAATGTAGTTCTGTATATTTATTGGGGCTTAGGGGTAAGAGTTTTCTTCTTTGGAGGAAGGGCTCTCATTTCCTATATGGTCTTACAATGCCAAATACAAGGAGAAGCCTGGTGATGTTAGCTGCTATGCGATACTGTAGTATCAACATTAACTAATAAGACATTACATTTTTGAGTTATCCAAGGAAAAGAAAGCATTTAAAACACTAATTAAACTATTTTTCCAACTCAGACATTAGTCTATAGTCAAAATCAGACTACCAACCTCTTAAAAATTACACCAAACAAAATAACGAGTGCTTTTAACAAAAGTAACTCCCTGCTCATAATTAGTCATAATTTTACTGTAATAAAATTCTAAGGACATGTTTATACAACATCAGATGATGCTAAGCAGCAGCACCATGAAAACACATCTAGCCAAGTTGTTCACATATGCTCCATATGAAAAAAAATTGTCAGGCAGCTGCCATTTGAGTGGTGTTTGGTGTATCTGGTACTGTCTTTTGAGCATGCCTGAGAATGGGAGCGTGAGAGCAGTGCTCACCAAAAATCTTGCCAAAGTACCCACATGACTCCCGTGCAGTGAAAGAAAAGGGATGAGTTGATTTTTTTTTTTTAACAGCACTTTGTAGCAGTGTGCTGTGTGGGGTAGACAGACTTGAAAATCTGTTAATGCTATATAAAAGAATATGCTAATTAGTACATATATCAAAGTACATATATCAAAGTAGGGGAATAGATACACCTGCCTGGTTATCTACGGAATAACTGGTGATCTGGTTTTCACATATAATCATTAAAATCTGATTGGTTTCTAAATAGCTTTCCATGCATAAAAAAGGTATGAATGATGCAACTGTTCTATCACATAACCTCGGCACACTTCCCTTCTGCCATCCAGTCTGATAAGACAGCTGCCAGCGATTATACCCCTCTAGTTTTATGCATTGTGTTGTTTCCTTAAGCTTAATAATACCATATGCAGTAAATCAAGGATGAAGCTAAACTTACTGGCCCAGCCAGTCACAACATCCTTAATCTTGATTTGTATATAAATTGTAAATTATTGATTAATGTTACTATAAATTGATTATTGCTTTTACTCTTCCATGATCTCTTTTGGGGATTGTGAATTCAGAGCAGAAACACCTAGCATTTACTAGACTACCACAAATGCATAATGATAATATATTTTTATAAATGTATTTGAATATGACCATCCAATAATATAGCAATGAATAAGGGGGACAAAATCTTGTGTTGCTGCTTTTCCCTGCTCCCAAGTCAGAGGCAATTTCCCCATTCAGCCACCACTAGTTACACCACTGCACTGAAATAGTTAATCTAATGAACCATTTCATTTCAGGAAAGAATGAAAATACCTCCTAACTTTTCACACTGCTCCAGTCAGTGTTTTTCAAGAGGCACTATTCAGTTGCATCCACACGAGCATGGACGTTTGTTACCCTGGGACAAGAAACAGCGGCACACCTTGTGCCACTGCTACTTGTCCCTGGGAATGCCTGTGCCACATGCTCTGGCACACAGTAGGTATCCCGGGTGGGATAGGGGAGGCTGGGGCCTGCAGTGGGCTTGCTTGGGGTCCTGGGGGCTGCAGCAGCAGCAATCCTGCCACTCGGAGCCTGGCTGGCAGCTGGAGCATGGTTTCAGCTGGCCAGGCTCCAGTTTTCTGTGCTGCTCCACTTCTTTTTCCATGTGTTTTCTGACCCACTACTTTGCAGCACAGAGAACAGCTGAATGTGTGGTACGTGGTGCCACAAACATGTCTGCAGTGTCACGTACCACATGCCCTTAAGGTTTGTCCCTGCACTCTTGAACCTCTGCAAAACTTGCACTGAGGAAACTTGCTGCCTATCATCAATGGGTTTAAGTACCAAAATTCTTTAATATTATAAGGTTTTAATATTGTACCAGCCAAACAGTCCTAGAACAATTGTGAAGTCTATGCTACAGTTTCCTTGACTTTTGAACTGTGGTGTGATGTCATTGTTCCATTTAATAAACTTGTTACGTTTAAAAAGAGAGAAATTTATCTAAAACAAAGTCCATGAAATGCAATAGCTTGTTAAGAGGTTGCTATACTTAATCCTCAAAATATCGACTGTCTGCCTACAGCTTTCCTTGTGTCTAATCTGTCAACTCTCTGTCCAGTCAACTTAACAGGACCACTTGAGAAACATAAGAAGTAATGATGTCATCCTTTTTTGTGGCTCTCTAGCATGGCAGTATATCGCTTAAACAAGAATAACATTAGACACACTCAACTCACATGTATTAATCGCTTACACAATGACTGGTTCTACTTACAGCAGAGCTCTGACAAAGAAATCCACACACACACTTCTCTGTACTACCTCATTCTAGTCTCAGCTTTAAAACAAACTGGAAATAAACCAGATATGCCTCTCCCTCTCACTATCAGTACTGTAGATAATCCTGTTTTGGTAACAACCCATACGGGCAAGGATCAATCAAAGAAAGTGGATTAACAAGCAGTAAGAAAATGCACTGTGACAAAAGACTTTCTCTTGCACCCTGGCTCACGATCAGAAAATCATCAGGACAAGCACCTTCTCCACTAATTGCTGACAGATGAAAGATAAACATGCCGTTATCATAACAACGTCCCCTTGCTCTTTAGGGAGGGAATGCAATTAAAGCCTTAGCCACCACAGAAAATGGCATCGTACAAATTGTGATTGTGCTTGTACCATTCAGCTAGATTTTACTACGAAAGTCGTTGTTTCTACACCAAGATTTAGTATTTCCTTTTTAAGTGCTAAATCAGGGCGCAGTAACAGCCAATAGTGCACTGAACATGTGGCATGCAGTTATTTTTAGCAGCTACTTTGCCATAGCAGCATGCTATACTGGGGGAGCGTGTCGCTATGGCAAAGTAGCTGCTGGTCATGTGTAGATGCCTGTGGATGATATGTCACCATAGTGCATTGCCATGGTGATGCAGCATCACGTGTAGATGCACCCTGTATGTATCATGTACTGTGAGAACAGAAACCAGAAAAGGAGTTCTACTAAATGGCAAGATGGAGTCGCAGGGACAAATCCTCATCTCAGCTACTCCAATAAAAATCTAGAGATCCTGAAGTCACTGAACACCAGATTCTAATCCAGCATTGATTGCAATTATTCCATAGCTGTGTATTTATATGTGACTAGCCATACATGACAGAAAACTAGTCAGCAAAAAGATCTTTGAATACTTCGAATGTGTTAATGAACTTAGCATGAGGAGTCTGAGGTAACAACAAATATTGGTGTCCCAGTTGCTGCTTTGTGCCAAGCAGGAACCTATGAAGTGTGGATTACTTCAAAGTACATGGGAACAAAGGTCAAGTAAATAAAAAGGACTATTTTCCCCTCAGTGCAGTACTTACTGTATAATTAGCCCCTCAATATACAAATATTGGATAGATATATGAATTAACATCTAGTCACACACATAGGTATAAATTTCTTTTGTAAAGATCATCAGGCACCTATAAACAATCCAAAATATCAAAATTGAGAATGTAAGGCAGAGCTGCTCCTTAGACATGGGCTAACTGAATAAGTTACATTTCTACCCTGCCTTCTGCCTGACTTCAGACTAACATGGTAAACTCTCTCTGACCAAAATGGAGGACAGATTTTCTAAGAATCCTTGAAACTACACCATTTTTTGAAAGATGTAATCTTGTTCCCATGTTTCAGGCAAAACCATAGGAAATGGTACCCACATTTCTCACAACTGCACCCATCAGTAGCTGCAGCTTTACTTTCCAGCACACAGAAATTTAGAAACACAAAATCAAATAATTTGCCTCTGCCACCATCATATAAAAATTCACATTGACTGAGGATCCAGCTGGCACAGTTGTTGGTGAACCACGGTCAAGTAACATGGATGGGAGGAAAAGCCGCACAATAATTCTAAATTCCATTTATGCATCCCAGTTTATTCCTGCCACACTTCAGTACTGAAAATGTGAAAGGCATATGGGTGAAGTGGAAGGAATATGGCATGCCTGTTTTGTGGCTGGCAACCTAGCTGTTATCTTTGCTGTATGACAGCTAATTTGTGGTACAGTACAATCTGACATATACACTCATCATAAATATCATCTATTCATGTCATGAGCCATCCCTTCCAGCCCTAAACTTCTGTGAATCTGTGTGTGAGTGTAAACATGTTACAAAATACTGCACTCTCCTACTGCTTTAAACTAGAAGTAAAACTCCTGTGAACAACCAACACAACTTAGCACAGGAGCCAGCACAAATATTATATGATCTTTGACCTGCATGTGGTATACTGCATGTTGAGGACAGCATTGTTTTGTTTTGCTTTGTTTATAACAAGATAGTCGATGTCTCTTAGACTAACTGTTTTAAGTAGATATGTAAAGTCCCATAATATGTGATCATTTCAACTACAGAGCGAAGCCTGTGCAAGGCACCATACATCAGGAACATAGTTGTATATAGATAGAAACAACAATTATATTTAAGTGTAACCTGGGTGGTGGCCCAACAGTTGCCACCCCTGCCCAATACCAGGGATGGTGTGGTGAGAGTGGGGCAGGGCTTCCGACCAGCACCAATTTACTTTCCAGCCCACAGAGCAGCCTGAGGTCCCAAGGAAGTCTAACACTTAACTGATTTAACTATTTACACTTTATTTACAAAACAAGGATAATAGGAAAGGTTATGTACAAGTGAACTCAAATGGCATAAAATAAACCAGAATACATTAGTCAACCCTTGACTCAAGAACCACAGGTAAGGTAACTGGCAGTTTTCAGCCACTGCTGAGGTGCTACCACAAGGAAGTAAGGTGCTCACTCCCTGCAGCTCCAACAGGCTTCCCAATAAGTGGCAGACTGCAACAGGTTACGCTCTTCTGGTCTGCAGCAATCACATTGTCCCCTATCTCCCAAAGCCCCAACCCCCCAAAGAGGCTGAAGGGTGACCCTTTATGGCAACCAAAAAGGCAAGCAACAAAGTAGGCTCCTGCAGCAATCAGCATGACCGACTCCATCCGATGACACTAAGCTACAGAATAAGGGAAAGGACTGAGTCCCCTCTGGGGCAGTCAGTGGCAGACCGTCAGCAGCACAGGCAGCTCCCAGGGGTTGTTGCTCCAAACCCTTGCTCCAGATGACTGGGGGGCACCCCACACGCCTCGCGGCTCACCAGTCCCACTCCGAATGCCAGCCTGTGCCTTGAGCTCCCAGGGACCCTCATCCTGATGCCCTGCTGCTCCCCAGGATCCCAATGCCTTTCCTGCTGCTGTCCCGCTTCCCCAGGAAAGGTAAGGGGTTTTCTCAACTCACTGGACCAGCTCCCCGCTCTGGATAAGGATGCCGCCTGTGCTCCTGGCCGCTGCTTCTGTGCAGTGGGGTGGGGGGCCGACTGCCACCCCTGGCCTCCGGGACGCCCGGCACATCCAGCACACTGCGATGGGACCTTGGGGCACCAGCTCTCTGCCCCAAGCCCTGGTCACTGCTCCCTCTCTGCTGCAGGGCTGGAGGCACGGCCGCCTCCTGCTGCCTTCTTCTCCCAGGGCCTTCGAGGCTCTTCAGAGGGGTCTCTCTGCTCCCTCTGCTGGGTCAGCTCACCCCAGCTCTTCTTAGGCCTCCTGCGTTATTCCCTGGAGTCACTGTCAGCAGCCCCCTATACCAGTTCAGCTGCTGCTTTTATCCCCTCCGGCAGTCCCTCCCTGGCTTGCAAACCAGCTAACCAGGGCTCAGGGTGGTGGGCCCCCAACCCCAGCCATCCCCCTTCCATGCGAATGGGGGGATTGAAAACTCCTTCTTTCAACTGGCTTCCCCTGCTGCACCCTTGGGGTCACTCTGAGTTCACCGGCACTGTTTCTAACCCAGGGTATCTCAAGCCAATCTGGTGAGCCCACATTGGCAGTCTGTTACATCAGCTTGAACTATGAATATCCAGAGATCATCTCTAAAGATAATTTTTTTGCAATTTCCTAGTTGATCTAATAAAAGCTATCATTTCTGAACCAAGAATTCTAGATTTTTGCAGAGCTCAGCTCTAAAAAACTCTGTCCAGTCAGAGAGATCTATAATACCCTGGCCCCTTCTGCTCGGTCTGTGCTTGAGGCATGCCACTTTTTGGCAAGAGGGGGCTTATTCAGCCACTGGCCCTGAGCACAGAGCCAGGGGCAGCTGTGGCCAGGCTGGGCAGACGCCGCTGCGGTGCCAGCAGCCAGCAGCCAGCAGCTGAATAAGAGCCTCTGTGCTCTTGCCCCAAGTACGGCAAGGCTGGCAATGTAGCAGGGTTTGCCTGGCTCATCCACTACTGCTCCATGCTCAGGGCCAGTGGCTAAATAAGCCCCCTCCTGCTGGGTGGGGGCTGGCTCCAAGCACAGTGCGGCAGCAGCAACTGAGCCAAGCAGGCCCCACTGCAGCCTTTGTGTGTTCAGAGCAAGACCCAGCCCAGGGTGGCCACGCCCCACCAGCATAGCTTCCCTGGAATCTGGGGGTGGTAGAGCCTGCAATGTGCCTGCATTGCCTCAGTCCAGGCAGAATGCTTGCCCTGTTACAAACTGGTTCAGCCTAGGCAGGTTAGACAACCTAGGCAGTTCAGGAAATCTAGTTCAGCCTAGGCAAAGGTTGAATCAATTCAGGCTTTTTGAATGTCTGTCTCTAGCCCTGATCTGCAGGTTATCCTCAGGAAGGATCCTCTTTAGTTTACTGGTAAAATTATTACATGCAAATATGGGATTTTCCCAAAGTAAATTTTGGCTGAAGCAGTAATTCTGTCATATAAATTGCAAATCCAGCTATGATAGAAAGACTAAGATCACTTTGTTCACCCTGCTCACAGCAGTAGATAAGTACAGCTCAGTGTATTTTCATCACCATACTAATGTAATTGTAACAGATGTATATGTTTGCCAGGAATATGCAACAGGAAAAACATTACTCATTGCTGTATATAAGTGCTTATTCAGTAGATCACTTGCACCTAAAAGCCAATTTTCAGCATTTTGATGCCAAAAAAGTGCAGATCCACCCATTGTACATGCAAAGACTTCCATAGATGTGTATAGACTGTGAAATTGAACTCCTAACAAATCATCTGGAAATAATTTGTGCCTTTATCATTCTAAGCTGCTGTGCTTTCTGCTGCTGTATGGAAAATCCCTGCAAATCCAGTAGAAATGGGGCCAGAGGGAAGAACAGAGGGGAAAGTGGCATATACGTAGTATCATACCTAACTCAGAGCCTTAAGTACCATGGTGAGAATTTTGGTCCCACCTATGCCCACATTTCATAAGAGAATGTAGAAGGGGACAGGAAAAGCCTTAATGGGTAAACTTTCTCAGGTAGTGCCAGAATGGACCGTTACAATCATCTAATCTGTTCTCCTGCGTACCAGTAAGGTCAGTATAGTGTGGTTGACCTAGAATATATTTGTAAAGAAAACATCCCGTCTAGATTTAAACACTTCAGTGAGGGACAATCCATTGCCTCCTTTGGCAAAGTTTTTCCAGTGCTTAATTACCTTCACAGCTTCAAAATAAATCAATAAATAAAATAAAATATCTCTATATTTGTCTTTTAACATGAGAAGGAAGCACACAGTACCAGTGTTTAATGAGATTTCAGTAAGGGTGTAAAGTTTTTAAAATAAAAAATGTCTCTAAATGAACACAGCTTCCATATATGTGGAATGTAGGAATATTCTATTGGCTGGTTTTCTCAGTGGAAAATGTGAATCTACAAAATCAACATGAGTCACAAAGTGCCTTTGAAGGATCTGATGTTTAGGTCCCCCCTTTTCACCTATAAACCTAATCCCCATTTTCACGCATGAACTTGTCTCCTTTACAAGACCATACTGCCCGCAACCCACTGCTGTCTCCCCTCTATTTGAAAAGCCACTGAGCACAGCCATGGGTGACTGGTGTCCCCCCTGCGACCAGTCCCGGCGCAGGGTCCTGCAGTCTGGGGGGGGGTCCCCTGAGGGGGATCCTGCAGACCAGGAGGGGGTCCCCCACAAATAATTCTACAGACCAGTATGGGTGTCCCCCAGGCAATCCCATGACGGCCAATCACAGCAGCCAATCACAGCACTTACGGCAGCCACTTCCGGGAGTGGCTGTGGCCGCTTCTGAGAGCAAGTGCCAGCCAATGGCTGCAGCCACTCCCAGAAGTGGCCGCAGCCACTCCCGAAAGCAGCTTCAGTGAGCACAGTGATTGGCCAGCACTTGCAGTGGGGGCACTGGCGTTCCTGCCTGCCCATCACGTAAGTGGTGAGTGCAGCCATCAGGGGTGCACCAGTGCTCTCAGGGGGTGCACATGCACCCCGTGCACCTCCTACACATCGCCACTGAGCACAGGCATCTTATGGCCCTGGTGTTTTATAGGAGAAATGTGGGAGGACACAAAACACCTAAACTAAAATTCCTATGAGCTGAAATGGTTCAACATTTTCAATCAACATTTTTTATTGTTCTGTTCTTCAGAATGTTTTATTCTTCAGAATATTTAATTGACATGTTCCTTTCTGGGATGAAACATTTGTTAATCTGGGAATTTCAGCATTTCAGCATTTTCTCCTGTGTGAAAGCCAAATGTCTGAATATCAGAATTTCTCACAAGATGGAAGCTTTAGTTTTTGACCAGCTTCTTTGATCATTGTTTTATGAATTTAGGAGAAAAATAACCTTGTGTTCAACAACTGTAAAACTAAAGTTTGGTTTGAAATGTTCTTTACTACTCTTGTACAGAGGGCAAGAATTGCATTGTAAATTTGCAACTATCTCTAGCATGGTCCCTCAGTAATCGTTTCATGGCAAAAATGGTACTTTGGAGCTCTGCAATTTAATTAATGCTGCTAAGTTTTTGGATAATTCTGTTTCCAATTTAATGAAATAATTTCTACCTGGTTTATTTATTTATTTCTAACAAAGACAATAGTTCTCTTTGCATCTCCTGCTGTCAGTATTAAGTTTCAGCCTGTGCCAAATTAACCTGTTCCTATATCACCGAGCTAAAAATTATGCACAGATGTGCAGTCATTTTCTTTCACAGTATACTAGCTCTTAAAGGGTATAGGCTTTGGGAATGAAATCATTTTGACCAACTTTTAGAAATTTAAAAACAAAACAAAACAATCTAAAAAAAACTCCCAAAAAACCCTAAATAGCCTCCCCCTCCCACCCACCAGCCCCAAAGCAACAGTGCAATGAATGTTGCAGATGTTTCAGACCAGCACTTCATTTTTCATTATATGTGGTAGTTGGTGACTTTATTTTTGTTGGCCCTGAGAAAAGCCTTGCATTCCTTCAGCCATAGAAATATCTAACTATTCTTTACGTGAGAGAAAGAAATATCTGAGTGGCTTTCATCCAACCTACAATAGACTTTCTGAGATTTAGATTTCAGAGTGAAAGGAAAGCAAAGTGGTTGAGAATATCTCCAACTTCAGTGCAGGAGGTGTTCCATTAACATATTTACAACAAGACTATTTGTAGTCCTTTCAAAGCAATAACTCGGTAAACGTTTTGACTATAGGAATTCCCATATAAGATCAGACTAGTTGTTCATCTGATCCAATATGTCATCACCACCAGTCAGAACTATGAGATCTACAAAGGAAGATGTAGAAGACCTGTGTGAAGCAATGTGAAATAACAAACACTCTTATCTGGAAAATTTCTCCCTAATCTTCAGAATTTAGAAATAGTTTTATGTTCTGACGCATGTGAATTCCCCATTGGAAAGCTAAATCTTACTCAGCATACTCATGTGATTTCTCTTGCCAAAGGCAAGGAAACCACCGGTCTCTAAGTAAAGCTGGAGATGGCCTTAAATCACTGCTGTAGAGAGCTAACCAAGCACTGAAAACACATACTGTTTGTTCCACACAAACCAAAGTGTTGTCACTGGTAAATAATATTACAGCTGGTAAAAAAGGGTTCTTCTTTGGTGGGCAAAAGTTCCACTGACAACTTCTAGTGAATTCATTCCTCTAGAACTGGCACTGTATGGCTAAATCGAGTGGGTCTATCTGATGCAAATTTAATAACCTGCGCCCTGGTTAAAAATAGAAGATGCAAATGAAAAGAAAAAAACAATTACTATCAACAGCATCTTGCCTGATACTTTATCTCTTTGAAATAAAAATCCTGGACTCGGAAACATTTCGGCTAAGAGTTTCAAGCTTGAACTCCCCTTTCGTAGGAATTGGGTGTCCAAATCCCCTAAACAACTATGAACATCTCAGCCTGAATTTAAATGTAATGTTAAAATCAAATCTGAATACATGACAACTTCCTCCTTTTGGCAAATTTATTGATCTTAGTTTGGAGTCAGGAACTTGGAGATGTCATTTGTTCAACAGATGATTTACCTTCAAAGTCTCTGTGGTATGAGAACTTCATGACCCCTTTTGATTTGGAACATGATACTATCCAAAGCAACATTGACCTGATTTATTTTCAACCACCATGTATGTTGGGTCAAGAACACAAGAAGCTGAACTACTTGAGTTAGGACTGACCATATTTTGTTTGTTTTAGTATGCCGCATAACATAGGAAAGAAAGACAACTTTAGTATGAGTTCATATATCATAATTAGAGACAGAAAAATAATGGATGTTTTAGTTTAGTGGCCAAAATGAAAAACTGACTGGGGGGGAGGGGAGGTGGAGGGAAGCAGGTCAGTTTTGAATGAAACAGAAATTGAGGAGGTGGGAACTGGCACAAAAAAATCCATTATGTGTCAACCTGAAAATGTTTTATTTAACCAGTACTGAAATATTTTGTTATTTTTATGCTTTTTCTTTTGTAGTTTGCAAAATTATGTTTGTATATGAAAAATCAAAGTTTCATTGTGAAAGCAAGATATTTTGGCATTACCAAAAGGAAACATTTTGTTAGAAATGGCAAAATGAAATTATTTGATATTGCCAAAATTTTTCAATTAGTTTTTCTTGGATTAAAACTATTCTATGAATTCTAATGCAAATTATGAATCCAGCCCCTCCAAAACATTATCTATGGAATCAAAATAACAACCACATTTGGGCTCAGGAAGAAACTTTTTCCCTAGGTCAGATCAGCAAGGCCTCCAGTATCAGGCATGGCTCTTTTCCTAGGATACTCAGCCTTGGCCATTGCTATTGGTCCATTGGATAGCTTTTTGAGGGGTTTTTTTTGTATAACTGTTGTGGCTGTGCTGTACTTAGGCTTGGAAGAGATGATCTTTAGGACTCTTTGCATAAATGGTTGCCTGCAAGTGCAAGTGAAGTGACTCTGTGTCTCAAGAGGCCCATTCCTACATTCCTACATACATTTTTAGCAAATTTATTAGTCATTTAAAATGTGTTGCTCAGCTCTAGTCATAACAGATACTAGTATTAATAGGTTCTTCTATCTGTCACACACTCAAACTAAGGCTTGTTTTATTTATAATTACTATTTGTTATTTACCTAGGTTCCTATTCTCCCTGTCATTTATGTAGGGATGAGTACAGAGATCCTTTATCATCCTCTTGGCATGGCTTGCAATAGAACCAGGCAGAATGACAGTCCCTTCATTCAGGAACTACTCCATGCTTACTCCCCTGGCAGTGAATGATATCTCAAAGAAAAAGAGGATTTATACCACTCTATGTGAGCTCACAGAGTGGTATAGGTGCAGAAAGTAGAGAGCTTGTTTATCATAAACAATATACTAATGGGCATTTTTCTTCCACTCCCAGGGATCTCTGCTCTGGGGGTAGAATGACTCCTAGTACTGGCCGCCCTCAGACTTACGACACAATTGGTTCCTGAAAACTGCATCTTAAATTGAAACCTTGTAACTCGGAACCAATTTTCTCATAAGAAACAATATTATAAATGGGGGATTGGTTCCTGAACCAAGGCACAATACATTATTTTTAACAAAAATACTCCAGAATTTTGTACTCGAGCAATTATAGATGAGTAATATAGCTACATTAGTGTATTTGTATTGTAAATAGCAATCATATTGATTTGGAAGGACGTCTTTGAGGTGACTGCTGGACTTTTTGAAGGGCTCTTGATTGGACTTTTTGAAGGGTTCTTGGCTGGAGTCTTCTCAGGAGTCTTAGCTGCAGATTTTTCTGGAGTCTTGTCTGCTTTCTTAAAGAAAGTATCCAAGGAAGTTTGGACAGATGTTCTCCAGGAGATAAGCAATGCAGCAAACTTGTTCACTGGTGTGGCATGGCATCGAATCAAGTGTTGTAAGTCAAAACTGACATCATAAAGTTGAAACAGGGTGTCAATTTGCAAATGTTGTAAGTGCAAAATGTTGTAACTCGAAACATTGTAAGTCAAAGACTGTCTGTATTTTTCTTGTGATAGGAATGAACCGCCTTTATTCTGGATTGATTGTAAGGATCTGAGCTAGTCTCTACATGACTTTCCATCAACTTCAGTGGACTTAGGCAAAGCCCAGTAGTCATAATAAAGCCATCATTTTGCACCCAAAATGTGCTTCGCACTTTACAGAATGCATAAAAACAAGGTCCCTCCTCCAAAGAATTGATTTTCTTTGTATCCCATAAAAATAGTAAGTACCCATGAGCAACTTTACTCACATTAATATTTGTTCAGAAGTCATTAGGGCTGTTTGCTGGAGTGCAATTACTCCTGTACTTGAGTATTCTGGGATTATACTTTGATATAAGCATCTGTCCGTGGTATTTTTGTGAGAACAACAGACCAAGGGGGAAAGAAAAATAGGTGTAACATACGTACATCATTGTGCTTGCTTAGTGTTTTTATAAATGCACTTCAGGGAGCATGATATGATCGTAGTTTTGTAAAATTGTGTTTGAAGCCAGTTAAATGAAGCTATTAAATTAATCACTGCTATGTATTATAGTGATGCCTCAACGCATCAGTCAGGACTGAGGGCATGTTGTGCTGGACATGATACAAGAAAAGACAGTCCATGTCATATTGAGTTTACACTATATTAATTATTTTTAGTATTATTGGCTGCATCTACATGAGATACTGACTGCGCAGTCATCCAATACTACTGTGCAATAGTATAATAAGGCAAAACTCATGATGCAATGCTACTGTACAGTAGTATTAGGCTACAGAGCAGTAGTGTCACAAAAAAGGCACTTGGGTTACTGCACAGTACAAACAAGTAGTAAGTGACTGCGTAGATGTGGCCACAGTCTCCTAGATTAGCCCATATTCTCTTTTAGCAGTATTTTCATTCACTTACACAGGGAGCTGCATGAATTAGGCTGCATGAATTATTCTTTTATGAATTAAAAGATAAATTAGAAAGTGAGGCTGCAGGTTGATAACAAAGAATTAAAGTTATTAAGAAAAGGAATGGAGATGGACTGGTGATATTATATAAAGAGAAAGAGGAGGCTAGAAGTAGTGTGGTTAAAAATTGGAATTGCAATTCTGTGGGACCAATTAAATAGCACTAACAACCTAAAAGCAGAAGAAACAATATATATATTATATATACATACATATATTATTATTTATATAAATAACATATAATATAAACAGTATCTGTTATTGTAATATATTGCATGCATTGTACAATATGAATGATATAGAAATAATACAACCTAAATTATATAATAATTATAATATATTAATAATATATTATAATATATAATTTAGGTTGTATTATTTCTATATCATTCATATTGTACAATGTATGCAATATATTACAATAACAGATATTGTTTACCTTATAAGTATTGTAATCTAAATTATATATTATAATATATTATTAATATAATATATAATTTAGATTGCAATACAATATTATCTATATAGATTACTTGTATATTATATACCATTATATATATTTATATTACTTATAATATAAATGATATATAAATAAATAAATGTGTGTCAGTGCTCCCTCCTTTCCCTCCTCTTCCTCTTCCCCACCAAATATCTACTATTCTGGCTTGGCATTTGAAACCTGATCTGTTTTTCTAGTAAGCAGTAGAACTGTGAGAACTTGGGCAAACCTGCTTGGTGAGAAAGCTCACTTAGCAGGGAAAAAAATGTAAAAAACAAAGCAACTACTCAAGCTCCCAAGTAGAGGAAGAATGTAATTAAAGTCAACCGAGAAATCTCCAAGAAAGAAAAAGGAAGACTTAATTATGCACTAGCAGCTTTCCCCAGTGTGTTCATTGACTCGACACATCTGGAAATCAGGGGCCTGGTGCCAAAACATTGAAAGTACCTTTTTTGGGTTCAGTGGGTCAGTGCTCACAAAGTTGTGGAGTTCATTTGTTTTTTGCATTTTTCCCTTTTCCTGATGGATCACATACTAAGGGAAAATAATAGACTCAAAGAAATAAATAGTGGCAGCTCTCTTGCTTTTCACGGTATTCATAAACTTTTCTAAGAAAGACTGCAAAAGCTTGTTGTATATCAATTGGGGCCAGGTACGGACATTCAAAAAAACCTTAGGAAGAATTGATCTAACTTACATGGCTTTCTGTAAGCAGCCTAGGTTAGACAGATAATGAACAGAACACACAATCACCCTTTGGTGGGAGAGGACACAGTCTGTCTGCACTGGCCAAGGCCAGCAGGTTGTAGGTGCTCCTGCATGCCTCCCAGCATGCCCTGTGGACTCCCCAGGCTGCCAGAGACTGTCAAGGTGTAGCCAAGCACCCAGGCCACCTGTGATTGGTTGCCAGGCATGAGTGTAGCTGTGGGCCGAAAGAGATTTGCAGCACTCCAGGGGCCCATGGCACAGGTACATACGAGCAGTGACCAAGCCACAGAGATCACAGGGTTGCCTCAATGTAGATTAAGACTGATGTTCTGCCGCCTGCCACCCTGACCCACTGGAGCCATGCCACCCACACTGGATCCTGCTTGAGGGGGAGGCAGTCTGTACTGGGATCCATGTGGCAGGGTGCCTGCCTCTGGTCACTGACATGTAGTATGTGGGAGCCAGGGTTGGGGTCTTTGGGACTGTGTCCGAGCACGGGCATGCGGGCTAGGGACAGACATTCAAAAAGCCTGAGCCTGAATTGATTCACTCTTTAAAGATTAGTCTAACCTGGCTAGGCTAAATCAGTTTTGTAACTGGACAGACATCCCAGAAATGCAAGCATATGCCTGCAGTGGCTCAGGCTAGAAGCCAGGGGGCACTAGAGCAGCCCTCCCTTCCTTCCACAGCGTGGAGTTGAGGGGGCCATGGCCAGGTTCTGGCAGGAGCTCTGATTAACCCAGCAGGGAATTGATAACAGTGTTTATCACCCAATTAAGAAAACAGAGGGATATTACCAGCTACTTGTTGATTCTGCCTGTTGATTCAGCACAGATTGTAACCAGCATGTGGTCTGCTAGCTAATACACAGATACCTCCTCAGAAAGCCAGAGGGGAGAGCAAAATTCCTGCTTAGCAGGAAGCAGGGAAGCAGCCCACAGTCTCTGGAGCTCCAGCCAGGGAGCAGAGGGGAGAAGCCAGTCCTGATGTGGAGCAGAAAGCCCCACCCAGCCCAGAGAGCATGGTGGGATGCTGTGGGTGTCTAGTTTATCTTAAAACCAGCAAGGCATCTGGGCAGAAATTGCATAAACTGGTTTGACCCAAATCAGTTAAGTCTGATACTGCATTCAACCAGGTTTATCTCAAACCAGTTTCAGCCAGTCTCAAACTGATTTATGTGCACTGAATATCTGTTCTGTTACAAGTTTAAACTAGTTTCTGATCACTTAAACTGGTTTATGTGTAAAGTCTGTCACTAACCATGGAGGTCCCTGGATGGGTGTGCAGGAGCAAGGGATGGGCTCTGTGGGGCTGTGCCTGAGCACAAGGACATGGGGGTCTCTGACTGGGTGTGCACCCAGTGTCAGACCCCATGGAACTGTACCTGAGTGCAGGAGTTCTCTTGGGCTCAGTCAGTGTCACATGCATGTGTACATCGTGGGGTGCTTTGTGACAGGGTGGAGGGTTACAGCCACGGACACAACTGCCCAGGTCCTGGGACTTATAGAGAGGACACAGAGCCTTCCTTCCCCTAATCCTCTCTCCCCACCCCAACTCCAACTGCCTGCCTGTGACTGACAGATGGACAGAAGCAGGTGGCAGGACTAGGGAGAGAGAGGGTCTGTGCTGGCACAGCTCTGTGAAAGCTGGAGAGCAGGGCACGCTGGGCCCTCGGCTCGAGCAACCAAGTGCAGGCTGAGTGGTAATGCACCTCTCTGTGAGGGAGAGGTTATGGAAGGGGGGTTGCAAAGGATCCTGGGATGCCGTAGGACAGCAATCCAATAGGAATTAATAGGGGATCTGGTACACAAGTTCGATTCACTGGTCTAACCCTAAATCAATTTGAGTGCACATCAAACCAAATTTATCTTAAACCAGGTTCTGCCCTTTTTAGACCAGTCTATGTGTACCAAACTTCTGTATGGGTTCTGGTCACTCAGACCGGTTTATGTATAATGTCCAGGGAACCTGGTTTTCTCCGATTAAAAGAAAATCCCCAATTTTCAGATAAAAAAAAGTAACCCAAAATCCACATTTTTCTGTGATTAAAATAAAACACCACTATATATAGATAAACCCAACCCTTACAAATTCTGCTGCATACTACTTAGTAGAGAGTTATACCATAAAGCTGAAGGACAAGAAATTGACCTAGGAACTTGGTGTAGTGTCTTGAAAAGCAGCAGGCTATAAAAGTGGCTGGTGAGAAAAATGTGGAATTTGGGTTACTTTTTTAAATCCAAAAAATGAGATTTTTTTATTTTTTGATCAGAGAAAAACAGGAAGTCTGGATGTCTGTACCTGGCCTGGAGCTCTTAGCAGTGAGCAGCTACTTTTATAGCCAGCTGCTCTTCAAGACACTACACCTAGTTTCTAGATCCATTTCTTGTCCTTCAGCTTTATGGTGTAAATTTCTACTAAATAGTGTGCAGCAGAATTTGTAATTACCTTGTCTTATGACCATTTCTTTTTATTTACCATACCTTGAACTTTTAACGTAACAGACCCCTCTATGCTCCTTGTAACTCAATCAGGAAACAAAATGTGAAGGTTAAAACAGAAATAGGTTGTGAGCTTATGTGAAGTCATTCCTTTGTCAGTGTCTTATCTAATTCCAAATAATACTAGAGAAGTTTTACATATTCAAATCAAGAGAAAAATATAACCTTACACAGATTTGGAAAAATCAAGAAAGCTATTCATAGAGTCAATTAGATATTGGATTTACCCCAAGAACTTCGTCTGCCAGCTGTTCATAAAGGAATTTCCAGGTTAGCAGTAATTGGGACTAGGGAGAATGTTTTGCTGCCTGGTTATTACATGCTGAACTAGATGCTGGCAGTTTAGGAAACTCTTCATTGACAGTGTCTTAGATTATGTTCATCTGTGATTTTTTTTTATTGTTAATTTCTATACTTTGCCAGTATGTCTCCAATTATAATAGAAATTATATTAAGCTGTAACTATAAAAACAGAACTTCCTGTGTATATTTTTAGATTTTAGACTTATATTAATATATTAACTGATTCTAGCCAGGGTACAAAACTAACTTCTGTTATTATATCTACCCAGGATTGAACTTAAAATATCTAAGGAATTTGTACATCAACTCTAGGAACCCACCTAGTAGCCCCTTTGAAAGTAAAGTACCTATCAAATTTTTGACATCAGCTTTGCAGAATCTAATCAGAAAAAAACTTTGTATTTGTTTTTAGACAGACCCATTCTAACAAAAAATGAAATAATATTTTTTTTATGGCAACATTTGTACTCAGTAAGCAGGGCATCACTAAGGCTTCTTATTCCTCTTTCATTCCTTGCAAAAATCTAGTTGGTCTAATAAAAGGTATTACCTCCACCACAAGTTCTGATTCCTTTTGCCTCTAGACCAATATGGCTACAACCTGGATACCTCTTCCATTCCTTATAATTTTTTCTTGTCATACCTAAAAAAGAAAAAACAGTAGACATAATTGTGTCTTGTTTAACTTGGCCACTTAATCTCTTCCAATCTAATTCTTTTAATAAGGTGAGATCCTCAAGCTCCCATTTCGGTCTCTTTATGCCAAGTAAGAATTAGAAGGGAATTTCTACCAAGGGAAGACTGCTCCAGTGCAAACATCGTAAAAGCCATAAAATATCTGAAAGTTTACCTTCCAGGCATACCCTCACAATATGTGGTGAACGGAACGTGCTGGGAATCAAAGTGCCTAAAGACAGTACAGAGCAGACTTAAACTACCATAGTGTCTCCCTCCTAGGATATGAATTCACGTAACTAATGTGCAGAGCTGCTTAATGTACACAAATGATGAAAAAATAATGTAACTGAAGGTGAATGTAAGTTTTAAGCTTCAATGAAGTGTCCTTTTAATACCTTATCATTTTAAAAC
This sequence comes from Crocodylus siamensis, assembly GCF_052110815.1. Taxonomy (NCBI): domain Eukaryota; kingdom Metazoa; phylum Chordata; order Crocodylia; family Crocodylidae; genus Crocodylus; species Crocodylus siamensis. Next base: position 39,260,497 of record NC_143397.1, on the reverse strand, counting down.
TTTCCAGTATTATGAGATAGATACAGCAGCAATGTGAACAAATGTGTTCCAGGCATAATAACTTCTGGCCTACTTCTACTCCCATGCTACTGAAACTAGATTGCGTATGTTATACGTACACCTGCATTCATTTTTCTGCAACTCTATAATATGCATCCAGCAATATTTTGCACATGGTGTGATATTTATTTTTTACCTGTTCTCCACCATCTGCCATGGGTATTTGTGAGTCTGAAATTTTATGAACTGTGTATATGAGAAGGTAGAATATTGGTATGTGTTTAAAAGTTTTGAACAGTGAACAAACAGTTTAATTAAGAATGGTTCTCTGTTCTTGGGCAAATGTGAGACTTATTTGTACCTCATGTCTGGACAGCTGTATTCTTATGAAATCTCTGATTAACTCCCATTTCTATAAGGGCATATACAGATATCACATATCACAGATATCACATTTATATTGATATAAATGCTTAGTTAGGTCTGTCTACATGCTCATCAGTGCAGGCATTCAGGGGGTTTAAATTGCCCAAAAAATGGCAGGCCCAATCTATGTTTCTTCACCTGAGGAGGGTGAATCAGGAATGAGTTAACCCAATCTATTGAATGTCTGTACAAATTTGGGAACATAACCCTGGGGCTAGGCATGGGCGACTGGTGTCGCCTTAGTCAGGGGGACACATGCCCTCCCTGCTGCTGACCAGGGGGAGTCCCCTGCGGCCGATCTTGTTTCCCGTGGGGTGGGTCCCTCCAGGGCTGATCCCCCTGCGGCCAGTCACTGCAGCCACTTCCCATCGCCTAAGCGGTGAGCACGGCTGGTCAGGGGGTGCACGGGGGTTCACAGGGGCTGGGAACATAGCCCTGGGGCTCACCCCAGCCTTAGGGCTGTGCTCTTCCTACCTCCCTTCCCCCACGCCAACCCCAACCAGGCTATTTTTAGCCCCCCAACTCCTCCATCTCCACAAGGACAACTTACTCCCCACTCTGGATCTGCCAGCCTCCCTCCCCGACCCACTAAAACCTGCCAAAGACCTGCTAGCCCCTCCTCCAATCCCACTTACCCTTCCCCACACCCTGAGTTACTTGCACCAGTTTTCCCAAACAGCTCTAAGGAGTGACAAATTCCTGAACATGCTGCTTCTGGGTGCAGTGAACAGCTGTATGCACCCTAACCCTGTAACTCTGAAATTCCCTTTCTAGAGTCAGTCTGATTCCTCTGAAATGCATTGGCTGAGGAGGTGAAAAAGGCAGTTTGAAGGGAACTAAAATATACTAAATTAGCACTCTACTAGGTTTACCAAAACTTGACATTTTTGTATGTCATGTGTCCTCATCAAAAAGGCCTGTAAGAAAGGACATGGTGATAGAGCAAGAAATTCCTACCCTACATTTATTGTCTCTGCAGGGGTGGACAGCCTTAAAAAATAGGGCTGTATTAAAAAATAAAAAGCATATAAGATATAAGATGAAAATTCCAAGGACTTCATGAGCTTGGAAGACACCTAAAATGAAGGTATTTCCTAATCAGGAGCAGCAAGGTGTAGGAAGTGTCAGTTCAAGTCTATTTTAAAAAATAATAGACTTTCAGAATTGCTCTTCATCATTACATGAGACCTGCACCTATCTGTCTAGCTGTGGGCTGCTCATACAGTACATTGACACAACATGCTTTGCCTCTGCTTTAAAGCACAATGGAGAGACAGCAATGAATTTGGCACTTTGCAGATCTCATTAGAAATCTTGTAGGACCCATGTGCAACTCCCAAAAGAAAAACAAAGAGCACTCAGGCTCTTTCACAGGATGCGTTCATGGGTTTAGATTTGTTTGTTTTTTAAATCTTAAAGTCTTTTTCACCCTTGATTTCTGTTTAAGAACGGCTGGAGAGAATTTCTGCCTCAGTTGCCGAAGTCTCTTGGCTATGAGGCCTCATGTTTCTCAGCAGGGACTTTTTAAGCAAGTAACTTCACTGCAGGTGAAATCTGATTCCTGGCTCCCTTAAAGTGAATAGGAGTTTTGCCTGACTTCAATGGGGTTGGATTTCACCCAGTGAGTTTTTACAGTTCCTAGCACAATGGATTCTCACTGTTGCAGGAGGGTTGTAACCAATTAATTTTTCAGAAAGCCTATGACCAAAAAGTTAAAATCCTATTTTTTAAACTTAAAAACTTAGTTATAATTTGAGTAAATGACTTGGTAAACAGTTACATCAATAATTGAAAAAAGCCTCAGAATTTCTTCTAGAAATCTTTGTAGTCCTCTCTCCGAATATTCTTTTCAAGAAGCAAAGAGCATTTCCAAAAGAATTCCTAAGATGTGATACATGATACACTGAATAAAAAATTAATACAGATATACAATACTTCTCCATCCCTACATATGAGAATGTTAATAAGTTAAATCTCAGAAGTAGGCTTCTAGCTTCATAATAGGAAATGGGTAGAAGCCGCTTTTTTGTTTCTCCAGGAAATTTACCATTTCACATGTTTTTCTGTTCAAAAGAGAATAAAAGCAAAGAAATAAAAGGAAATTCCTAAACATGAAGCTCACAAAAGTTCATTTTGATAAAATCAAAGTTTATTCTCTAAAACTTTTAAGAGTGGCTTTAATAAAGTCATAATTTTGTTTCAAATAGTCATTTCAAAATGAAAAAAACCCCAAAAACTCTCAGTCCATAACATATGGAAATGGGACATTCATAATTACAAAAAAGTAAATTTCTACTAACAATATTTTATCAAAATCAATATTTTATCAAAATCAAATGTTTTTTAGCCAAATACATTCAACCAGCTTTAAACACAATGTCCCAATTAATGCACTATGGGTGCATCTATACATGCTATTAGCACATAGCAATAAACTCCAATTGTGCTGGAGTTTATTGCTCCCAGGCACAGCGCTTACACATGCACCCAGGACTGCAGCATGCTGAGTTGGGGTGGAGCAGGCCTGGCTAGCACAGGGTCCCAGGTGTCAGCCTGCCAGCCCAGAGCTGCTCTGACCCAGTTCAATGTGATGTGGAGGGGCTGGTTGGGGCACGAGGGTACTCCAGTGCAGGACTAGACAGCAGGCAGTCCCTGCATTGTAGCACCCTTGTGCCCCAGCCAGCCCAGGTCAGCATCTACATGTGCATTTTGGCACATGTAACTACTCCACTGTAAGATAGTACTTGTCCTGGACAGTACTATCCTACAGTGGAGTTACTTAATTTGCTGCACCCCAATATGGACACGTGTGTACATGGTGATGCTAATTAGTCAGTATCGCAGTAAAGCACACATGTAAATGCACCCTATAAACCTTATCACATTATAGCCAGTGAAACTGTGAGATGAATCTATCACTGTTTACAAAGTAACTGAACTTCTGACCCCCGTCATAACTACCTCATTGATTCCTCGCATAGGTCTCAGGTCTCTATCACCTGTCTTTAGGTAGGAATCAATATTTTTCTCCCTTCAGACTCGGGCTGCCACAGCACATAGCTTAATGTATAGTTTCCTTACTAGGTAACCACCAACTTACTGCCTGAGGACTCCAGTAGAACTGAAGCTTTAAGCCTTTATTCAGGTTTCTGTTTCACAGTCACAGCTCCATATCTTCTTGAACTGATTATAAATGTTTTTCTTGCTAGATCAGAGCCATCACTTTATGCCACTTTCAGCCTTGTGTCTTTTATAGACATCAAAGGATGCCGATATAAGTTGTCACCATGGAATTGTGAGGGCTTCTTGTTTCTGTAGTGGTATAAGTGTAACAAAACCACTCCAGCTTCATCCTTTTTCATCTGGGTTCAAGGTTAGGGCAATTTGGTAGCTTGAATTGCTACAGGATTATGCAGTTGGATCATAACAGCTGAAGTGAGGTCCCTGAGGAAGCAGCTCCTGTTCCCCTTTTAAGGCAGTTAAATAATATATTTGTCCATGCCCTTAGCCTTCTTAACTATATTAAACAAGTTGGTGCTTCCTACCCAAAGAGATGAAACTTTATGGCTTTATTCAGTTTCAGCACCGGGCATTTCAATGAATTCCCCCTTTCTTCCCCTTGCCCTCTTTCCCTCTTCCACTCCCACCTCTAATGAATGCTGACTTTGGTCCCTTTGGAAAATTGCCATTATTTGCTCCATTTAGATGGATAGCATGTATATAATGCTGCTGATATAGTTCTCAAATAGTCCATGTATCCATAGCACCTGTCTCATCTTACTTTAATAGTTTTTGTATAGTGCATTATTTCAAAACATGTCATGAAACAGACTTGCCCATAGTTACAAAAGTGCAACGTTATATTTAACTATTGCAAGTCAATTAAAATTGCTTACTGGCCTACAAATCCACATTCTATCTAGAATTATTTGTGATGCCCAAGTCATTTTGAAACAGATAAGCATATATATCCAATGGTAGAATTTGTTCCATATTTGTGATACTGGGATCAAATAAATGAAATGAAGCAAGGGGAGCAGCATCTTATGGTTTCCTCCTTTAATCAGTAAGTTTACCAAAGAATTGTTTGTAACATTTATCAACCAAGGAAAATTCAAATGCTCTTAATGTTAAAACACAAATCTAAAAGGATTGCTTCTTGACCAGTCAGGGCCTGATGTAAAGCCCCTCAAAGTCAATGGATACACTAATTTGATTTCTGTGGACTCTGGATTAGAACCTCAACCACTGACAGATTGCATGAAGACCTCCATGCATATATTTTTATGTAGCTTTATTATTTGCTTTTTATTTTCTTAGAGTTTAAAATTGCTGGCAAAATGCCTACAGAAAAAATTATTGAGGATTACTTAATGAAAAGACAGAAAATAATGGACATAAATGACAACTAAAGTTGAAATATTTAAGATTATTTATTTATTTGGTTTGAAACACAAAGGACTGTTCTCAAACATCCAATGCAGGACCTGGAATATTATGTTTTATTCTAAGTGATAAAGTTACATGAATTAAAGTTTATTAAAGAGCTGTAAAATATATCTTCAATAATATAAAGGCTGAGGTGGGTCTGCTCTGCTTTCAGAGCATGCTCTCGTTGGGTGCATCTACATGAGATATTTAGTGCAGAGCTGCCTAATTAGCTCTGCGATAAAGACACAGCCGCTACAGGTGTGGCCCTATTAAGCCATAGGAAATGAATGAACTCCACCGCAGGTTAGTACTTGTAAATAAAGGGACTATCTTGCAGTGTCTTTCTTTAGTGCACAGCAATACACATATAGATGCTGATGGGGCTGGCTGGGGTACAAGGGTGCTTCAGTACAGGGCTGTCTGCTGACTGGCCCAGCAGTGGAGCACAATCATCTTTCAACCAGCCCCTCTACAACATGTTGAACCAGATCAGAGCAGCACCAGGCTGATCCCCTGGGCTTCCTGCCAGCTGGAGCTGCTCCATCCCAGTTCAACATGTTGCAGTCCCAGGCACACATGATGATGCAGCACCCGGGAACACCATACCAGATATTACTGCTTCACATTAGTTTCACATATACATAGACACACGCACTGAAGTCTAAAAATTCAAACAAATCTCTGAGAAGCTGATTATCAGGCCCTAAATGGGAATCTTGCTGGCTCAGGAAAGTCTCTTTCTAAAGTCTTTCAATAAGACTTTTGCTGTTTCGGGGCAAAACAACCAGAAACCAGACTCATAATAACAAATATGAGTAGTTTCTTCTTTTTAACATTGCGTGGTTGTGTTATGTGATGACGGATGTTTCTTCATGCAAACAAATTCTACTCAAACTGAAAAAAAGATATCAGGAAGTTGTAAAATAATACAGGTATTACACTACCCAGATGTTTACAATGCACTGTCATCTGCTCATTTACATTAATTCTTTATTGCAATGATGTCCCTTCTTTACTGAAGTAAGAATATCAGTTAAATACTTTTTTTAATCTGTCAAAACTTTAATTTCAGTTCAGTTTTATCATGTGACCATTTCTAAGGTCAGCAAATGAATGTAAATTCAGCTGATGACTGTGACTTTAAACCTATTGAGTTAAGTTCAAATTATATAATTACATGTGATCATTTGTCACTACCACATAGACTAAAATGCATAAACCATTTTCTAATTTTTATTGATAATATTTTGAGAACATACTGGGCTTGTCTACACATGCATTTGAACTAGCTTAAATTTACTGTGCAGTAAGTTGCAGCCCAGTAAGAGGGAATAGCCTGGCATCTGCATGTGCTCGTGTTAAAGCACATTAATGCTGTGTGTGGAATGACTTGGGACTAAAGTTAGTCGCAAATTAGTCTACACACAGTGTTACTAAGCAGTAACTAATCAGATATAGGTTTGATACCTGCATGATGGAATTATCAAGTTTACACTCAAGTTGGCATAAGTTTCCATATTTACTGTGCAGTATGGGCATGCATGTTTAGGTGCGTGCCCTTACAGCACAGAATTTCAGTTACTACACAGTAAACGTGCATGTGTAGACCCTATATTGCATTCATATGATAAATAAAAACATTATTCCTAAAAACAATGCCTTGCAGTTTTTGAAGGTTTTCCTGTACCAAAAGCTTTGATATCCAGCAAATTAAAATACAAATGGAATAAAATATGATATAATTTTGTGCTCATTCAATATAACACTGGGTTTCTATGTCATCTTGGTGCTCTACAGAGTCATGGCAATAAGTCTTAATTAAGCAAGACATGTAAGTATATTCTTAACTTCAAAGTCAACTTTCATTGGTCAACATGGATTAAGCACATACACAAAATTAAAGGATATGCTTTGAATTTGGGGGATTAATACATGTAGACCCTTTAAAATGTTATTGGAAAACTTTTTAGGAATAACAAGAAGCTGACACAATGCAAGTATCATCTCGTATATCTTCAAAAACCTTAGTTTCACTGTGCTTGGCTTAGTTAGCTAAAATCTGTGGTGGTTTTGAGATGGTTCAAAATGTGAAGAGGATGAATGATACAAAATTCATGTTCAAGCTGATTTTTAGGCCTCCTCATGCCTTCATTTACAGGTCTCCTGTTATGACTCAGATTTACAGAAAAAACTCCATTTAAAATCCTACTGATTTCAAGAGAATGCTCCCAGATGTAACACACTGAAGAAATATTTGGCTGTTGATTCAAGTAATTCTTCTGCAATATCATATGAAAAAGGTTTTGCATCTTTGCTGCCACAAAAAATGGATTCTATAAACAAAGAAAATAATGTAGAATGGCTTTTTTGCAAAACTTCTGGAAGCTACCATAATTAGTTCATCCCTGACTCAGGGTAATGCCCTATAACGGTGGTTCTTAATCTTTCTCCTACCAGGACCCATTTGCAAAGGTTCATGGCCTGTTCTGTCCCATACCTCCCTGGCTCTGCTGGTTCACGACCCACAGTCCCCAGGCCCTAGCCCCCAGTCCTGCCAGTGTCCCTCACTCCCAACCTGCAGCCTCCTGCCCCACCCAGCCCTGCTGGAGGGGCCCCCAGCAGCCCCCCTCCCACTCAGGCTGGAGTGTGGTGGCTGAGATAGCTCTGGCTCATGTGAGCAGCAGTGGAATGAGTCCAGCCCCAACATGGGCTGGAAGGAGGAAGAAGGGAAGCCTATGGTAGCCCCCACCCTGGGCTGGAGCTGTTGTGCCACACCAGGCAGCCTGGTCACAGCCCCTCCTAACCCCAGAGCAACATCTCCCAACTGCCACACGAGCACCCAGCCCAGTCTCGCAACTCTCCCCCTCCCCCTTCCTCCCCTGGGGCAGGCACCTTCCCACCACCACTCTGCCCTGCTGCAGTCTCAGTGCTTTCCCAGGATCAGCGTTTCTCAACCCATGGCTCGTGACCCTCTGAAATCTTTTGTGGCCCACTTTTGGGTCACAACCCATGGGTTGAGAAATGATGCCCTATAAAACCTATGGTGGGATTTTCTAAAGGTTCAATTTTAGCCTAATTAGCTACCATTAATGTCAATTGTAACACTCCAGTTAGTTTCAATCAAGGGTCAGGCCAAGACTGATTTTATTTGAAAATTCCACCCAGGCTCTCTCTCGAGACATGGGCAAATCATGTCTCTGAGATTTTACCCAGTCCATAGATAGACTCTCAAGAGCCTTATTGATTCAGGATTTGTTCTGTTCAGAAGGAAAACATAGGGACTGTAATGCAAGAATAAATCAATTACCCATCTTGTTTGGCTCAGTTCCTGAAGCTGCCAAATGATTAACTATGTTGGAGGAAATGATAAACCCATAAAATACACACCAAAACATTTTGCCCCAACATCTTTTACCAAAATCTCTAGCTACTTGACACAAAAGTGCCTTCTCCCTGCTTTGCACATATATTGGGAAGAAGAAATATCAGGAAGAAACAGTTATTTCAGTAGGGAAATAGGGTGTAACATTAATGTGCTTTTGCTACTCCGCATTAAACTTAGCACCTTTAGGCATTTGTACATATGCAAGTGCTACAGTGCCAGGTGTTTTCAAAAGCACATACCTTTGTATAAATGGTGAAATGTGCATCAGCGCTGAGAAAATGACAGTAGTGCACTTTTGAACTAAAACACACTGAAGGTATTTTAGTTCAAAAGCGCACTGCTGCCATTTTCTGTGCGCTGATGCACATCTCACTATTTATACAAATGTATGCAATGCAGTGCCGCACGTCAACTTGCATGCTTCACAGATGCAATTAAACGAGTCTGCTCCAACGCATTGGATTTCTGTCATGTCAGAGCAGACAAAGGGACTCTTTAGCCTGGAAAGGCGTAGGCTCAGGGGTGATCTGATGGCCACCTATAAGTTTATTGGGGATGACCACCAGGATCTGGGGGAACATTTGTTCACCAGAGCGCCCCAAGGGATGATGAGGTCGAACGGTCACAAACTCCTGCAAGACCGTTTCAGGCTGACATAAGGAAGAATTTCTTTACTGTCCGAGCCCCCAAGGTCTGGAACAGTCTGCCATCGGAGGTGGTTCAAGCACCTACATTGAACACCTTCAAGAGTAAATTGGATGCTTATCTTGCTGGGATCCTATGACCCCAGCTGACTTCCTGCCCTTTGGGCAGGGGGCTGGACTCGATGATCTCCTGAGGTCCCTTCCAGCCGTGATGTCTATGAAATCTATGAAAGGTATGTGTATAAGTGCCCTCTAATGTGATATAGTAAATAAATACATATTAGCTGCCCTAATGCACAGCAGCAAATGTGCATGCTTTTCTAATGATGCTTAATGCTCAGTAGCCTATTTTTATTGTGCATTAGCATATTACCATAGTTTTTGATTAAACATTTTAATGTGCAGTAAAATAGGCTACTGCGCATTAAAGCGTATGTGTAGATGCACCCACTAAGGATATTTTGAGTAATTTAAAGGAAAATGTAGACAGGTATTAAGGAAAATACCTGCTGGAATCATAATGATAATACTCACCAGTAGCATAGCAAAATTGAGAGGACTGGGGTACTAGCCCTAGACATCAACACTTGGGCAGAGAGGGTACAAAATTAGCAGCAGCTGCTCTTCTGACTCAGGCACCATTGCCATGAGCAGGACAGTTGCTGACCCCATGCACCATTGCCACTCAGGGCACTCAGGCATCCAGGTACACATTTGATAGTTAGCTCTCACATAGACATTTTCTTCAATCAAAAACCAGTAGAAGTCATCACATCAGGGATAAATTGGATCCCTAATGCTTAGAAGTATGGAAGTAACTTGCAAATGGAAGGCAGCAGTTCCATCCCCTATGTCTTTTGAAACTGAAGTGGACAAAGCACTGGAAATTGCTTTGTAAAGGACAAATCTGCACTGAAAGCTGGATAGACAATATGACCTGAGAGATCATTTTCTGAGAGAACTCTTCTGTTGTGCATATGGTTTTCTTTGCATTCCCATAAAATTTATTTACAATATTTAATTTACCAGTCTAACATTTCCTAGATTAGCAGTGGGAGGGAGAATCATTGTGTGAATGATTTGCTGTGCAGTCTGAGTTAAAAAACATAAGCAGATCGGGGGGAAAAACAATGAGAACTGAAGGAGGAGCTAGAAAACTACTTGCCCATTAAAGCTCTGATATGTGAACTCCAGTTACACAGCTAATTTATTCACACCAGTATTGTATCTCATTCAATGGCTCTCTGCCATCATTCCAGCCTGTTTTAGCTTGATCAGCTCAGGGCTTTGAATAACTTAACAATCATTAAATAGCTATAAAAGAAAATGCAATCAAATCAAGCACTCAAGAATGATGAAGTGATCTGTTAGTGCAATTTGGATCATGTAGTATTAAAATATTAGTTGCCATTTTATATTGTGGAGGAAATGGATCTGGCGCTCAATTCTGCAGTCTTACTCAGACTGAGCTGTAATTGATGGGACTACTTATATAAATAACTACTACTTTACATGTGTAAGAGTCGCAACATCTTTTATCAGGATACCATTCTTTACATTTATTCTAGCAACCATTTTAAATTGTCTATCTCTGTCTAAGAACATAAAAACTGTCATTTACTGGGTCAGACCAAAGGTCCATCTTGCCCAGTATCTTGTGTCACACAGGGTGCACATCTACATGTGCAATTCATTCAAAGCAATAAACTCTGAAGCAGTTTGAACCAGAGTAAACTACTTCGAGGCACAAAATCTACATGTGTTCATGGTACAGCAGCAATTTGAGCCAGAGTGGAGCAGTTTATACTAGGGCCCCTTAGCCCCAGGCTCCAGGTGGTGGCATCGGGTGGCTAGCTGGGGCATGAGGGTGCCGAAAGTGTAGAGCCATGTGGCTAGGTGGAAAGCAGGAGTCTGGTCCCCTGCTGGCTGGGCTGACTCGGTGCAATGTAAACTGTGGTCAGCATCTACACATATGTTTAACTGCAGTACATCTCTGACAGTACTATTTTACAGTGGCATAAACTAGTTTACTGTGGCCTAATAACAATGCATGTCTAAACAGGGATGCTTTATTCTGCAGCTAATTAGTCTACTCTGCAGTAAAGTGCATGTGTAGACATGGCCACAGTAGCAAAGATCAGATTCTGAAAGGGATTGTGAACAGGGTATAACCAGGTCATTCTCCATTCCTCTCCCATCTGCAGCCGCCAAATAACTAATCAATATACTTGCCCGTTTATGTGAGTACCCAAAAGATATGAGAAGTTCTCTTCCACCCTTGTTCTGTAAGGACATAAAAGCCAAACACAGTTTAAGTCCCCAAACTCAAGGAAATGCATAAACTGCTTCCCCGACTCAGAAGAGTAGCGGGTAAGAAGACAGGGCCATGACCCACTTTCATCATTAGGAACCAGATGTTTGGAGTAATGGGCAAAAGGAGTATGATGTATTCTGTAAAGGGTATAATGCTGGACATTCTCCCCTTGTATGTCTGGGAGCCCTGGCAAGCTAATGGGTTGTAAGAGTATGAACCTGCTCACACTTCAGGGCTCTGCAGTTCTTAACTGCCCTTTAGGAATGCAGAGCTGTATCTTATAGGCTCAGATGAGCCCTGAATTCTGATTTGTTTCTGGTTGATTACCACTTGTACTTCTATTTTAATACCGTCCAATGAAAACATAAAGAATTTATTAAGTGGCTTAATTCCTAGCAAGGATTTTTTTTCTGGTACAGTTTGAGGTTTTCTTGCTTTCTAATGACAGTTTTACTAAAACCTTAAATATAATTTAGTTTGCTCCTCATTAAGAGAAAAAGTCTAGGTTAGCCTGCCCTCTAGTGCTTTGTGAAATCAGAGTCTTGGCTTCTATACTATACACAAGAACTCTTTGAGAACCAATGGCTATTTGGTATTATAGCATAATTTTTAAAGTAGGGTGAATGGAACTCTAACAAAATAATTTGTAAAGGCATTCTAAATTCTTTGGTGGTGTTCAGTTCCTGGAAATCTGGATGAGGAAGAGCATGTTTTGTCTTGTGCTACATACATGAATTCAACTGAGTTGCACATTAGAAACCAGATGCTCATTGTAAGGCATATATATATATTTGCATGCCTAGATACTGCACAGGTACCAGATGTATCCCCAGCTGGTTGCATACATGTGCAGATATTTAATTTGTTCCTATGTGTATTTGCATCTGAAATCAACTACATATAACATATAAATATTTGTGTATTTCTTACCTGAATATTGTAGTAGTAAAAGTATAAATATGGGCTAGCACAAATGTTTCTCAAAAGGAAAGAGTCCTGAGTTAAAAGCAACCTTAGGACTTCTGCCTTTACCAAAGTTTGTGGAGGCCAGTAGCCATGTGTCAGTCAGAGACTGCATTTCTAAGAACTATGAGGCTGAAATCAAGTTGTTGAGTGACACTTTAAAACCTAGAGAGGCAGCATGCATACTGCATTGTATGTTTTACTTAACAGAAGAGTAACTTTGGCCAAGAAGACTTTGGCAACATGTCCTTTTTTCAGAAGTCTTTTATTTATTTAGGTGAAAAATTCTCAAAGTTCTGGAAATAATTCTTATACAAATTACTTTATACCCTTTTCAATATTCTAGAAATGTTTATAAATGTTGTAAAAAAGGGCACAAAGCTTTTCAGTAAGCCAAAAATTTCTATGCCCCTTTCAATGGTATTTTCATGACTTTTTAATTTAAAAATTATTTTAATTCTCAAATCATTTTGAATCCAAAAATTGTACCTGTTTCAAATACTTGACAGTGAAATCCACTTTGGCATTTTGCATTTTTTGTGACAGTAGGCTTTCATTTTGGACCATTTGAAAAAGCAAAGATTGTTTCTATTTTTGACAGGGCAGCTAAATGGGAGAACAAGTCTTGCTCATTTTCTCACATAGCATCCTCTGATTGCTCTGCTTTTGCCTCAAGGCCCACAAAAGTTATTTGTCATCCTGACTAGGCATGTCAATGAAGACCACACCAAGAATTTCTCTCAGATGTGTTTTTCATAATAGAAAGGAAATAACTGAGAAGACATAAACACTGCCCTTATTCTGTTCTCCAGAATATGCCTCTGTTGGAGAGCATCCCAGTGACAAGATCAAAAAGAGAGTAACATCAGCAAAGGATAGCTAGTTCCTTTATCTAGCATAGCAAGCTTCTTGAACTCAAGTACTTGTTATATGTCATTATGGTCACAATACCAGTGGTTGTGTGCAACACTGTAGTTAGATTTCTTGTGAAAATTTAAGCTTTGTTCAGGCACAGCTTTAGTAAAAGACATTAGTAACCTGTACCAGTGAGCCAAATAAATGAGTCTTTAGTGGAAGACATTTAGAGCTCCTGAGAACTTAAGTAGTGCTAGTTCATGATGAAAATACATACTGGTGTCTCATTCTTTTTACAGTCCTTTTCAGTTTACAGCAGGTAATGTGGCTTCCATTGTGTTTTACCTCCTACAGCATAACATTTTCATCTTTCCCTTAGATATTTGCTTCACAATGTCAGTGGCAGAAACAAAATTGAGAGTCTCTCTCCAACAGGATTATTTGTATGTGGAGACACACTTAACTACCCCTTGCCCTGTATACATTGATCATGTCTTCAGTAAGTAGTCCCTGGTAGAAAGGTAAAAAGTCACTAGTAGTTAATAACAGGTCTGTGCAAAATGTTACAGGCAGCTGGAAACTTTGAATGCAACCCATTTTTTTTACTTGTAAATTCATCTATTTTAGAACTGACCTTTAAGGTTTAACCTTACTATTTCTTCAGTAATTTTACATGCTTCTCCATCAAAGTAGTGTTGTGCATTTATCCCCTAAGGAAATACATAGGTACCATATATCACTGATTGCCTCCAAATGCAAGGGATTTGACAATACAAACTGGGTGGAGATGATGAGAATATTAAAGGCTTGATTCCACAGTGTTGTAAACTGACTTCAGGGAAGCAACACAACTGTATACCCAGCTGAAAGTCTGTCTCTAAATGCAAACTTTTACTAAGTTAGTTATGTGCTGGAGAGGATTCTTGCTTGGACCCGGGATGCCCTTGTTAAAATGTTGGTTCCAGCTTCACAAGGGTGATTTGCATGGCTCTGGGGTTCTCCATATTTCCATGTCCTGTTAAATTATGGATCTTTGCTACAGTTAGAGAAGAATAGACAAAACACGACATGGAATATGGGATTAGCAATGCCTCAGAGAAGGTCACACCTGCACCACAGTGAAGAAAGCAATACAACCTTTTCATTGTGCCCTAAAACCAGTGTACCAGTATTCCAATTACATACCAGCATACTCAGATTAATCTTTAGGGTTTTATAACACTACATTTCCATATATTCAGGCTATGCCTTACAGGCTAGGGACAGAAATTATACATAAACCAATATAAGTGATCAGAAACCAATTCAAATCTGTAACATAACAGAAGCTCATTGCACATAAACCACTTACAAAATGGCCAAAACCAGTTGAAGATAAACCTGGATGGATGTAGTATCAGACTTAACTGATTTAGCCTAAATTTGTGTATTGCACTTCTGTCCCAGATCCCCTCCAGATTCAAGTTAATTCACCATCCCCCAGCATCCCAGGATGCATTGCACCTCCCCTGCAAACAACCTCCCCCCATCGCTAGGTGGGCAGGCTAGACTTGAACCAAGCTGTCTGCTCCAGCCAAGTAGGGAGGCATGCTCTATTCCCCCTCAGCTTCTGGCCTGAGCGTCTGCAGTCAGGTAGCTGCATTTCTGGAATCAAAAGTGAATGTCTGTTCACTTGCTTATCCATTCAATCTATTCAGTTTAGATTAACCTGCAAAGACTGAATCAGTCTCTGACTTTTTGACTGCCTGTACTTAGCTATAGTCACATTAAAATGTTAGCACCAACTGATCCTTATCATATTTAGGAACAAATATCAACATTTCCAGCCAATGCACTTAGTAGGAGGACTAGTAAATACAGCAAAATCATGTAAACTCTACAATTTAGCATAGACGAGCTAAACCAATATAAAAATGAGTTGTACTGATGCAAATGTCCTCTGTTTCAAATTAAAGTAAACTGCATGTTTCCTGTTACTTTTTACATCTGTGCAGTTATCTCTCCTAGGGTTTGGTAAACCTGAGTTATATTTGCAGAACTGTACTTGTTCAAAACTTTCCGGTATAGAAAGGACCAAACTTTGTTTGAAAAGTGAGGTTGGCTCCATGCTTAGCTACAGTTATAGGAGAAACCACTGGTTTAAATAGGGCAAGAATCAAAAACCTAGCCCAACCAATGCCAAATACTAAAAGCAAGAAGGAAGAAAAAAACAAGAAAAAAACCCTAAAAAACCAAGTGTATGGCTGCCAAATTAAACTTTTAGAAAGAAAACTTTTAGCCTTCTTTTTACTAGCCTTCTGATATCATAGCCTTTCAAAGTCACATCTACGTTCTTTTTCTCTGTACCCATGAGGACTGGAAAGTTAAATTTTAATGAAGGCTGAGGTTGTCATCTAATGGCATGATTTCCGGACTTGAGACTTTAAGGAAATCAACAAATAGGATGAGACACAAGAGTTGACAGTCATTTATTTGCTCTTATATGTTGTCATCTCCTCTGAGACAAGGATTGACACAGCCTTATGGAAGACCATTGTTAAAATATTGTAGCTAGCTGGCATTAACATCTCTAAGAGAAGGGTTTCTCTTTTCAAGAGTGGTTATCATCTTAAGTATGCTGATTCCTTATGACTGTACACCACATCTGCTGTTTCTTTCTATAAGCTTCTTTGAATCTTTTATATTTCAGACCCCTTTGCATTCCTTATTTTTAAAGTGTGTGTTGTTTTCCTCTAAAAACATATGGATCAAGGGTCAGATTTTAAAAGAGCAATAGATTGACATCAGACTAAAATATCAGTCCCCAGGTCAGCTCTTGTGTGGAAATTATTTACAGACCACTCTGACTTCATCAATGAGTTAAAGAAAATCAGCCAAAAGACAGGATGGGAAAGAGACAGCTAGTCTTTCCACTTTAATAACATTATCTCGAAAGCTGATCGTGAATTTTTGGCTGCAATTTTTTTAGGTTAATGTAATTGGATACGCCTGTAGAAATACAGAAAGCAATTAATATCTTTAGTTTGGGATAAATGAGTTAGCAGTTCAATAGTGGGAATATATTTTCATGTTGTCTTCCTTGGTGTAAAATACAATAATACATTTCAGTTATCTACTTAATTTCATAGTTGAAAGTGAGACCTATTTATAATAATACAGAGAATGTGGCATCTCATTCAACAGTTCTTGAAAATGCTCGTGTACTTGTTTCTGTGTCAAGCTACCAGGATTCTAAATGTATACATTTGAAACTATGAAATAAACAGCTACATGACAGATGTCAGTTTCTTTAAACATAGAGGAATGCTAAAAATGGCAACTACCCTTATTCTGTAGGTATCCTTCGTGGTACTTGAAATATGTTCTAAGTGCAGCAATTCAAGATAACCCAGGGAAAATTCCTTCGCCCTTTAAACAATTCTCCACCTTTACAATTTCAGCTCCAGCCCAAGCAAACATCAATTTTATATGCCAGGAAAAGGATTAACCTTACAATAACAACTTGATCCAGGTTTTATACATTTTTTCACTTGCAATACAATGACCTATTGTTAATGTGTTGAACCTTATCTCTGTGTGTCTTCTCAACTATTTCTACACAGATCAACCTCTCCACACCAAATCTGTCTTCTGGCCAAATGGTAATGTAAGCCATGATGGCCAAGAAATGATGTAAGAGGCAAGAATTTCTTAGTGTGCTATCTTTTATTTGAGCAACTATGTAGTTGAAATAAAGTTAGACAAGATTTCAAATACAAGACCTTCTGCATCAGCCATCCAAATGAAAATACTAGCTTGTGAGAGAGTGCTTATGCTAAGCAAGGCCTAGCATTAAAAAAAAATGCACTAAAACTCCCAGAATGCTTCAAGGAGGTTGAGGAGTCAGCGATTGACATTCTGGTAATCACTTTCTGACCCTTAAATGAAAATACTGAACTTCTGACCTTTAAACAAATGATAAAAATAGCAGACATGCCGCTTACATTGTTAAGAATAGGAAACTGCACGGCTAAACCGCAATGACGAAAAAACAACCGCATATTATGTCAGTTTTGACATTTTAACCCTGCAAAACCCAGCAAAACATATAGATGAATAATGTATTTAGGTTATAGAAAATTAGCATAAGAAATATAAAGGTCATTAAGGATTAACATAAGAAGCGTAATGATTATAATACAAAGCGTATCACCTGATATTATAATATAGATAAGTTAACTAAATAACCAATAGAAGTAAGAATTAGAAAATGCATATGTATAAGTGTTATCATATATAACTAATAGTAAAGTTATGTTAGATGCCTCACTTCCACCATGGGGACAGTTTTGTATCTTTTGCCTAAAAAAAGATAAGGGACTCCTTTTAAATGAGCTGTTGACCAGTTCTAAGACTACTGAATCAGGCAGCCGCACCTAGCCTCCAGGTTATAGAGCAAGGGTTTGATTTGGGAACCTCGTGAACCAACAGACCTCCTTTAGTTTATGACTTTGTGAAACAATAAAAGTTTTAAATTGAACAGGTCTGAGCCTGTGCTTAATTCAGTCCTATATAATTCGGCATCGAGCTCCCACAGCTTGTCTCGGACATCTCATGATTGACTAACATAAGCTCAAGCTCAACATAACTAAAGCAGAGCTCTTAATATTCTCCTTCAAACTCCCCACTACATCTTTTCCTCAATCACTTCAGTTGACCCCTCCAACCTGCAGTTCACTCTGGCCCAATTCAATTGGGCAAATGCAAGTCACTCAGGCTGATTGTGTGGCCGGGTTACTACTTAAGACATGATTAACAGATGAGTTGCCTCTTAAGTATAACCTCTACCAGAGGCTATAGTGGCTGGGCCAGCTATATACTAGTGAATGCTGTTAGCATATTTCACTTAATGTTTCATTTTTCATCTATATTAATTAACTAATTTGTCAGACAAATTAGTTTGTGACAAATTCCTTGATGTTTAAAGGGCTGTTAGTTGTAGCCGTGTTGGTCTAAGGATATATGCAGACAAGGTTCTTCGTCCTCACTGCCATGCATTTGCATTTTCAAAGACCTGCATTTTGCATCTTGGCTTCATTCCATCCAGGACAACACAAAACACCATCAGACTCCCCCTATGCCTGAAGAAGGATGTTTGTGCCTGAAAGCTTGAAAAGAAGATTTTTTTTCCAATTTTTTTATTTGGTCTAGTAAAAGATATCACATTTACCCAACGCCTTGTCTGCTCTTGATGTCTAGATAAAATTTAACTGTTCTGATCTCTATGTGCCTTGAAGCTTCCTTTGTTTCAGAATAAAAGGTAAACATATTAGAGGAATTCTGGGGTTGTTTTGTGATTCTTTGGTATGCACAACTTTAAAACTACTTATTGACTGCCCGTAGATCTGGCTGTCTTTTACTTAACAGTGTTCAGTTGATAGTAAAGTACAGAATTTGGAAAGGGACTGTTCCCTTTTGGCGAAATGAGTTGAGTCACATAACCCTGCAAATGTAGAAAACTCAATTTGAATGTCAAAAGAATGGAAACTCTCATTAATTTAATCTTTTAATAGTTTGAAAGTTGGCAGCATCTAAAAGAACAGTCACCCCAACTTTAGATAAAAATTCATGAGTCCCCTATAGAATCTGATTTTCAGTCTATGGCCTTCAAGTATTCATGGATGTAAATGATCATATGCTAAAGTGTGCTCTAGAAGAAAACTGTGTCAGTTTTAAATAATGAAAATAGAAGACAGCAGTGAAAGCCCAGCCTATTTGGCTAGGGACAGACATTCAAAAAGCCTGAGCCTGAATTGATTCAATCTTGGAAGGTTAATCTTACCTGGCTAGGATAAACAGGTTTGTATCGACACAGACACTCTCTCTAGACTGAGGAAATGCAGGCACTTGCCTCCAATGACTCGGGGTAAAAGCTGGGGGGCGCTAAAGCAGCCCTCCCTTCCCTTTCAGTGTGTTGAGCTGAAGAGGGGTGTGGCCAGGCCCAAGCAGGCCTTCTGATTAGGGAGGTCTGCCTGCACATTCCCAGGCTTTTCCTCACTGCCTGCTCAAGGGGTAGGAGTCTTTCATAGATTCATAGATGTTTTGGCTAAGAAGGGACCTCAGTAGATCATCAAGTCTGACCTCCTGCCATGGGCAAGAAAGAGCACTGGGGTCAGATGACGCCAGCCAGGTGCATGTCTAGCATCCTTTTAAACACCCCCAAGATACGGGAGAGCACCACCTCCCTTGGAAGCGCATTCCAAATTCTGGCAGCCCTTACCATAAAGAAGTTCTTCCTGATATCTAACTTAAATCTGCTCTCCATCAGTTTCTGGCCATTGTTCCTAGTTACTACAAGGGATGCCCTGGTAAACAGAGCATCTCCTATTCCTTTCTGCCCAATGAATTTGTAGGTGACCACAAGATCACCTCTCAGCCACGTCTTGTGGATGCTAAAGAAATCCAGGGCCCTCAATCTCTCATCATAGGGCTTTGCCTGCATAAGAGCAACCCTCCTCTGAACCCTCTCAAGGTTGTCCACAGCCCTCTTGAAGTGTGGCGCCCAAAACTGGATGCAATATTCCAACTATGGCCTGACCAATGCTGCATAAAGGGAAAGTATCACCTTCCTGAGCCTGTTTGATAGGCCTTTCCTGGGCTATGGTCTCCCATAGCCCAAGAATGCATGATAAAGTGCAGTTAGTTTTACTGATCACATCATGTTCAGTCATGTTCATCATGGTATCAACTATGACTCCAAGATCCCTTTCTGCTGCTGTGCTGTTGAGAAGGTCACCCCCAACCTGTAAGTGTGCTAGTGATTCTTTCTCCCTAGGTGCAGCACTTTCCACTTGTCTTTGTTTAACTGCATCCTATTCTGTTTTGCCCACTTTTCCAACCTGTCTAGATCTGCCTGGATTTATTTCCTATCCTCTAGTGTGTTAACTTTAACCCATAATTTGGTATCATCCATGAATCTGGACAGAGTGCTCTCCACACCCTCATCCAAGTCATTGATGAAAGTATTGAACAGCACAGGTCAACGTTCTAAGCCTTGTGGGACTCCACTACCCATATCTTTACAGGTCAATACCAACCCGTCCACTACCACTCTCCCTAAGCCCATTTGCCACCCACCTGACTGTGCAATCATTTACATCACAGCCACTGTTGCCAGCCCCCAGCCCCAGGCTAGCACTCTGAGGTAAGGGTGAGGGGATTTAGTGCATGCATCTGTTGATGATATGGAGCTTTTCAGTCTCCCTCCCTGCTTTTTTATAAGGTCTGCAGCAAACTGACAGGTGAGCAAGCCAGCAAGGGGATGATAACAGTGTCTATCACCCCATTAACGAAACAATAGCATCTCTCCATGGCTAGGGACAAACATTGCATATAAATCACTTTAAATTTAAACCTGTAACAGAACAGACATTCAGTGCACATAAACCAGTTTTAAAACTGCCAAAACCAGTTTGAGATAAACCTGGTTGAATGTAGTATCAGACTTAACTTATTTGGTTCAAACCAGTTTATGCAATATCTGTCGCAGACACCTAGCTGGTTTAAGTTAAATCAGAGACCCCCGGTATCCCAACATGCTCTCTGGGCTGGGCTCTGCTCCAAAGAGCTGAGCTGTCCCCTCCCCTCTATTTTCTAGCCAAAGTAGGGGTGAAGCATGGCTAGACACTGGCCTGTCATGGCTCCTGAGGCAAATTCCTCCCTCCATCCCCTATTCTTCCCTGCTGGCAAACCCTGAAGACCACAGCTGGGGTATGCCAGTCCCAGCCACATCTCCACAGCTTTTCTGCAGCTAGGCAGAGATGAAGTTAATTCCTTCCTCTGTCCAGCTTGCCTTCAGCCAGGGAGGAAATTAATTCCAAGGCAGTCTTTCCTCCCCTTTGGCAGTGGCTGGGAGGCATGCTCTGGCACCCCCAGCTTCTGGGTTGAGCCACTGCAGGCACGTGCCTGCATTTCCTGGTTTAACAGAGAATGTCTGTCCAGTTATTAATCAGTTTAAGTTGCACAGCTTAGACTAACCTGCAAAGAGTGAATCAATTCAGGCTCAAGCTTATTGAACATCTGTCCCTAACCCATTAGTTCAAGCCCTTCTTAAACAGCTTTTTTCCAAGGAAAAAATTACCAGATGACCTGTTGATTAGCTCCAAAAAGCCATAAGTGGACACTGTTCTATCTGGCTGTCCCAGTGAAATTGAAGTCACAGACACCTCTCAGCATTAGCCAGCATACCACATGCCTAAGGTTTGTGGGGCTGAGGTCTGTGCTGTGGGAGATGGGAGGGAAGGGAGGGATCCCTGCTTGAGCAGTGAGCGGGACGTGGAGGGGCAGGGGGAAGCCAGGCAGACCCTGCTGTACTACAACCTCTGCCAGAGCTCTGGCCATGGAACAGGAGGGTGGGGCCAGCTCTGCTGTCTGGAGCAGAAAGCCCAGTGCAGAAAGCATGCTAGGATGCTGGGGCAGTTTGGTTTAATTTAATCCAGGCAGGGGTGTGGGACGGACAT
Source organism: Crocodylus siamensis (assembly GCF_052110815.1). Lineage (NCBI taxonomy): Eukaryota > Metazoa > Chordata > Crocodylia > Crocodylidae > Crocodylus > Crocodylus siamensis. The sequence continues at coordinate 39,238,981 of NC_143397.1, read as the reverse complement.
TGCATAAACTGGTTTGACCCAAATCAGTTAAGTCTGATACTACATTCAAAATTTATCTTAAACCAGTTCAGCCATTTTGCAATTGGCGTATATGTACTGAACTTACATTCTGTTACAGATTTAAACCAGTTTCTGATCACTTAAGCCAATTTATGTGTAATGTCTGTCCCTCGCCATTGAGTTAATTTTTTGTGTAGTAAAACAGTAGCATCTGGGCTCTGCACCAAAGCATAGGTGGAAGTGAAAGAGCTGCTTATCTTTAGCAGGAGAGTCTGAGGGCTCTATTTCAAAACACCCTCTGATCTACTGGCTAGTATGCTGTCCTCAGAGTGGGGATACGTAGAGTCAAACCCCGGCTCTATGTCAGGCAGAAGAAAGATTCTCCTTCCCTACATGCCTGTTGGAGAGAAAGGGGTTTCCGTCTCTGTTTTTTAGGATAAAGGCCTGGCCTGACTTAGGCACCTAACTGTAAGGGAGGCTCACACATACATTCAGAGTGCAAACTAGAGCCTCCCTTAGTCTACAGTGGGCATGTCTACACATTCATTAATGCACCATAATTAGTCTGCTCATCTTGCCAGTTTTGTGAATCCCATTCTTAAGTATCTAATTTTTCCCATGCATTGTATCAGGAACCACAGAGCATAATTCAAGTCTGTAAATGCCACTGGGCAGCAGGCATTGAGTATTGCAATATCCAAGTCCTTTTGAATCTATTTGACATGCAGAAATCCCACAGTCAGTTTAAGTCACAGGCACTTTGGAACACCACCTTTTAAACATTTATTATTTTTGCTTATTTTTTGTTTTTTGTTTCTTGTCAAATATAATCAGTGATGGTCACATATTTTAAGAGAAACATGAGCATTGTTTTGGAGTAAAAGGTATTTAAAATATTTCCCCTAGCAATTTTAGAAGAATATGTGGGAATACTAAAAATGTTAATATTATTTGTCTGATAGGCCACAAACTATTGTGTGCCTTTATATAAGGTGATGAAGACTGAAGTATATAATCTGAAAAAAAGCACTGAATGTTCAGTACCATATACTCAAGATGGGGTGTTTTCTTTCCTTCATCATTATAAAAGCTATTTAGAAATGTTACTCTTTCTTGTAATGTTATTATTCATTTTATTTTATTTTAAACCCATTTTAAGATTGGATTTCACCAGATTTGCGAGCACCAGAAAGCAAGATTTAAAATGTCTGAAGTTATACAAAGGGCAGTGTCAGTCAAAGTAGACTTCGTAGCTGCTGTACATCAGAAATTTTTAACACAGTATGCAGTACCCAGTTCAAAGAGCTCAGAGTTGATACAGTTGAGGGCATACATATATTTCTCTTCAGAATATCAACAAAAGTTCCATATTCAGTTGACAAACTGACACCTTCAAGTCCTTTAAAGCAAGTTTAAAACAGTAAAGGCACATCTAGCTTTCTGTTGTTCAGAAAAAGAGCTATATCTTTATATGGGCTACAGAGAATAAGTCAAGATTAAATTTACCTAGAGGAGAAGGACACCATAATTACAAATGCATCCCTTACAGCTCTGATTCTCTTAATTTCCTTTTGTTGTGCAGGAATGATCTGTCTGTTTTAAAGAAACTTGACATTATTCAATAGAATTTACCCTAAAACACAGGAAAGAAACTGTTAACCATCTGTAAGACTCACTTAAGCCATATATTAAAGCCATGAAATAAATGGGGGAGTTTTTCTCTTGATTTAATGGGAACAGGAACAGAATTAAAGGTGTGTCAGAAATATATAGGGCCTTGTACACAGCATTTGCCCTGGAAAGAATTTTATCTCTGCTGAACTGCAAAAAATACAGTAAATTCTCAAAATAAACACCACATTCCAGTACCATGTTTGGCTTTGTTAAACCAACTGGTAATCCATAGCAGCCAACCAAAATATTTCAGCTTTTATGTTAGATAAAATCACACCAAGTCATAGATTTCAGTCATAAGAATTTTATTAGAGTTTAATCCATGGACAATGTAAAAATGAGAGTGAACACAGCCTGCAAAGCTGTTGAGTGCTTCCTATTTCAAGCAGTTTCTATTCAGCCACTGAGCAATGTCCTATGGAATGATTACTTTTACGAGGTTTCAAGCCACAAAGATGTGGAACGGTTTGAAAGCATGAGAGTTTCTCATGTAAGTTTTCCCACCCCCCCATCATCACAATTCTTATGACAGTGCCATAAATTTAAAGGTGCCAATTTCAATTTCACTGAAAGCTCACAGCGGGTCTCACCCAAAGGACACCTTTTACACACTCCATGCCAATTCTCCTGGATTGACTACTGAATGCAAGTATGTGCAGTATTATTATTCTGGAGGGATAAGGTACATTAACTACATATAGGATTTAGCTTTTCTGCCTTACTGGAGCTTAGCGGTCAGCCCACAAGATCCCATCTATGGAGCAGAAAAGATGGATGATCCTTGCACATATCCACTGGACTCTTCTTAACATATTCTCTTGCTATACTGCCACATAAATAAACATAATTAGAAAGCAAATTTGCATGGATGGATGAGCAATTCTGAAAGTCTGATGTTGTATTTTACAACTATCAAAAATTTATAGGTTGGCATCTTATAGGCGGGGAAGCTGCAGAGATATTAGGTCTACAGAGCTTCCAGTGAGTGACATAATTACATATACTAATAACATCATTTCCTAGAACAATGGCAATTGCATAAATAAAATGATAACACATTCATCAAAAGAGAGAAAATTCACATACCAAAAGTATCAGTATTGTTGCATGCTGTAAGCTTTATTCAGTATGTAATTTGAGATAAAAGGAACAAAGGCATAAAAAATCACCTCATTGTTATACAAAAGCCTGAACTCCCAGAATGCCACCCACTTCACCTTTGACACTAGTGTATTGCTTCCTAGCCCAAATTTAGTTCTTAACTGCACATTTCCTTCTCTTTTCATATTGTCTCAGACACTTTGTTTTTATTTAATGATGATGGAATTAATTTGCCTTGTACTCCAGGGTTTGTTCTTATTGGCTTTAACTCCAATGGCTTGAGAAAAATCCAACCACTGTATAGAGTCTTGGACTTGCAGCCTGTTTTCACAAGATACATGACAGCTGAGCTAACAAAAAACATATGTAAAACAGGGCAAATCAAAGGGCAGCAGCAACTGTTAATGTTCCCTAGAAGAGAAGGGAGATTTTGAAGACTCCAAAAGATAAGTCTACTATTTGTCTACAGAATATATGTGATAGTAATTTAATTGACTAATTTATGTTCACAAGTTCTTATGAAATGCTGATTAGCACCATAGTTTTTATAGTTCTGCTAAAGCCATTTGGCATCCAGTCTTCTCCAACTAACTTTAATGTCCCTTTCCCTGAAAGGTTCTTTAAGCAATTTTGTAGAGGTTAGAGGAACCCCTTTTCAGATCATTTAGGGTGTAAGAAGCTGTGTGGGGTGGCCAATGGAATGTCTTCCCATTTGATAACCATGTGATAATCCTGGCATCTAGTCTGGTCACACTTGCTTTATTTGCTGTGACATCTGATGGGATAAGTAGATGGCAGGACAAGTAGATGATGTCTGGGGGACGCTTAAGAGGTGTAGAGTGACTGTGATAGTAAAATAATGTTTGCCTCATCAGATGTCTGCAGCAATCCAGAGAAAAGCATTCAGTGTTAAACCTGAAGTTACAGTTACATGAACACATTACCATGAAGTAGGCTAGGATGTGAACTTACAGCATTTTACCTAATACATTTTAAGTGCCTGTGTGTACACTCCTACCACCTAGTAAATATAAGACATTGGCTTTTCAATTCAAGTGGAATAAGTTTCAGGGTAAGAGTGTGTGCACAGGCAGTTACCACAAAGTAGCTTATGTAGTGTAAGTTTATACCATAGTTTATATTGTCTAACATGTTACTGTCCTCATTCCCCAAGGCAGGACTTTGATATCATACCTATTGTTGCTGTTCAGATAGTCTGCTGTGTTACAGTCAATAAGTGACACTGAAATGAGCTAGATGCCAAAGTGATTTTAGGTTTGTATTTTCAGTTTGACATACTATTTATATCCCCTCATCTTCCCAGACTGAATCTAAAAACTCTGTAAACTGCAATTTCCCATCATAGACATTCAGATACATAGTTTCTATCATTTCCATTCGTAAGTGGTTCACATCTCCCATTAAAAAAAAACCATCTGTTTCATAAGAAAACTACTAGTTAGTACAAGTTGCTGGATACAGGCGTTCAAAGAGCACAAGGAGAAATCGATCTAACCTATGTGGGTTTCTGTATGTGGCCTAGGTTAAATCTGGAGTGAACAGAACATATGTGTGGCACCAAGAAGCCAGCTGCCACTCAAGTCAACTTACTGGAAGTGCCAGGAGAAGCTCAGTGAAGAAAGGAGCCAGTGCATGTGGTGCTGGCACCAAGAAGAGAAACTCCAACGTGGGGGCCAACGTGCTTTGCTAGTGCGTGCCAGCTCTGTTTGGCCGGATAGAACCCAGACAGCAAGCTAAAAGCCACCTGGGATGCAGCAGAGGTTGGACTGAAAGTGAGCAGCAGGAGTGGTATAAAACACCATCCACACTCACAATGCCCCTGGAGGGGTGAATGGTGGTGTGAGAGAGCCTGTGAGAGAGCCCCAGCCCTGATAAGCCCTGGGAGCAGCGAAACGGGAGCTGCTGCGGCAATAAATTGCCGGCGGCTGAGGAGTGCGGGGCACGGTGCAGGCGGTGCAGGCGTGGCAGGGTCAGCTCAGCACGCGAGCCTCCGAGCGGGCCCAGCTACGGGTGCGAGTCCCCCGCAGGGCCCCAGGGCGGGAGACTCACTTACCCCTCCCAGATGTGCGGCGGCGCCGGCAGGCACAAAAGCCGCACCGGAACGGACAGGAGGCGGACCGGAAGAGCCGGGACGGGAGCGGATCCCTGGCGGGAGTCCGGAAAGATGGAGACATGCCGCCACGCACTCTGCACGCACATTCTGGGGAAAGGATAAGGTCTTGCAGGGTCGAGACACCAGGGGCGACAAGCCCCGAAGTTATTCGAGGCAAGTGTAAAGGCTGGAGGCACCTCATCTCAGCTGGAGGCTGCTCAGCCGGTAGCCTGGAGAAGTGGGCTATGGGCCTCGGCCACAGTGCGCTGGGGGCAGGAGGCGGAGCCGCCCCAGAAGGGGAAAAGACTCTAAGGGGGCAGACAGCCCATCCCGGTAAGAGGGACGAGGGGACTCCTGAAAGAGGAGAGCTGGACTTGAGTGAAGCGGGCAAACACCAGGACCCGGAGTCAGGGGCCCCGTGGTGGAACTGAGTTTGGCTTGCGGTTGCTAACTTAGTATTTTGTATTAGAGGTATTGCCCCTCCCCGCTCACCAGAGGGGAGATTTGGAGGGCAACCCGGACTTGTACATGGAGGTCCGGGCGAAGGTGTAGGGGAGGAAGGAGCCCTCAAGGATCTTGGACTTGGAATGACTGGGGGTCTCATTTTCGGACAAGCATGCGTCATAGAAAGACACTGAACCAGGGAACCATCGAACTTGTGGCAGGCGGATCTGATGCATACATCTCCGGAGTGAGTACGTCCCAACTAGGAATTATTGGTCGAACGTGCACAGACTACTGAACGATTGGACTCGTTGACTGGCGCATCAACAGGTGGGAACCCAGTTTAGGTCCCATGCTTACAGGCTCAGAGGAGCCTATTGTTTCACCTGCAGGAGTCTCATGAGAGGCATGGGACGATGGCTGGAGAGCAGCAGAGGTCCTTCAGCGAGGGAGAGAGAGAAAGACAGTATAAAACCATGACAGAGGATGTCATCAAGGGACTAGCTCCCTCTCACCCCAACCTCGATACTGAGAAGGATCATAATTAGTTCATTTGGGAGATTTGTTTTCTTTAAGGGCTGTATTTTTCTGTTTAAGGCTCCAGGAATATACTGGTAGCCTAGGACTGTTTCTAGAAGGTACTATAGGGTTTGTGAGACCTTACTTACCTGATGGTGGCAGTAACACTGGGTTGGCACGAGGCAGGGTGCAGGGAAGGCAGAGCCCCCAGAAACATCACTGGATTTAGCTAAGTGTCGATGTGTGGAGATACAGGACCTTCCTCCCAGTCTTTCATGCTCAGAAACATCAAAGACATGGCAGGAGAGAACATCAGAAACTGTGAGATCCTAGCCAACAGGCCAAGCTGTTGGGCCAGAGGGTGGAGGGAGTAAGGGACCATGCCAAAAAAAGTAGATGCCAATCAAAGAGACACACATCTACAATATGTTTCCCTTTTGGTGGAGGGCATCACGCCAGCTGCCTGCACTGGCCAAGGCCAGCAAATTGGAATCATTCTTGCATGGTTCCCAGCTGGCTCTGTGGGCTCCACAGGCTGCTCAAGATTGCCAAGTGCCGCAAAGCACCCAGACCCCCCCGATTAGCTGCCAGGCATGGGCAAGGATGCCCCCAACCCACTGCCATGCCACCACAGACCCTCCCCCCAGAAAAGCCCCAGATCAGGTCAACATGGCATCCCTGGTAGCCTAGCCAGCAGTGTGGGGGTGGAGGGCACTCTGCAGAAGGAAGGATTGGGCCCCTAAGAGCTCTGGCATAAGTAGCAGCTGGTGGCAGGTCACGCCTAGAAGCCCAGAAGGCTTGCATTGGGCAGCGGAAAAAGGGGGGAGGGGCTCCCCAGCCTTCTTCCACAGCCAGCTATCCACCACAGCTCCAAGGGGCCTCATCCTTGCCATGGCACGTGCTTTCCTTGCCACCTGGCACAAGGTTCCTTGGTTTCTGGATGTGGCTTGCTGCCAGTTGCTGCTCATGACAGATCTCCGGGGTCCTGATCCTTCCTCCTGTAGAACACTACCCCTTCCTTCCACAGCCACCACTGGCCAGACCACCAGGGTCACACAGCAGCTACTTCAAATCATCCTTCCTCTCAGTAGTAACTGAGTGTGGTTTAAGACATTCCACCAGTAAAACATAAGTGCAGTTTGTCCACCAGTACTCACATGAATACATAATACTTCCTACTTTCTAACATATGAATACATCACACAACATAGAAATGAATGTAAGTATTAAAATAAATTCATTGTGAATAAGTTATCTTCATTTTCCACTCATTTTCACTGTATTACTATACATTGTGTGCTATAGCCAAAGACTTAGGCATTAACCTAGTTAAATTAATGGTAGAAAATATTTTATATTTTGTGTATGATGCTATTTATTCCATAATTTCATGGGGCCTTGGGGGCCTCTGGCTGGGTATTCAGGTGCCAGGGTCAGGGTCTATGGGACTACACCCATACATGGGGGCATGGAGATCTCTGGGTAGATGCAGAGGAGCCAGGGTTGCGATCCATGTGGCTGTGCCCAACCATAGGGATTCTTCTGGGCTCAGTATCAGGTGTATGTGTACATTGTGGGGTGCTTCATAACAGGGTGTGGGGGCACAGCCCAGGGACATGTGTGGCCAGGTTCCAGGATATGTGCAGGGAACACAGAAGACTCCGTTCTTCCCCGCTCCACCCACTGCCTGCAGCTGACTGGAGACAGGGCTGGGAACAGTGGCTGTGAGACTCAAGTCTGGGAGAGGTGGGGAACAGAACCCTCTAGGTGCTTGGTTGCAGCAGCCAGGCAAGAGCCAAGTGTTAGCATGCCTCCCTGCAAAAGGGGGCACTAGTGGGGGGCTGCAAAGGTGCCTGGGAAGCTGGCGAACAGTGACCTAACTTGAATCGATAGGGCAACTGTTACTAAAGTTATATGTGCCCGTCTAACATAAATCAAGTTTGAGTAGACATCAATCCATGTTAATCTTAGACTGGGTTCCACCCATTTAGACCAGTCTTTGGGTGCTGAACTTCTGTTCTGTTATGGGTTTATACTGGTCTGATCACTTAGACTGGTAAAAGTGTAACATCTCCACCTGCCCTCTGATGATCGGATAGAAAACCATAAATCATCCAGATTCTTTCAAAAGTGGTCACTGGTTTTCTCAAAGTTTCATGAACTTTTGCAAATGTTTTGATTTAATTGGCCTGAGCCTCAGCTCTAAACAAGACTAGTTTGTGTGGTCATAAATCTCATTGCAAAACTTTCCAGCCAGATATTAACTGAGCCTCCATTTTTCCCTCATATTGATGAGAGACAAATTGTCTTATATTTGAAAAGGCCCAGAATGAGTCTGTTTGTGCATTCAGAATCAAATTTTCTAAGTTAAATATAGCAAATACAACATCATGACCCAGTGCAAACATTTGCTTACATGTATTTGAACATAAAGATTATAAGTGTGTGTGTGTTTGTGTGTGTGTGTGTAAGCAGGCAGTGTTACTTCTCTAACTTTGAAAACCTGTCCCAGCTCAAAGCGAGTCATTAATATTATTTTTCTTCATCTTTGTGCCTCCATCTTATGTTTTTTGCAGAACATTAAGGGGAGAAAGGGAAGTTTTACTAGAAGTTAGTAAAGGACTATTTTTTAAATTTCTGTGACTGATCCATCAGGGGCTGGAAAATTCTACTGTGGTTATATATGGCTCAAGTTTATCTGATCGTATTTTATTTATGTTTGGCCTTTATATATTATTGTACTGTAGGAAAATACATCCCATAGTATTTATCAGAAATGAGAATACCAGTGTGTTACCAGGCCCAGGCTTTCAGAGGATAGTAGTAAATTATAACTGGAGTTAAGAAGTAATTTGCTAAACTTATTTCCCTTAACCTTTACTGTAACAGTTGTTTTAAACAGAGGCAGATAGTCATTAGATTGTGTTGGAGAGGCAAGTTATGGGGTATAAGCCACTCTTCACTGTCCACTTTTCATGTGTTATTCATGAAAGAAGTAGAAGGGTCAGGGTCAAACTGCTATTGTATAATTCTCCTGAGATGACAACAGAAAGTTTCCTTGACAAAGACAAAATAAGCCATGAAGAACAGTAGTTTATCTTTCAGCAGGATAGAGGGGGAGTCGCAAGAACACATGTTTATAGTCCTTAAAGTGTTTTTGCAATAATCCTACTGGCTATCCAATAGATTTATCTTAACTCATTAAGCATTTCAGGGAGCAGAAAAATAATACCAATTTGTTTATGTTGCAAAGTAGAGGGATTGGAACTAGTTGAATATTGGGAGTAGAACTAGGTGAATTATTTTTAAAAGATATTTAAATCAACAAATGCATGAAAAGCTGTTTTCAAATTATTTTTGTTTGCAATTGTATAATTGGCCATTTTAGATAACTTAGTTAAAATAAGGGGTTTTAATCAGGTTATAATTCTGGTTGGTTGATAACACACAGCCAAATTATAATTGTATTTGAAAAATTAGATTAGTTCCTGTTTCTTGTTTGAAAAGACTTCAATTTTATAATGCAAGGCAGATAACTAGGTGCCCAGGTAAATATTGAAGTTGAAGGGGAAGAGATAAGAGCAGCAGAGTGTATAGTTTGTTGTGGGGAAATGTATTTTGTATTTATAGATGTGTTTTAAACAAGGTGCCTGTTTGCATATTCTAGACCCCTTTTACTTAGCTTATAATACAAATGCAGCAATTTCAGATAACCAAATACAGATCCCCAATCCTTCAACAATAACAGTATTTCTGTACCACCTGCTATTTGCAAATGTCTGAAAGAAAAAGATGAGCTTTATCATGAACTGAGAGGGTCACTGGATTCAAGCTGTTTCTGAACAAGGATAGAAACAAATTCCAAAGTCGTTGTACCCTCCCTGAAAAGGTCCACCCAACAGCCCCTCTTTCGTTATACTAGCAATGTTCAACCTCAGAGACTTTTTCAAACTCTGGGGTGTGGTACAAGGAGCAAAGAGCTTCTCAGATAAATCCAAAGCCATATAAGTTATTAAAAAACTTTTCCACAACATACAGAAGAGCCACACACATGAATAGAGGTCAGGAAAACAAACCTTACAATAACAGGCTGAGAGCCATGGGGCTCGTTAGCCTGGAAAAGCGCAGGCTCAGGGATGACCTGATGGCCACCTATAAGTTTATCAGGGGTGACCACCAGTTTCTGGGGGAACGTCTGTTCACCAGAGCGCCCCAAAGGATGACAAGGTCGAACAGTTATAAACTCCTGCAAGACCGTTTCAGACTGGACATGAGGAAGAATTTCTTTACTGTCCGAGCCCCCAAGGTCTGGAACAGTCTGCCATCGGAGGTGGTTCAAGCACCTGCATTGAACACCTTCAAGAGCAAATTGGATGCTTGCTGGGATCCTATGACCCCAGCTGACTTCCTGCCCTTTGGGCAGGGGGCTGGACTCGATGATCTCTCGAGGTCCCTTCCAGCCCTGATGTCTATGAAATCTATGAAAAACTTCTCATGGAGCAATTACTGGTTTGCCCATGTGGGCTCAATAGTAGCATCACCAACTTTACCTTTTTTTTCCTGAAAAACTAAAGCAAGATATTGCTTAATTTTCCCTTCCCTGCCCTCTCCGAATGAAACAGGACTGTGTTTCAGAGGACTGTCATTTAATTCAAACTTGGTGGGTTTGAATTAAACTTGGCAGGTGGGGAACTTCTGTTTTGTTCTCAGTTTGAAATGTGCAGGCTGTGCTTAACAGAAGAAAGAGAACTCCTTGAACTACCATTGGCAACACGTGGGGGGTGCTTGGGGGTGCATGTGCATCCCCTGAAATTGGCTCTGCGCTCCCTGAGAGAAGCACCGCCAATGCTGTTGATGGTGCCTGCTTGCTTGCACCCCACCCCCTCTCTGCTGGTGGTGTCTGCCAGCAGCATTTGCAAATGGTTGCCAACCACCAGTCGGTGCTCACTGCCATCCCCCTTTGCTGCTGACACCGCTGTGGCTGCCTGTAGGAGTTCCTAACTCACTGCCGCCATGCCCCCATTGCCACCACCCCCGCCGCTGCCTGCAGGCAGTTGCCATGCCCCCCCAGCCTCTGGGGGCATGCATCGTTCATGTGAACTACAGTAGCTTTTTCTAATATGAAGGTTTGCTTTGCTGTGCCAAGAAATAGCTGTATTAGTCCATTGTTGAATGAGATGGGGAGATGACTCAAGACTTCTCATGTTATATGCATAGTACAGTTAATGATTATTTCCACAAGCTGACTGAGTACGGGCTTCTATCACTTGATATGGGCAGCCCAATTTATGTTTCTATTGGGTAATCACTTTAGCTGCCTAAAACTGACCTTCACAGAAAGTCAATACTCCAGCCCAAAGCAAAAAGTTTATAGGCTAACAATGGCCTATTAATGGTGTATTGATTCTCTGGACTATACTATTTAGAGGCAGCTAAACAGAAAATACTTTGACAGATGTTATCTCAAACATAAGTAAAGTCCTTTCTGTATTTTATTGTAATGCATAAATATATACATTACATGCATTACATTCTATGCACACACACACATATACATATACATACACATACATATACTCATACATACATATACATATACACACATACATACATACAGATTTATGTAAATTATCTTTTTGTTAAGACCCCTTTGGAGTAGTGAAATATGTGTTTTGTGTACTCTGATCTGTAGATTTTTTTTGCCATGTTGTTAATTATATTCATTCTTCAGCAGCTCCTTTGGATAGGATACATCTATCTTCAACCACTAGGGACACTTTCCAGTTGTGGTGAGATGTTTTATGCCTTTTCAATGGGCAATCTATTGTTGTAAATCAGTATAAGAGAGTAAAAGTGTACATATATCCTCTGTATCGACAGTAGTTTGATTTCCTTTCTCAAATGAAAATAGGAAAACTGAAAATTAGACTGACTGGGAGTTAGTGTTTAGAATTAAAAGGATGGCCCTGACACAAGGTCATTTAAATCTTCTTCTGTTTTTTCTCCCTAGTGTTATTTTCCCTGGAATTTCTCATTTTTCCAAAAAATTTCTTTTTCTAGCCTTCAGAATAACCCACAATTATGCATGCAGCAGTGTTGTTCTGTTTGTTACAAGCCACAGCATATAGGTAAAGTGAAATGGCAGGACATGTTGACTAATAGGGAAAAGGGTCTGAGGAAAATAACCAGTACCTCCTATTTACTCCATACTCCTGAAAGAGTGAAAAGAAAGTTGCAGTTAAGTTGCTGATGTGCTGAGATTACTATCGCGCTGACTGATATTCTTTCAGTATGTCCTTGTACTCTCCCATCATACAATGTGTGTCCATCTGTTATCTCTTGTCTAACATTTGGGTTGAAAACTCTTTGGATCAGAGATCTTTTTATTTTATACAATGGAGTCCTGATCTGAGACTTGGACTCCTAAGCAAATAAATAAAAACAGTAGGATTTTATTGAAAATGACTCAGAAAGGTACAGAAAATGACTCAATAATATCTGGGTATTTTCCAATCTGGAGATGGATATATAAGTAGATATTGCAGATAGATACAAAAATACAGTTTTGACTGAGGAAGTCAGCCAAAATCGAGGCGCCTGTGGGTTCTTTTCATCAAAAGAAAAAATTGATGATGGCAACATTTTATTTGATGTGATCCTATTTATTTACCAAAAAATGTTCAAAGCCTTGATTTGTTTTAATACAGCGAAAATCAAACAATAGAACGGGGGGAGGGGAGGGGAAGGGAGGGTTGGGGCAGGGGGAGAGGGGTTGTACCTAAGCCTTTGTCAGTCTAATAAAGCTGATAAAATTGGAATTTCTGTTGTGGGGCAAATGCCAATATTTGGAAAAGGCTTTTTCTAAGATATCATATAAACTAGATTTTTTTTTTTAATTTCCCACAGAAAAGCAGCTGTGAAAAATCAAATAGTTTTGGCTGGCATTTTCCCAGGTAGAAGGAAGGTCAAGGTATAACCTTATAGCTAATGTCCTACTTAACTGCAATTTTGCAGACATTTCGCAGTAGCCCTGCACCTCAGTGCTAATTGGTGCAGGGGCCCTGGTGGGGAGGAGGGATAGGAGGGATGAGGGGGCAGCCACCATCTTGATTACTGGCAGGGGTGACGTGTAGTTGGTACACACGGGTGCACGTGCATCCCCTGAGCATGACGGTGCACCCCCTGCAAAAAGGTGCCAGCAACACTGTCAGCGGTGCCTGAGGGCAGTCGTCACTTGCCACCCTGCCACTAACACCACTGCTGGCGTATGCGGACAGTCCACGATTGCCACTGACGCTGCCAGCAGTACTTGTGGGTGTTCGCCGACCCCGGTTGGTGCTCGCCGTGCCTCCCCCCCACTGTCAACAGTGCCAGCAACGTCTGCAGGAGCTTCCCCACTTACCACCACCAGGCTCCCACCACCACCACCACACTCCCACCCACTGCCAGTGCAGCCATGCCCCCCCAGCCCCCAGGGGCACGCACAGTTCATGATTACTGGTTGCCCTTCATGCCACTCTACCCATTGGTGCTGATTGGCAGAGGGGCCCCAAAAGGGGGAGAAGGAATGAGGGGGCAGCTGCCATCTATTTTGCTGCCCTTCATGCCACTCCAGAGGCTTCCCAACAGTAAAGACTACTGGCTTCCACCAGGGAGCCAGCATTTTCTGTTGTTGATTTTGCAGATTTCACAAACAATCCCAGATTTCACGGTTTCCATGAAATCTGTAAAACCATGAGTTTAGTAGGTCCCTACTTATAGCAGTTGTTTTTATAGGTGGTGGAAGGCCAGACCTAATGGCCTAGCCCCCCCAAACCTTTTGGTGACAGCAGCAGCACCACAGTGCCACCGTCCTGTAGTGCCCAGCACTGTTCGGCATGCAGCCACTACTCCATCACCACATACAGCACCAGCACGCTCCACCCCACAATGGCCCTGCGGGAGGGAGGGGCAGGCAGGGCTCAGCCCCTCCAAATAATAACTTCCCCCACCGCTTATGGTTGTTCTCAACTGGTGAGCTGTAAGAACCTGCTGGGGTACCGCAATGCTGGCTGATGCTGATGCTGATGCTGATGCTGATGCTGATGCTGACCCCACCAGGGAGTGAAGCTGCCTCTGTGCACCTTGGTTTTCAGAAGGAAAGGAGAAGAGATGGTGTATCTGAATGTATTACATTGTACAGGCAGGTGTACTGCCTATGCTGTTTTCTACCAAGAAGCAGAAACAGTACACCTGTTTGCATAATGTAGTGCAGACAGCATGCCTTTCTGCTGTAGCTGTTTCTTTGTTCAGCCACCTGAAAGCAGAGGCCTTAGCTCCAGGAGACATTATTCAGGGTTGGACTGGGAAGGGTTTCTCCTCTATAGGAGGCATGCAATGCAGATCCACCTGGCTGCAGCTGCAGTGGCAGTGGGATGGGTACAATAAAACTGTAAAGATCTAATCAATTCATGATCAATTAATAGTGAACTTTTTCATTATAGTTATATTATAACATTCATCATATATTTCTATTTTTTTTATGTGGTGCTGTGAAATTGTGGAGGGGTGCCTTGAGTCTAAGAAAGTTGAGCATCACTGTCCTACAAGCTTCAGCAAAGTTTAAACCCAACCCATAATACCACTGTAAATGGTGAAAGCTGACAGAAACTTTAGCTGAGAGAACCATATCCTGCAGAGCACAACATTCATGAAATAAGTTTCCTGTTACCTCCCCAAAGAACTGTAAGATGATGTTAGGACCAAATGAAGCTTGGATTTAAAACAGAAAGGCATTTTATACCACTGTCAATGGATGTGTTTCTTCAGTCCTTGTATTTTTCCTGGGAGGATGTTACTAGTTTTGGTTGGTTCTGTGTTACGGTAATGGGCACACCAGTTGCCTATGTGGCTCAGTAGTTGTCCAGTAATTTGTGTCCCTACAGACTTTTGCTGTTCGTAATTCACATTTTCCTTTGCATCAGGAATTTTGTGCTTGGTTACAAGATTCCTGAAATGCTCTCATTCTTTTCTTCTTTTTCTTTGTTTGTTTGTTTGTTTTATTGTAACTATGTATGGGACCCTTCAACTAAGATTAGCCAGAGGGCTCAGATGGTGCAACATTTTTGTGTTACTGGATCATTGGTCTGTCTAGTGCCACTTTTTTTTTCTCGTTTCTTTGTCCTGGTCAATGCTCTTTACAGTTTTCCATACGGGATTAGCTAGTTCCAGATTCTTATTATTCAGATTCTGCTCTGGATTCATGGTATACGTACCTCATCAGATTGCCCTGTACCATTAATCTTTAGGAAGGTGATACCCATTTGCCACTTTTGGTAGGATATCTCTAGTAAATTTATTATCAGGGATCACTGTCAGATGACATCTTTGCCATATTTATCCTAATGATTGATATCAGGATAATTGGTTTCTACATCTAAGAGACAATAAGACTTCCAAATGGAAGCAAGACTTGAAACAACAGCCTTTTTACTCAACCTGGGCAAAGAAGTTTTTACCTCAAAAGTGTGGGGGGGTGGGCTTTGATGAAAAAAAAACATTTTTTAGTCAAAATTATTAGAAACATTGAAGAAATATGTATATTTTTCATTTATACATTATTTGGTGTCATCTGCGAATTTGGACATAGTGCTCTTCACACCCTCATCCAAGTCACTGGTGAAGACATTGAACAGTACCAGTCCAAGGACCTAGCCATGTGGGACTCCACTATCCACGTCAACACCAGCTCATCCACTAGCCCTTTCTGGGTGCAACCCATAAGCCAACTTGCCACCCACCTGACCCTGTAATCATCTACATCACAGCCACTCTGTGAGAATAGAATGAGGTACTGTATCGAAGGCCTTCTTAAAATCCAAGTAGATGACACCTTGATTCCTGGGTCTAAGCATTTTGTGACCTGGTCATAAAAAGAAACAAGCGGTGAAATATGCGTACATTTGCAGTGTGAAATGCGTGATGAAGTGCATTTGTACATTGTACAAGCAGCGAAATGTGCATCCGTCCTGAGAAAATGGTGGCAGGGCACTTTTGAACTAAAACACATCAGCAGTACTTTATTTCAAAAGCACACTGCTGCCATTTTCTCAGCGCTAACATGCATTTCGCCACTTATACAATTGCACGTGATGCAGCACAGTTTGCCTTAGCCTGCATGCAGGGCAGACTCGATCATGTCTATTGCGAAGCAGCAGATCTCCAGTGTGTCGCGGGACAGAAACGTATGTGTACAAATGCCCTATAAGATGATGTTGCTAGAAGCTCAGAGGAGAAGTATAGTTGGACAAATTTCCCAAGTCATCCAGTACCTGAGTTTGAATTATATAGAATCTAGTAACAAGAGACAGTATTAGGCCTGGTTTTCCTTTACTATCTGACCAGAACTAGGAAGCCAGATAAAAACTATCAGAGAGAACATGTTTTTCTCTGCATTCTTCTTATGGCTCATTTCAGGGCTCAATTATGCTTATAAATTATCAGCCAAGGACATTCTTTGGGTGAGCGTCCAGAAGCTCCATCCGTATGTCCTCTTTACAGCCTTCATTTTCAATGTTGTTTTCAGTGTTACATAGTTTGGCTGCATCAGGTTTTGATTGCTCTGATTCAAACATCTGAAAGTGCAGTACTGTCTGTCTTCTAAAAAAAATCAGGTACTTTTAAGCATGTCTCAAATTTGAAAAAAAAACCCAAAAAACAACACTTGCACTTTTGGAAATATACGTAGGCATCTCCTTTTTAAAAAATTTAGGCATAGAATGTTTTGAGTTCAGAATTTTCATACAGCCATACTTGACATTTCTATATATCATAGGCATATCATGCAACATAAATTTCCAGTATATCCCTAAATCCAGTTTTTCATGTAATCTAATTCTCCAACTAAGACAAAGTTCTGTTTTCATGGTGTCACAGTGTATTGCTTTGTAACTGACTGGGATGGAACAAAAGATAATTTCATGCCATGGGATCAGATCATCCCTCTGAAACAGGGGAGAAATGCCAGCAGAAATCAGCTTCCTTTTCAAGTCAATGACAGCTGTGACTGTATCTCCGAGGCTTGCACCAGATGTTAAATTTGTTGCAGGCTATATGCAAGTTGCATGCAGCAAATGATATCATGACAGACATTAAAGCAACTTATGCTGAGATAAAAATGATGAATCTGCTACAAAAATTACAAATTTGACACAGTAATGTCTTTATCACAGGATAATTCTGCAGCAACCAGCAACTTCTTCATGGTGCAAAACTATCCTGGGACAATTTTAATGTCTGGCCAGTTACTCAGACCCCCCAGAGTCCTCCACGATCCTTCCCCTCCCTTCAAGGGGGAGGGAGGAACACTGGATACTCTCCTTCACAGCTTTAGGCAGAAAAGTGTGAGAAAGCTCTGCAGTCACCTTGTTGCCACTGAGAAATTTAAAGTTCTCAATGCAGCAGCAGCAGGAACTGGGGCTGTGGCATGAACAAGGTCTGAAAAGGCAGTGGAGATAGCTTGGCTTGGCCACCCCAAGAGTGGCTGACAGGTGGCAATGGGAACAGGGCTGCAATGTCAGTAACAGTAGCTGCCCAGTCAGGGCATCCCAGCTGCCCAAGAGCAGGAAACACCATGACAGCAGTGCTCTTTGCTCTTGGGCAGCCTGAGAGCCCAGAACTTTAAATGGATCCTGGGCAGCCAGAGACCAGGAACACCGATGTCTCCAAGCACAATCACCTGTTGCCATGGTAGGGCTGGGGGATGCCAGGGAGCAGCCTCCTATCACCCTCTGGCTGGAGAGCATGCCACTTGTTCCCGTTCCAGCCATTGTGCTTTATTTTTTGTAGTGCTACACATTTTGAGAGGGTATAAGCAACAGCAGCAGTGATACTCAGCCCTTGCTTTCATGCAACCCAGGGGCTGCATATCACCCCTCACCCCTCTTCTTTCCTCTGCTGTTGAACTGTGGCGGCAGGGAGGGAGGACAAAGGAGGGGAAGAGCAAACAGCAGCAGGCTCCAGAACTGCTTGAAAGAAGCAATTCTGGCCAGACCAGCTGGTGAGCTCATAGAGTTCACAGCACATGCAGGGCTGCGCTGACATGCCGGTAACCTCTGAGAACTGGTAGCCAGGATCACAGTGAGAGGTTGAAGCCATACCCCCTTCAACAGTGTGGTACACACACCAGGAGCTCTCTTCACTGTACATGGGCCACAGCCCCAAAAGGGGTCTGGCTGCACCCCAGTCGCCATGATCCTGGATTCACCCATGCTTTGTAGCACTACAAAATCAACATCTGTCAGGAGTCCAAGAGATAAACTGGTCTCTATTACTCATACATATGCTGTCAGATGAAAAGATGGACTGCAAGTGAACCCCTGCTTGTTTAAAAATCATTTCCTTTGGTAATTAGCAAATATGGTGAGAAACATTCTGATTAAGCTTTTGAACAGTAAGCATAAGTCCTTGTAGCTTAATATAGCTGCCAGATTTCATGGTATTTAGCGAAAAGTAGTAATCAAAATAATATGGAAGAGCTGGGACGTTTCTCAGTTAGGCATTGGGAGTGGTTCCAATGGACTAGAAGTGTGGAGACATGATGAACCAGTCGCCCAACCAAGCACAAACTGATGCCCTAATGTTTCCCAGTGGCATAGCAGTTAGTACTATTCCCACTGGCCTTTACTCTGAGCTACTAGTGAGAAAGCACAGCTGTCCTTTCCAGCAGAGATTGCTAAAAGGACCTATGGGTTACCATAATTCCATTTCCAAAAAAAGAGGACACTTGTTAAGGGGGCAAATGGGTATATGGTTGTAGGGCGGCAGTTTCTAACTGTTACAGTAAATAACAAGTATTATTGCCTCAGAAATTAAATGGAAAACAAAAATAAAGTCACAACCCCCCCTCTCCAGCCCTGCCAATACCCCACACTCCTGACACACAGCCCCCTGTCCCTGCTGCTGCCCCTCACTCCTGTCCTTCAGCCCCTGCCAGTGCCCCTCACTCCCAACCCATATTTCCTCACCCCCTCCCCCACATCCCTGCTTGTACCATCACTCCCAACCAGTTGCCTCCTGGCGCTGCCAATGCCCCACACTCCTAACCCATAGTCACCTGCCCCCAGTGTCCCTCATTCCCAAGCTACAGCACCCCCCAGCCCTGCCAGTGCCCATCACTCCTGACCCACATTCCCCTTTCTCCCCCCCAGCCCTGATGAAGGGGGGCCCCACTTGCCCCTGTCCCAACCAAGCTGGAGCGCAGTGACTGCAGTGGCTCTGGCTCATATGAGCAGCAGCAGAGCAAGTCCAACTGGCACAGGCTGAAGGGAGAAGGAGGTAAGGCCTGTGACACCCCCCACCCTAGGCTGGGGCTCCCACGCCACGCCAGATGACCTGGCCACAGCCACCACTCCTCCCCAACAGTGTCTTCCAGCCACTCCACCCCTGCAAACATGGGCACCGGCCCATCTGCATAGCTTCCAGCTGCCCTCAAAGGGCTCCCCTGCCCCCTTTCCCCACTGGAGGGGCAGGTATCTCCTCCATGCCCTGCCACTCACACACAGTCCCCTGGACAGTCCCCAAGCCCTGGCCCTCCACCCCCCGCCCCCCCCCCCCCATAGACTTATCTGCATCCAGCTGCCAGGGTTGCTCCCATCATCCTGTCTGGCTGTATGCATGTGCATGCATTGACTCATGTGGCATCCCCTGCCTCCAGTCATCCCAAGCAGCTCCTTCCAAGATAGAAGTCTGCCAGCCTGCAACGTAAAACTTATAGTTTTCACCTTTAAAGAGCAAAATCCTTGTTTTTTCCACAGCAAACAGAAAACTGGATCCCTAGTAAGAATCCATGCCACTAGGGCAAGTCAGAAAATGTAGTTCTACCAGCAAAATCCCAGACATTTGTTCATAATTCAAAAAAACTGCCCAGATGGAGATTGGAGGACCCAAAAAGAGGACATGTCTGGGAAACCCCAAACATATGGTAACCCTAATTCAACATATCCCCTCCATATCTCCTTCCAGCTGGTGCTACCCACTTTATGATCCCACTCAAAGGTACAGGAGATGTCACATCTATTTGGTGCAGGCACTAAATCCACCCTGGCACTCAGTCCTTGCCAAAGAACACGTTATTATATTCAGGAACCCAAACTGAATCTATTCTTTTAACCTCTGGCTGTAGCTGTTTCTGTCTTTCCATTAGTGGTGAACCTACACCTGGTTTACCACTTTTTACAGGGGCTTCTGTTGACATGCACAATACTTAGCTGTGACACAGTGCTTTAACTCAGCAGATCTACTTAGCATATAGCAAGCCCTTTGAAAGAATTCCCATTTGCAATCATAGAGAGAATGTAATTAATTCAAGAACTTGTCAGATTGACGGATAGTTCAGCATTTGGTTTGAAGACAGCTTGTTCACTGACTGGATTTTGTGTGGTTCTCTAAACAGTGTGATTTAAAACCTATCCCATCTATCCTAACTTCTCCTAGAATTTAATAAGAAAGATACATGTGGATTAGCGTAACCCATGGAGACTGGATCCAGATTGAAACTTCAAGGGGTTTGAAGGGTTGAGATCCAAGATTTAGGTTCAGTTTCATTAGACAAGTGGGGCCAACAGTGTAGTTTTGATCCAGATATTAACATCACTAAATCTCGGAAGTGTTAGAGTTGGGCTTCATGTATGATTTTAATTAAATTGCTGTAAGAAATCTCCAGGGAAGAGCAAAATAGCAATTTTTGAAGTGTGGTTTTATTCTTTGTTTCCAAACCATTCCCTATCCCTCCCTGGTCTCATGCTGAGATAAAACCACCAAATTGCTAAGTACAAATATTTGTCAGCTTTCGGGATTCTTTGCTTTTCATCCCAAACCTAGCAAGTATGAAAGCTCAGCTGTGAATTTTCAAGATTGTTTTCAAATACACTGAGGAAGTCTCCTCTGCAGGTAGCTTTCTGCAACTAATGCTTCAGTAAGAGCAGGTGAGTAATTCAGAAAGTTGTTTTTCATTCCAGGATCAGCTAGTACAACTCCACAATACCCAGTCCTCTACCTTCAGTCTCTGAGTCTTCCAGCCAATTTCCCCTTTATCTAGATACTAGCCCCATTTTGGTCCATTTCTAGTTCTCCTGTGATCCAGCCACTTGAGAATAACACCTTGCCTGAGGAACAGCTTGTAAGCATAAGGTGGTTCTTCTGCCATACAAACACACAGAAAATCCTGGCAAAATATAGCCAAAAGAAGGTGACAGAACAAATCATCCCTATACCTCATCATATCCATCTGCCATTGTTGTCCTGCAAGGTCAGGCCAACTCTCAGGATTTCAAAATTGCACTGTTAGATGGGAGGGTGTGACACAATTGCACATATACACACACAATAATCAATAGGTACATACACACACACTAGATGCATACACACACGCTACCAACCCAGGCACATACACATTCAAGATTACCAGTCTACGCACATGCACACCTATCACCAATTCAAACACATAGACACTATACACACCAAAAATTAGACAAAATCAGCTGTCAATACCCACACACCCAATACACATACATGGATTACTAATTCACATATGATGATATATATCATACACCACACACCTACACATATACAAGGATGAGTTCCTAACTTGTGTGGTGTATGCTTAGGGTACTTGGGATACCTAGGGTGCTTGGTGACTATGGGAGGGGGAATCAAGGGTCAAAGATTTCCAGAAGGAGGGGAAGGATGGAGATGGATGGGGGTTAAGATAAGAGAGGGAAAAATAAGACAGTGAAAGTTGCCAGGGCTGGGATTAGAACTGGATGACTGGTGGGGAGCCAGGATTACTTAAGGTCATGTGGCCATGGGGTTACTTGAGGTCACTGGTGCTGGGGTGGAAGCAAGGGAAAAAGTCTGGTGGCAAGGAGGAGACAACCAGGAAAAAGAGAGGCAGGAAGCTGGGAGATTGGGGTTGGAAACAGAGAGGAAGAAAGCTGGGAGATCAAGGAGGAGGGTTGGTAGGTCAATAAGACAAAAACCCAACTCGGGGTTTCAAAATAACAGGTTTATTAAACAGACAACACACTACACAGCCCCATGAAATTATTGGTCCCTACACACACACACACAATGGTAGCAGGAGAGAAAAAGGCTTGGTGGAGGGATTGAAGTCAAGGTGTGTAGGAACAGAGTCCAGGTCCTTTGCCTGGGGAAGGAAGGTGGTTGATAGCTGTGAGTTGATCCTCGATGGCTAGTTGGGGTCTTCTCCAGCAAGGTGTTGTGCAGAGAGGGGTCACAGGCAGGGCCTCTGGGTGGATAGGTGGTGTGGAATAGTGCTGGTCCAGATGGAGAGGGCATCCCACCAGGTCTGTCTTCACTGCCCCTTTTTATAGGGGCAGACTTTCTATGACCCTAGTGGCAGGGGCATGCCCAGGCAAGAATCAGCCCCTGGTGTACTGGGCATGTGCACTCCAGGCTAGGACATACAATTTCAGGTGTCTGTAATGGTGGGTTGGCTGGTTTATGCAGCAGTCTTTGTCTTCCAAATCTTGAGCCAGGAGGGTCAATGCAGGGTGATGGTTGGATCATTGAGTTGTTTATTCAGTAGAGGCCTACTACCATTGTATCTCAAACACCCTCATTCATCCCCATTCATTCAGGAAGCAATTTACATGGAACTGGTTAGACGTAAGTCAAAAGTTACACCCGGGCAAAGGACACAAGATGGAGGCTTGACATAACTTATGCTAACTTACACGTGTAGGCCTAAATCATATACTATCAATAGAAAAAAAATCAGTAAATATCAGTAACACAGTAATCACACAGTAAAAATCAATATAAGTATAATAAATATACAGTATAAAACAGTGAATCAAAGGAGAGAGAAGGAAAAAAACCTTGCTACAAAAATGCTAAAGC
Organism: Crocodylus siamensis; assembly: GCF_052110815.1. Taxonomy (NCBI): domain Eukaryota; kingdom Metazoa; phylum Chordata; order Crocodylia; family Crocodylidae; genus Crocodylus; species Crocodylus siamensis. Next base: position 39,216,231 of record NC_143397.1, on the reverse strand, counting down.
TTATTCCATGTCTTAGCTCACTCTATGTCTTAGCTTACTCATACTTATCTGTAGGGAATAGAGAGGGAGAGAGAAATAGTTGGGGAAGGGAGGGAATGCATTTCAAAATAAAAAAAGAGAAAAACTGGGGGTTTTGCTACACCATGACAACTCCAGGGAGTAGTGGGTAGTTTGACGCAAGCAAGAATAACTCTGAGGATACTTAAACTTACATCAAAGACTAGCCTGTCTCTGACTGGCCCCAGAGAAGCATAAAGGTGGTTGGAAGAACAGCTCAGGTGGACTCTGGAACTTGGCCATTGGCTATCCTGGGACTGCATGAGGAACAAGTCAGCAATGGCTTTAACTTAGGAAAGCTGCATTTTAAATCTACAGTTTCCTTTTTGCCAAGGCTACTCTCTCTGCAACTAGACCAAACGCAAGTAACAGATCTCACTTTCTACCCAATTAATTAGAACCAATCTGCCCAGCCCTAATGCACTCATCCTTTCTCCCCCAAGGGAATTCAGTTTCATAAAGGACCCGTTTATTCATTCTTCTGCTGTTCTGCTGGTTTTAGAGAAAACAGTTGCCAGACATTTTAAAAGAGCAAGATTCAATTCTTTCTGTAATACATGCTTGCTCTGCTAAAATTGTCAGATCATTAAACGTTCTGATTTAAACCCAAGCTGCAGTCATTTCTCTTACAGTATCTATGTGTTAACAATAATTTACAGTGAATAAACAGCACTCCTGTTTCAATGACAAAACAAACATTTCCCTCAAAAAAAATTCACAACAGGAAAAGCCAGTTTGGACATTTTGGCCTGTTCAAATGTTCCAATGGTACAGAAAAGGTTAAAGTAAAGGAACATCAAATTAACTATCATAAATAAACATCTAAAATGCTTAAAAGCTAAACATACTCCTTCTTTGACCTCATCCAATCCACCTTCCTCTCTCTCCACACCACTGAAGGTGCTCTCTCATCATAATCACTTCTTAGCCAAATCCCAGAACTTCTCTCCTAATCCTCCTTGATGTCTCAGTAGCCTTTGACACACATATGCCCTCTTTATTAAGGTCCTCCATAACCTTTGGTGCCTCTCCTCTAGTTGTTCCCTACTTGTGCCTTTAGTGGCATCTGGTAGTAGTGGTCTAGCTGGCTACTTATGTTCAACAACACTGAGCCTTGATCTTCCCCTCAAACATTCCCAACTACTTGATTTCTCCATCACCAGTACCACCCCCCGCCGCCTTCTCTGTCACTCATACCCAACATCTAGGCATCTTCTTCAATACATCTCTTGTTTTAGACCAATACACAGGTCCCTTTAGACCAATAACTTAGTCCTGACATTTCTATCCTTATGATATTGCTAAGATTCAATTTTTCCTGCCTGGCCAACCTACTACAACTCTTATTCAAATCCTCCTCTCACTCATGCTTTGACCGATGTTATATCTTCTTCTCTGGCCTTGTCATTTCTCAGACTGTCCTGCCCCACAAGTCTATTCCAAATGTTGCATCTACAGTCACCTTTATGGCTTGACTCTTCAACTACATTATCCCTCTTGCAGCCCTCCACTGTTTCCCCTGCCTCCACTCCACCATATATGAGCTTTTAACAAACAGTGCTTCAGGATTTGTTTCCACCTCATCTATCAGATCTACTGAATTCATGCATTGTTATAATCCCGAGCATTCAGATATCATGAATCAGGCTGCAAAAAATATGGAATTGTCTTCAAAATCATAAAAAATAAAATTACATGGTTTTATGCTTTCTTTCTGACTGCTTCCCATCCCATATTCTGGCAATTCAACCTAATTTATTAAGCTGTATCAGACAGATGAATTTTCAGTTAGCTACAGTCCTAAGATGTACAATTTAAAACTGGAACTTAGATTAGTTTGGAGGTCTTGGGAAATCAATGATTTATTACTGTTTTTTTGGCCTTTTAGCTAAGATCATGAATTGTAAGAAAAAAGTAATGTCTACGTTCCACAGCAGTAGCCAGTCCTTCCAGGCTCAGTAGCAATAGCACTCCTCTAGTTCTAATGTGCTTCTTTGAAAGTCTGGCATTGTGAGAACAGAGCTGCATTCAAAAATTGTAAAAGATCCATTCAGAGATTATAGGAATCTGAGCTGAAGTTTGCTCTACGTGGAAGTAAACCCAGCGTAACTCCAGAGTAGAATTACCATAGATTTACTACAGATTCATCAAGTTTGGTCCAATCTTTTTTAACATTCCTCTCATTTCTGTGCAAGAAATCTTACAATATGCAGCCTGCCTATTAATAGCACTGTTATGGCCAGTGGTGAAACAGATTCTCCATGAAAAATGAGGCTGAAGCAAGAGAAAGTTTGAGCAGCACTTACATTTTTTTGAAGTAGTAAACAGGACTGCCTAAGTTATTCATGAATAGCTGCCATTTCTGCTCAAAAGATATTCAATAAGTTTAAAGCACATTCTCCTTTCTCATATATATATATACACACACACACACAGAGCAACAAGCTATCACCGAACCTACACTGACCGCATTACACTGCAGGGTTTGCAGTTTGGCTACAAGTTCAAGCTGGAACCAGATGACTCATATCACTATAGTTTCTCATGACGTCCCAGTAATTAATGTCCCAAATCTCACTCTGTCTTCTCTCTAAGGAGAATAACTAATATTTAATTGCCTCATGATGTATACTCAGAATGAATACTGGCCTAATTTTCCCTAGGCAGACATTTGGATGAGAGTCTGTGAGAAACAGCTTAGAGCATGTAACACTGAGTATAGGCCTACTGAGCACAATAAAAGTGAAAACTTGGAACTGTTTTCCTTACTCTCTCATTTGTCCAACTAACTAAAAATGTTAAGAAACACTAGAATAATTAACTCAAAACAACAGTTAGCCATATATTAAGCTTCGTTACTGCTCTGAGTGCGGAGCATGAGAACCTGAGGCTTATTTCTTTAGTGCACAATCTTGACCAGAAGGTGAAACATTTTAAAGCAATGTAATGTTTTAGCTCTCCTGCTGTCTGTGATAAGACAGCATGGTCAAAAACCCATGTTACTTTAAAAGTGGAAATGCCTGAGCACTTCTGTGGACAGCTGGTTCAATAGTGAAGAAAATGTTTATGCTGATATATTCATAAATAAATGGTCCAAGTTTACTGGCATGGTGTTCACTGAGTTATATCATACACATTATCCCTGAGTTTTCACATGACCATGATATAGATACTTGTAAATCAAGAAAGCATCAATAATTTAAAATAACTAATCTCTTATTGATTATCCATTGTTTTTTCTTCTTCTGGTTTCCATCTATGGGTGAGATCAGCCACTTGGTTCATACCTTTCCCCTTGCTGCAGTCTATGAATCTTTTGGTTGGATGCTCAGATCTCACCTATCTTTCCTCACAGCTTGTCTTTCTTCTTCAATCTAAGCCATTCTCTTGGCCTACTGCCAGTTGGGATCATTTCATAGATTGTTTGAACAGTGGTCTATATCCGTCCTGCCTTATTGTATGGGCCACATTATTTCAAGCTAACTTCTCTGGCTTTTTTCATGATTTTTTTTTGTCTTGATACTCCCAAAGGGTGTCTGTCCTTGGTGTAACCATTTTTCACCTCATCTTTCAAGCTGATTCCCAGAATCCATTTCAACTTGGTCATCTCTGTTCTTTTGTGGTATATTTTCCTTTATTTTTATAGTCCAGATTCCACCCTACGTATCACCCCAGTTTTATCATTATCTTCTACAAAATGACCTAGTTAGCCTGATTAGTATCTTGTAATCACAGATTACCCCAGATATTTCTTGTCATAATTTCCATACCACAGAGGTTCTGATAACCTCTTCCCAGCTTCCTGCTTTGGTTATGATAGTGCCTGGGTACTCAAACTTTTCCATCTGTCTTACAGGTTGGCCCGTGACACCTGTTATCTCATTACGTCCGATCCATAATGTAGTCTATTCCTACTGTGAAAGTTTTGGTCATTCCAAATACTGTTTTAACAGCCATTTAATGTACTTGGATGAGCTTTATCAGGCACACCTTTCACCTGCAGGGATCAGTACAGTCTACCTTGGCCCATGGTCGCATGCCTTTTCCAGATCTGCAAACATAGTTTCCTACTGTGTTCCAGACACTTTTCTTGCAGCTGTCTTACTATAAAAAGTGCATCCATTATGAGTCTTCTTGAGATGAATCCAAACTTCATACTTATCACGGCCATTTCCTGAAACCTTGCTTCAATTATTTTAACAACTGATCAAAGAAATCTTTTCATCATCTTGTGTTGTCCTGCTTATATCAGGATGCCACCCTCCCATCATTTGCTGTTTGTTCATCATATGCATTATTCACCTGTTTAACAAAATGTGGTAATCAGTAAGGGTCAAAAGCAATTTATGGTGGTGTGGTTACTAATTACATATTACCAGTATCTACCAACAAAAAATCAAAGGGAACATTTTACCAATGTTACATAGGATGATCATTGTTGATCCAAATAGTCTGGCCATTGCATGTAAATCAAGGGTATATCTACACTGCAGCAAAGGTGATCCCAGACAAAAAAGCCCTGACTTGACCCTGTCCACCTACTACTATAAGCAGGCTCCAAATCTAGAAATATGCTAGGGAGGCTGCTTAGCAGCCACCCTTAGTGGGTCATGCGTAGTAGCTGCTCTCAAGCATGCCAAACATCAAGAGCAGTCATGGAGGAATACCACAGATCAGTTTTACTGATGTATTTCCAGGCTTGGAGCACGCCTGTGGGAGCATGGGGGAAAGGCACACTCAGGGTACACCACCGCCATAGTGGAAAACTTACCCAAAGAATACACTTGCAGAAATGAGGTGTGTGATTTGCTCTTGTTGCAGGTCTTCCTTTTCTCCAGTTCTAATCCACTTCTCGCTCAGGTGCAGAACACATAAGCCAGTTGCCACCAACCACTTCTCTCCCAAGCCAGTTCCTTAAATTTGTTCAGATTGTTTATCAATAAGGTTGCTGTGAAGGGCTCATCTGGGTTCTTTTGCCTTGTGATTGTCAAAAAAGGATTTGTCTGAGGAGCCTGGTATCTGGCATTCTCAGAACATGGCTCTGGATGTTAGTTGTGCTCAATCCAAGATTTCAAAATTCTCTATTTTTTCTGAACTCTGTACTCTGAATTTTCAGTGCAGGCAGCTCATTGAAAGCTGCTTCACTTCCCTTGAGATGATTTTCTGCATTCCTCTGACTGAATATGGAGCATGCTTATTACATTGCTGCTAATGATTCATAGCTGATGCTGCTAGGGTTAGCCTTCCATGCTGCAGTTAGCTCCTGAGGTATATCAAAGATATAGTCCTTCCCTTGGGAAAGTGCTGCCTAGTACATAAGTTACTCAGCATTATTCGAAGCTGCTCCCTCTAGGACAATGGGATCATCTGGGGTCATATTGACTTTCATAACCATGGGAATCGGTTTGTAATTAAAAGCAGTTTGTCTAACAGTTCTGCCTAAGCTATCAGTATTTTGCTGCCTTTCATTTATCATGTATCCATGAGACAGATATCATCAGCTGCTTCTTTCACTCTTTTCAGTCATGTGGAGCTTTGAATTTATGTAGCTTATTTCAAACAATCATCTCAATGCGCTATATAAATAGTAAAGAAGCCTTGCAAGACCCTTCTAAGATATGGCAGGAAGAAATTATGTATTGCACTCATTTTACTGATGGTTAAATTAAGGCTATTACAGCACTGTTGATGACTTGGTTGGAAAACTCTGTCCTTTTGTAGGCAAACAGTATTTGGCCACAGTGGGCACGTTAAGATGTGCATGGATGTTTGGTTCTCCAGGGACAAGGAGCAGCAGCATACCTTGCACCACCGCTTCTTGTCCCCAGGGAACGCCCGTGCCACACACGCTTTGGTGTACACCAAGTTATCCTGGGAGGGGTAGGGGAGGCTGGTGCCAGCACTGTGCTCCCCCAGTAGCCTTACCTGGAGTCCTGTGGGCCTCCCAGGGCTGCAGCCACAGCAATTCTGCCATGCAGAGCTTTTCGGGAGTGCACGCTGGCCAAGCATGTGTTGCTCCAGGGTTTTTTTTCCCCCTTGTTTTTGGATTTTTTTTTACACGTGGATGTCCAAGAGTAAAAAAAAAACGTGGAAAAAAACACCTGGTACAGCACAAACACAGACAGCATGCCCTTGTAGCATGAAGAACACTAAACTGTGCAATATGTGGCACTGCAAACACATTTGTAGTGCCACATATTGCACAGTTTAGTGTTCACAGACTGCATGACCACACTCATCTGGATGCACCCATTGGGTCCAATGCCTCTGCCAGTTCTAGAGTAATTTGCTATATATGAAAACATTGTGAAAATAATACAAAGGCACTAGTCAGCACAAAAGACCATCTATTGCAATGCTTAGGAAATCATACCTAGGTACATTCAGTTCTCCAGTTCTTCTAATGGTGCTGTCTCATAAATTGACCATTTAAGGCTTCAGCATCAGTTTTCCTAGGGAGTAGGGATCTGACTGAGGATTGAATTTTCAGAGCAAATCAAATGAATCCCAAACCTAATCATATGTAAGAAATGTTGCAAGACCTTCTCATACAATAACACTTTTCCACCATAATTAGAATCACATTCACAATGTCATTCATCCCCTGCCCTCCTGAATAAGAGGAAAATCCTGCATGAGCATTTTTTACTGAAATCTAAAAGGGAAATAGCTGGCAGCGACAAATAACCATATTAGGGCCATTTAGGCATCAACAGGAGTTGATAACGTGCACGGCTGCACCACAACAATGGGAGTTGTGTTACCTCATGGAAACACACCACCTCACAAACCCCAGTACACACAAAAAGAGTGCATTTTGGCACTGGGAAAGGGGGATAAAGCTCTGATGCTTCCCAGAGCATGGGAACTTGCAATGGTCTTGCAGTAAGGAGTTCATTACATTTTTCTCCCAAGTGCTCTAAAATTGTGTATGTACATACAGACTCAGCAATAGGACAGGATGCAATTTTATGGTTAAATATTTTATTGGCCAAAAACTTCAAATTCAAACAAACTTGTGGGTGAATTAATGTCAAACATTTCAATTATTTTTGATGAAACAAAATTTTAAAAACTAAAAAGGCGAAATGTTTCTGATTTTTTAATGGGACGGCTCAAGTCTACATTTCAAAATGAAGTACCAAAATCAAGTATCAAGTCTAAATTTACTTCAGTGTAATTAAAAAGTTTTTTTTTTTAAATGAGATGACAAAATAAAACCTTTTGTTCCACCCAAAACATTTCTCCAGCCCATATTTACTCAAATCTAAGATGGCCCTAAATTTAAGACAGCTATCCAATAATTAGATTCTGTACATGGAAAATGTATAAATACGTTATAATTTACCAGGTATAGAATATAATTATTGGTGGGACATCTTTAATTCATCCCTCCCACCACTTCAGGAGGGAAGTGCAGGTGGTGTGAGGAAGTCAAGCAGCTTGCCCCCTGTTTGTGCCTGCACCCTCCACCACCTGCCTCCTGCCTGCCTCACTTCACCCTCTGCTCCCTGCCACCCTCCATCCTCCACTCCCCTGTCCTCACCCTTGCTCAGTGACAGCAGGCTCTGTCCCCATTGTAGCCTGGGGCATGGAGCACAGCCCCAACCCAGCCCAGTGCCCACAGGGCCTGTGCAGGCTACAGGGCCAGGCTGGGGCCATGCTCAGTGCCCCAGGATGCAGCCTGCCAGCACAGAGAGAAAAGATAAGAGAGGGGGTGGCAACGCCAGAAGAGAGGCAAGTGGGGGAGCAAAGACTGTGTGAGGGGGAGATCGGGAGAAGAAGGGGAGAGATGGCAGCATGCAGAGGCAGCCATGGAGAAGGCAGCAACTACAGCTATGGCCCCGGGTAGGGGCTGGAGCCTGAGCCACAGTAGTCACCTGCCCCTGCCCCTTCCCCACTCATACTCGGTTCTAAGACCAGGGGCTTTTTCCCCCATGTTACATGGGGGGGACACACCTAATCATAGAATCAAGTAAATAAGGTATTGTTTTATCCAAGAAACTGAAAACAATTAATTTCAGGCCCCTACATTTTTTGAAATTATGTTTTTGTTTGGTTGAGTTATTCATACAGACCTTCTGAGCAGACGTGAGCCTTAAATGATTTTTCAGTAGTCATATGTCACATGTACCAGTTTTAGACATATACAGACTTATAAACGGCTGTAGCTGATCCCTCTCAAATCACTACTGAAATTGTATGGGGCCACATACAATAGAAAAGTTGAATTGCTGAAGTGGAGCACACTTTAGCTGCATTGCTATATGTCTGTAATACTAGAGAATTATGGACAATACTCAGGGCCAGATTCTGATTTCACCTATGTATGGCTCTCTAGTCTTCCAAAATTGTAATTGCTTGAATTTATTCCAGATTTACATGGTAAGTAATTGATAGCAAAGTGAGGTTCATATTTCAAGCAGAACAGCACTTTGGAGTGTTTTCATACCAGTGCATGTCAGATACTTTTTTGTTGAATTTATTATCAAATGATACATAATCTTCTAAAAGTTTTGTCACTCTTCTAGTTTAAGCTACATGAAATTGGTACCAAATCCCATATCATAGAATTAAATGAATTCTATTGAAGATTTTAATATAACATTGGTAAAGTTTAGGGAATAAAATATCCTCACAAGTAATATTTAATGAGAAAACAAAACTACTTGGCAAAATAATCTTTTTAAAAACAGAAGAAAACTAATAAATTAAGAGACTCTTCCATAAGTCAAAATGACAGATTCCAGACAGGCTAATATTTCTGCCAAGAGATATGTAATGCTTTATATTAGTACTTAAAATAATAGTTTACAGAATATAACATATGCTACTTAATTTGCTTACTTCAAAACTCAGTTATTTACTGTATACAAAAGTATTCTGTATTTATATGTTAAGTGATTTGTTAGTAATTATATTTATAACTATTAATAATGAAATGTTACTGTGTCATTAGAAGTGTAAAAATTAGATTAGATTTTTTTGAAAAAAAAACAGGTAAAATGGGCTTTGAAAGTCACTGGAATGTATTTTTCTATTTTAAATACACTAATAGTCCACCATAGAACTCCTAATGTTCCCTATGTCTGGAATCTATTTAAAAATACAGACATGTAACTAAACTCTACTCCCAAATCCTGATATGACCGAACAGATTCTAAGCAATGTAGACAAGAGTTGACAGGTATTTCTCTAATTAGAATAGATCTATTTCAAGGTTAGAAATCTGATTTCAGTTAAAGCTGAGAAACAGGCCACTCAGTCTCTGAAGGCCTAATTCTTATTTACACTAAAGCTTCATTATATCTTTCTGGCAATGCAAAGAAGCCTACAAGTAGATATAAGTGAAGTGTGTGTAAATCCATTTGCACCTACTTTTAAGGTCCCATTATGCTGCCAGGGAGGTTTAAAGGACCCTAATGTAAATGAAAAACAGATCCCAAGATAAGTCAGATCTGCCTTCAGGTTCTGACTTCATTATTCTGGTCTGTCTCTTAGCTTGATCCAACCTCAAGTAACCAATGGCTGATAAAAAATGTCTATTATAAATGTTTTTCAATGTAAAAAATGTATGTTTAACTTACTATATTTTTCACAAAAAGTAACCATTCAACACAAATAAAAATCTGTCTTCAAAAAAATCCAAGCTCACCAGAACTGAATTTTTTTTCAGCTGAAAGCAAAAACATTTTGAGAAAAGCCATAAATTTGCAATTCAGAAATTCTACTGCAGAGTTTCCTGTGAGTTTTAGTTCAGGTGGAACAAGCCAACTGACCAGGGATTACATGATGCATCAAGAGGGGAAAATATCCTAGAACATCCTGAAAGATGGAGTCCAGGCAGGAAGCCTAGTACAAAGAGGGGAATGGGGGCCTGAGGCACTCGAACAAAAACTCACTTGACTCAACATAGTGGTATTTTCCCATTTATTTCAGTAGTCAGCTAAAATTGTTTTTGCTGATACTTTTCAGAGGGCAGGTGGGTTATATTTCCTCAGAAAATCCAAAATTTTCTGGGGAGGGAAAAAAAACAAAATCCTCATTCTCTTTTGAGAAGCTAATCCAGAGCTTGTTCCAAAGTTGCTGACTTGGAATTTCCAATCCTTAATAAAGACTAAAATAATCCCATATAAATCTTAGCTACCATGAAATACAGAATGTCAGTGGACTCACATAATAATCACAGTAATACAGAATCTCAATGGACTCATATAATAATACTTACACGTAGGCAAACAAAAAAAGCAGTGGCATTCAATGCTTGTATTGCATCTATATTATTACTGGTAAGGGGGCAAAAAAGATGAGGATTTTACTTAGCTAAATGCTTTCCTCAAGAAATATTTGGCATTTTAATCTAATATGGTAAATCAAAAGTCTTTAAAGAATTTTTTTCATGGATTCAGCTAAAACCTGCTACTCATTCAAAGAGGTCTGATCTAGTCAACCAAAGTAGGTGAGAGTTAAATGAATGGTAAGGGACAAATTGGGAGCTTATTGGCCGTGAAGAGACACAACAGTCAATAAAGTTCCCCACCCCTATTAAGATCTCTGTATGGATTCTTTCAACTATGGCTTTGGGTGCATGGGTTTAAGGTGTTGTAAAGCACTAACTAGATTCCTCTGAGCCACTCAGTGAGGAAAAACAAAAGATAAGCAGAGCCGTGACATTTTTGTCTCAGGGACAGGCTAGCGAGACAACAGTATGTATGAGGATAGTACCACCCTCTGTGCTGCTGTAGTATGCGCACACAGCAGTCCCTAGTCAAAGCAAGAAAGAACTTTGCTATACTTACACTAGTGACCTCATCCTACCTCCTGGTCTCTCTTGTGCCCACATACCCCTTCATTTACCCTTTTCCTTAAACTCTAACTCTTCTGTGACTCTTTCCCCTATGAAAATACAAACACGTTTTAGTCTTCCATCTTAAGCAAGCCATCCTTGGCCCTTCAGCTACGACTGCATCTCTCTTATCTCTTTCATCTCTAAGACTATAGAACATACTCTTTACAAGTACTGTCTGGAGTGCCCGTCTTCCAGTCTCATTCTAGACCTCTGCAATCCTACTTCTGCTCCTTGCACTGCACTAAAACGGTTCTTTTTAAAGATTCTAATTACCTTTTTCAAAGGTAAATCTTAAAGACCCAGTCCTTTGTCCTCATTCTCCTTGATCTGTCAGCTGGCTTTAATGTCTTCCCTTGGGTTCTAATCATTTGTCCTCTCTTTGCTCTCCTCCTACTCCTCTAATCAGTCCCTCATCGTGTCTCTGGGAGGTTCCTCCTCATTCTTCCATCAGTTTTCTGAGCGTTTCCCCAAACTTTATATTTGGCTTCTTCTCTTTCTGTACCATCTCTGTGGAAAACAAATTCAGCTACCATCCCTGTCCTGACAACTCAGATCTATTTCTTTATTCCAGATTTTCTATCCAAATGAAAATCGCAGCCCTTCTCTCTGATGGCTCCTCATGGAAAACTATTCATCACCTCAGCCTCAATATGACTAAAACAAAGCTCATCATGCTAGACCCTCCTGTTAGCTCCTCCTTTGATCATTGTGGACAACATAACTATCCTGCCTTTCATTCAGGCCCATAATCCAGGGATCATTTTCAAATTTCACCTTTCTCTAAATTCTCTCATTCGGTTCTCCGTAAATTTTGCATACTCTTTTTTCATGGCATCTGTGAGCCCTATGCTACTCATCCACACAGCTAAAGTTTTCACCCATAATCTCATCCTGTATCTCAGCTACTAAAACAAACACAACTGTTGAAAACTATGTAACCCCTCACTTTGGGCATTTATGCACGTACTTTTTCATTCACCAAGGTGCTGGAGATCCACCGCTTCTGAGCAGGCTTGATTAATCAAGTCTTCTCTGCACATGAGCTGGCTCACACTGCACTGCACCACATGCAGTTGTATAAGTGGTGAAATGTGTGTCAGTGTGCAGAAAAGAATGGTGGTATGCTTTTGAACTAAGCACCTCAGAGGTGTTTTAGTTAAAAGCACACTGCCGCCATTTTCTCAGTGTTGACATACATTTTACTGCTTATACAACTGCAAGCATTGCAGTACTTCAACATGTAAAAATGCCCTTTTGACCTTATCATCCATGTCAGTGTATCCCTCCATGATCTGGTCTGGAGCTCCAGACCAGGTTTCCACCTCAATCCAGCCAAAGCAATTCAGAAGCTTCAGAGCTGCCTTGGAGATCCGGCCATAGGGTATAATGGGGAATCAATGAAATATCTAAAACTGTGTTGTTTTGTGTCCAATTTAGATTAAACTTCTGGGGATAGTAGCCTCTGATGAGAGCATGATACTTGCCAAGTTTCAAGAAGATCGGTTCAGGGGTTTGGGGGGAACTATACCCCAAATTCTTGAAAGCCAAAATCCTGTCATGGATGTATGTTACACCACAGGGGGGTCAAAACTGCAGGGGTGGTAACTCTTACTGAGGCCACAAAGCTGGCCAAGTTTCAAGAAGATTGATGCAGGGGTTTGGCAGAACTGCATCTCAAGCTGTGGACAAGCAAAACTCGTGCCACGGGTGACACTGCATGTGTTAAGGCACAGTGGGGTGACAGCTGCAGGGATGGTGGCCCCTGCTGTGATGCCAGCCAGCTGTCAAGAAGATCAGCACAGGGGGTCTGGGGCCCTGCACCCCTAGCTGCTGACAGGTTGTCAGGTAAAACTCATGCCAAGACTGTGTCCAACTTGGGGCAGTTGATTGTCTGTATTGATTCTTTCCTCTCCTTAGCCTGGTTTTGTAGGTGCTAATTGATGCTCGTTAACTCATTATGTAGTAGCTGGCTCCTGTGTCCCTGGTCCCTGAGTGAATCATGATTGATTGATTGGTAACTGGTAACATGGTAGCTTAGCAGCCAGGCCTGCAGCAGTGTCTTCCCTCCCCGCCACAAGCCAGAGACAGTCAGTCTCACAAGCACCCATGGCATGAGTTTTGCTTCTCTGCAGCTCGAGGTGTAGTTTCCCCCAAACCTCTGCACCAATCTTCTTGAACCTTCGCAGGCTTTGTGGCCTCAGTAAGAGCTACCACCCCTGCAGTTTTGACCCCCCCGTGTTGTAACATGTAGACGTGACATGAGTTTTGCTTTCAAGAATTTGGGGTGCTGTTCCCCCCAAACCCCCGCACCAATCTTCTTGAAGCTTGGCAGACTTCATCCTCTGCAGAGTCTATCACCTCTGAAAATGTCATCCACATCTGACAAAAATAACAAAGTTGTTGTTTCCCCATTATACCCCATGGCCGGATCTCCAAGGCAGCTGAGGTGGTTCTGAAACTCTTCAGAAGCTCCAAACTGTTTCGGAAAGCCTAACGAGTCCAGCACTTCGATTTGGATGTTTCAGGCTTGGGCTTTTTGAATGTCTGTCCTTAGCCTAATAAAATAAGCCAGAAACAAGTCAATTGACATGGACTGATATTCATAGAAAAATGTGAAAATGAGATTAGGAATTTGGGAGATTTATAAAATACATTTTATAAATTAAAAAACTAATAAGTAGAATATACCTAAATTTCAAGATGGTTTGAGCTCACTGGGAAGAAGGGATCAGAAGATGTGCAAAAGGTTATGATTCTGGTGCCACTTCTCTGTTGTAGTATATTGACCAGTTGAAGTGTGAGAAGTAGTAAATTAGAAATGTTACCAATCACTGAACATTTATATTAAAATAAAGCTGTATAAAATATGAGTAATTTCATAATTCATATGTTCCACTATAATTCATATTTAATCTGGAACGGTCTACCATCATTGTTTCATTTTGTCCCTAACATATGTGTTTAATTGGGTAACCCAGTTTTATCCCCTGCTTTCTTTTGTTTTCAGGCTCAGATGGTTGGAAAGGATTCTGTACTATTGCCAATATCAGATATGCTCTGCCAGAAGGTAGTCCCTTCTCTCCCCATGACAAGGTGGGTTAATAACATTTCCACAGATCCAATTAGTGGTATCCTGAGAACTAACAAATCAAAGAAATAGGATCAATATACAGATTTGCTGGGCTGAAGATGGAATTTTACCTCTACGCAAAATTATGAAGTGGACCTTTATGTACTATCTTAAAGATTGACTGAGGAAATGATGAAGACCAATGTAGAATCCAGAGTACTTCTCATTTCCCGCCTTGCAGAACACGAATATGCACTTCCATGCACCTTAATGACTCTTAATCTGGTCCCTTTGTATACCGAATAAAAACTAGAGCTAAAACATTTTCTTTAGTTCCACAATTAATGTATATTAAACATGCTTACATGCAGCTTTGTGCTTGCATATAATCCCACAAAATGTCAAGGAATCATTTTAAATGAAATAGATATTATACTGAAAATACATCACATTTGCCAATCAAGGTCTTTACAAGAACAGCTCCAAACAATAAAATCAAGGGTGCCCCAAAGGATCACAGAATTGGAAGGTATCCCAAGGGTCACCTGGTTCCACAGAATTGGAAGGTATCCCAAGGGTCACCTGGTTCAAACCCCCTGCAAATGCAGGAATGCTAAACTGTCTCTGTCTAATGCTTATCCATCTTTCTCTTGAAAACCTCTAGTAAAGGTGATTCTGCAGCTTCCCTGGGCAGTCTATTCTACTGCTCTACTGTTCTAACAAAAATGAGTGATATAAGTTTTTCCTGAGATATAATCTCAATTGGGTTGGTGCAATTTAAAATCATTACTTCATATCCTAACCTCTGCAGATGCTCAAATATTTCAAAAATTGCTATCAAGTCTTCCTTTAATCTCCTTTTCCCCAAGCTAAACTTACCTAGCTCTCTCAGCCTTTCCTCATATAGCTTGCCTTTCAACTACTTTATCATTTTTGTCATCTGTCTCTGAACCCTCTCCAGCTTCTCCACATCCTTTGAAAAATGTGGAGCCCAGAATTGCACACAACGCTCTAGATGAGGCCTAACCAGCAGCAGATAGAAAGCACTATCACCTCCTGTGTCTTACACCTAACACTGCTGTTGATGCAGTGATATAGCCCAATTACATTTTTTTTTTTTTTGCAAAGAGAAGAGTATAATCAGTGAAGTGATACTGGGATATAAAAAAAATATTTAAGGGTACATGCAACCAGTCAATGATCATGTGGCTTTAAGCCATGTGATCATAGATGAGGAGCAGTGTGTGCAAACATTCACTTGAGAGCTGCACTGGGAACCCAGTGTAAATAACACAGGGTTGGGGGAGGGTTAGGCCAAACTGGAGAACTGCCCAACCCTCCCCCCAGTGTAGTGGGGGTTGACAGATCTGCAGGGGGAGGGTGAATGGGTCCACAGAGGGTATGGGGGAGGTTGGTAGTCCAGAGGTGGGAAAGGAGTGGGGTGGGTCTAAAAATAGCCTGGTACAAGTCAGAGGGGTAGGAAGAGTGCAACCCAGGACTGGGGCAAGCAGCTGGGCTTTCTTGCCCTAGTGCTGCACTCCAAACATGTTCAGACATTTGATAGATCACACTAACGTGTTCCCAATCTAAGTTAGTTCACCTACTCAGGTCAACTACTTTAAATTGGGCCAGCCATTTCTGGCCCAATTTAAAGCCCCTGAACATCTTTACAGATACCCATCTGTAAAGATGTTCAGGGGCTTTAAATTGGGCCAGAAATTTTGATCAATCTAACCCTAGTTAGGTCAATCTAAATGTAACCTCTGCATATACCCTAAGTAGGTAAAGACAAAAATACTGTTAGGAACGTTAGAGGGACTTCAAAACACTAGGAAGCTATGCAGCAAAATGGCTAACAAATGCAATATTTGGAAGAAATTATTACACTTCTAATTAACTGTACTGTTCAAAAAAAAAAAGTTCAGGAAAAGTCATATTGTGGAGAGCTCAGCTCAAACTTAAACAGAAACCGGTGCAAAATGGTATAATGCCATTAGATAAATTAATGGTTTACTATCACCTACAATGTTCAGTACAAGAGAAATATGGCTTAAATAGGAGCATCTCACCTGGATGACAAATGATTAGCAGCATGGAGGAACTTTCATAAGCGAAGAAAATGAAAGAGGAGACTTATTTAGTTTAGGGAGGAAATAAGTGATATGATAAACATGGCAGAAGAGAGTGAACAATGACTGAGGAAGTCAGTCTCATTGACTTTTTCTCATATTAACATAAAAGCAAGAGAACAATTAAATTGAATGAGAACAAACCAAAATCTTAAAAATATTCTTGTACACATTCTTCTCCAACTTTTATCTGAGGCTAATTTGCACAAAATGAACTTTTCCAGCCATGAGATCTTACAATACCTTCAGCTTTCCTGTGAAATATGAATTTTCATTTTCACCTAGGAGAAATTTTACAATCTTTGTATTCTCCTACACCCGAAGAAGGGTGAGTGTGCCTGAAAGCTTGCAAATAAAGAAAAAATTTTGCTAATATCTAGCATGAGGCCATAATCCAGCCATTAACTTCTTAAATTAGACGGAAAAAAATCTCCTGTGGATAGATGGCTCTATAATTTTCTCTTAAAGGATTCTTACACATTCTTCGGAAGCATCTGATAGTAGCCACATTCTAAGAAAGGAGACTGGTCTAAGGGCATGGATTGATCTAAGGGCATGGTCTAAGGGCAAGTCATGTACCATGTACCAAGTCATATACCTACTAAGAGGGGTGAGGGACTTTACAACGTCAGATGTCTCTCAATAACTGGCTATGTGTATGCTGCTACCACATGGTGGATGAAAGCTAGCCTTCCATAGCTTGCCCCTCAAGAGCATCTTGACTGCACTACCCATTGATGCACAAGATCAGTTACCATGGAGCAGCTGCTGTGCTGTAAGCTCTTGTCCCTTGGTCTGTTGAAGCCCTAATTTGTAAATGCTGCAGCTGAAGATGTGCTTCTAGTAGTTGCCTGTCTTATTTAAAGCAGGAAGTCCAATGTTTAAAAATGAACTTGACCTTTCTACATAGTTATTATTATTATTGCATGTCGACTTGTGTGTGAGGCTGTCCTGCAAAAAGCTGCCCATTGTTAAGTTAAGATGTTGTTTGTAACCTTCACTAGCATTGCAAGCATTTCCTTTATTGCTGCGCTCAGCTGCTGAGCTAATGGAAATCTATAGCCTACTCTCTAAATAACCTGAACTGATAATTGTCAAAGTTTAGAGGCCTTCAATATTGAATTCCAACATTCTCACACTGCACTTTGTCTCATGTAGCAACCCTCCCTCAAGGGTTAACAATAAAAACAAGACCAAAATTAATTTAATCCAGATAGACATACTACTTAGCATTCTCCAGTTTAGATTCTCTGATTCAGCCAAACTGTGTTCTTCATAATTCAGGGAAGGGGTGGATACAATGTCAAGTGTAAACTGTCTTGGATACTACTTTGGTCTTGGGATCATCCAGATGCTTGGCCAGCATCCAAAGCAAGTCAGAACAGACTCCAGATAACAACTGGTTCTGCTTATCCCTGGATTTGGAAGGGAAGTAAGCTATTCCAGCCCCATTCTTCACAGTTTACATGCCCTGTAAAACACTGACACAGCTATGCTAAGAGAGGTAGTTAGCCATGTTAGTCTGGCAGAAGGCAGGGTAGATCTGCACCTTATAAACTATCCAGAACATTGCAGGACATTGTGGGTAAAGTCTTGGCAGCATTCACATCTGTTCCTGTCTGCCTACTCCCACACAATCTATGCAAGAGAGGGAACAGTGTCCACATGACAGATGCTCATTCCCCAAGGCAGATTAGAACCTGAGCTGGTCAAGAATTTTCTGTTAAATTGCTTTTCTGATGGATCTCTGTCTCTGACAGAATGATCTCTGCACAAAATCAACATTTTCTGTGGGAAAATCTCATTTTTTTTCCAAAAGTGTCATCTGTCTGTCCCTGCCCTCCACCCCCAAGAAAAACAAAAGTGATAGCTTAACAGCTACCCAAGCACTTTCACTTTCTGCCTTGGGCCATAACCTTTCAATCAAAGCTGAGCCACCTGAGTTTTCAGCCTCTGCTTCCCCCTCTGCTCAGTTGTTAGAAAGACAGCCAGGCTATGGAGATCTGGGCAACTCCTGTTAATACTTAATTAATTAATACTTAATTAATGACACATTTAAGTAAGAGAACTACCAAAAAAAATTGGTTGTCCTGAAATGGAATTTTTATACCAAAAAGTCACCTTCTAAAATATCTTAAAAACTAGCATTTATTAATCTTTGCCCTGAATTGGGAGACATCATTTTTCAAAAATATGACATTTAAAAGATAGAAGGGATCTTTCTTCTCTAACCATTCCACAACACACATAAGTAACCCAGGGAGTTATCTCCTTATGCCTCTGCACAATGCGCAAGGCAGCTCTCAGCTAAACCCACAGTGACTCACGGGTTCTTGTTTTCAGCATTAACAGTCCACTCACACACAATGCAGAAGCACAGTAGCAAATATTATTTTCCCATATAGAATGGATGGAGTTTTAGTATTTCATTTTTCTGCATCTTTACTCCTAAAGCTAAAGACTCTGGCTCCAAATCAGCACAATACCTAAGCATATTCCTAAATTAAAATTACATGGGACTACTACTGGGGCTTGTTTCATCATTTTTACATGAGATACTGTCAGTGTGACAGGTTAAAATTAAGCTATCTTTAGTGTTGCCTGATGGCTTAGGATTTCATAATCTTCACATTGATATTCTCTACCAGATAAGGAAACATTTCATAATTTTGACCAAAATGAGGTAGTTAGCCACGTTAGTCTGAAGTTGGGAAGAAGGTAAAGCACAGTAGCCTCAATTAACATTCATTAATTAGAAGCCATCAGTATTTTTTAATCTATGCCATTATGCAATATATAACTATTCACCTAACCAAATACCATTTGCCTGAAGACTGTCTGCAACAATTTCCTATCAAAATTAGAAAATAAAAATTTGCTTTAAGTTAATTTCATTGGACGCTCACCTCATGTGATATTATTTCTATTCTCTGACTGGATAAAGCATAACTTCTAAAATCAGGTTTCAGGGGCAATACTTATGTTTATAAATTCCAACTACATCTTATGTACATGTTCTTGAGAACTGATTTAAAACTAATCATTTTGGCAAATAGCCCTGCCAATAAATGTATGCACTAGAACATTTGCACAAAGGGATGCAAACACATTCAAAGCAAATTCATTGTTCTGTTCAAATGGAAGTTTTGTGGTATTCATCTATGTTATTAAGCTGTCACCAAAAAATGTGCAATTGTACTAAGACTTGTATAAGTGACCTCCCATAGAGAACTGCATCTTTTACATACTAATGAAGTACAACAAAAAGTGTAACTTAGTCATTTACATGTTAATGGCACTTTATGCATGAATACTGTTTATTCAGCATGCCAGAAATACTAAAAGGAAGGTGTTAACAGAAATAAGACAGGGTTAATTAGGACATATGGAATGGGATTTGGGTAACAAGAGACATTAGAATTAACTCTGTTTATCCAGCTGTACTAGGAGAAGGGGAGGGATAACTCGGAGCTATACAAAGGACTTTTCTGCAGTTGCATTTTGGGACCAACATTTCCTACTGCTGATATCACTGGCAAAGTTTTGCTAGTGGTTGCTACAGCTGGAACATTAGTGTCAATAGGTCCCTGCAAAGCCACTGGTATTTTTTAACACTATGATCTAACTCCACCCAGAAACTTAATGACGCTATTAAAAATCATAGCAGCCTGCTGAGTCTCATCTCCACTAGGACTCCCACTGCTGCCAGTGCTGACAGGGCTGATATTAGCAACGGAAGGAACAGTTGGCAAAGTAATTTTGGCAATTTTACAAAGGACTAAATATAGAGGCCCTAATTCCATACATTTTACACACATTTTAACTTACTGTACATAATTTGTTCCATTGACAAATGGTTTAGTCAACTGCATAAATTTAGGCATGCATGTGTTAAAAGATTTAGAATTGCAAATCTGGAAAGGCATTATTGCTAATCAGTGTAAATAGGTATGAATGTGAAAATAGATATTTGGCTTTAAAAAGCAGAGAAGTTTGAACTCAACATTAGTGCATCACCTTGGCATTCAGTCCTTGAACTTGATTAGTTTTTTAAGTGGTTATACATTCGTGGCATTGTTCAAAGACAAGACACATTGAAGAAACAGCTTTCTGTTCAGAGACTGACAAGTAATATTGCTTTGAAAAAAATACGTTCTTCTATTGAACTTCTGTTAAAAATATCCTATTGACTGCAATGGATTGGGATCTTCTCCTAGGTCTGCGTTAGGGATGTTTTACTGGTTTCTATAATGATGCACTTGAACAAGATTTAAAAAGCACAGATAACCCTGAATCCCATTGACAATAAATGGAATTCAGGTGCCTTACCTGCCCTTTGTGCCTTTGAGAATATCCTCTTTTTTAATACATTTCCTTCATCTTCTCTCTTTGTTTTGTTAAATGCCAATAAATATTTATTGTATTAAGTTGGCTAAATTACATGTGATTGATTGCTTGGTTTTAGGGCTTAGCTTGCTAGTATTCTGAGAGAGAAGGTGACTGTCATTTTCAAAGAGGCAAAGAAATATGGAAGTGAAAGTCTGTGCTGATAGGACAAGGGCATTGAAAAGGCTGCTGTCTTTCTCTACAGTAGTGCCCTTGAAGTATAACAACATAAATGAAAGTTAATCAAACAGTCAGGCTCAGGACAGAAGTTACACATAAAACAGTTTAAGTGATCAGAAACTGGTTTAAACCTGTAACAGAACATAAGTTCAGTGCACATAAACAAGTTTCAAAATGGCTGACACTGGTTTAAGATAGACCTAGTTGAATCATAGAATCATAGAATCAATGAGTTGGAAGGGACCTAGACAGATCATCTAGTCCGACCCCCTGCCATGGGCAGGAAGGAGCACTGGGGGTGGGAGGGGTCATAAGACCCCAGCCAGGTGCCTGTCTAGTCTCCTCTTGAAGATTTCCAGGGAAGGTGAGAGCACCACCTCTCTGGGAAGCCTGTTCCAGGCTCTGGCCACCCTTACAGTGAAGTAGTTCTTCCTAATATCTAACTTAAACCTATCCTCCCTCAGCTTGTGGCCATTGTTCCTGGTGACTCCAAGGGGGGCCCTAGTGAACAGACTTCCCCC
This sequence comes from Crocodylus siamensis, assembly GCF_052110815.1. Classification (NCBI taxonomy): domain Eukaryota; kingdom Metazoa; phylum Chordata; order Crocodylia; family Crocodylidae; genus Crocodylus; species Crocodylus siamensis. The sequence goes on along the minus strand of NC_143397.1, from coordinate 39,195,039 downwards.
GAGTCCCTGCTGCTGGCCCCTGATAAGGTTGTAGGCAGCCACAAGTTCCCCCCTCAGTCTCCTCTTGTGGAGACTGAAGAGATTCAGGTCCCTCAGCCTCTCCTCACAGAGCTGGCCATGGAGGCCCTCAACCATATGAGCAGCCCTCCTCTGGACCCTCTCCAGGTTCTCCACGTCCTTCTTGAAGTGCGGCACCCAGAACTGGACACAGTACTCCAGCTGAGGCCTGACCAGGGCCGCATAGAGGGGGATCAAGACCTGTCTGGACCTGTTAGTGATGCCCCTGTTGATGCATGACAGGGTGCAGTTGGCTCTGTCTATTGCTTCATTGCATTGGCGACTCATATTCATCCTGGAGTCAATCATGACTCCAAGATCCCTTTCTGCCTCTGTGCTGCTGAGAGGGTCAGCCCCCAACCTATAACCATAATGCTGGTTCCCTCTCCCCAGGTGCAGCACTCTGCACTTGTCCTTGTTGAACCGCATCCTGTTCAGGTCCGCCCACTTCTCTAACCCATCCAGGTCTGCCTGGATGCGGTCCCTGCCTGCCGGTGTATTCACTTTACCCCACAGCTTGGTGTCATCAGCGAACTTGAACAGGGTGCACTCCACACCCTCGTCCAGGTCGCTAATGAAGATGTTGAACAGCACCAGCCCAAGGACCGAGCCCTGGGGGACTCTGCTGCCCACACCCTCCCAAGTCGACATCAACCCATCCACCACCACCCTCTGGGTGCACCCCTGGAGCCAGTTTGCCACCCGTGTGACTGTGCATTCATCAATGCCGCAGTCCCTCAGCTTGTCCACCAGAATTGGGTGGGACAGTGTGTCAAAGGCCTTCTGGAAGTCCAAGAAGATGACATCAACATCCTCCTTCATATCTAAGCTCTTTGTTACCTGGTCATAGAAAGAGACCAAGTTAGTCAGGCAGGATCAGCCTGGCATGAACCCATGTTGGTTACCCCTCAACATCACTTCCCCTGCAGGGCTCTCACAAATGTGGCCCTTGGTAATTTTTTCAAAGACCTTCCCCAGGATGGAAGTGAGGCTGACTGGCCTGTAGTTGCCAGGCTGTTCCTTCCTCCCCTTCTTGAAAATAGGGACCACACTGGCCCTTTTCCAGTCCTCAGGGACTTGGCCTGAGCACCAGGAGTCCTCAAACAGCCATGCCAATGGCTCCGCAATGACACCAGACAATTCCCTCAGCACCCACGGATGAAGGTCATCCGGGCCTGCCGACTTTGACACATCTAAGCCCTCCAGGTAATCCTTAACTAGGTCTGAACTAACAGTCAGGGGACTCACATCCTTCCTGGGCCTCTCTACGCTATCACCTGAGAGCACCCCATTGTCAGTAGACATGAGCACAGAGGCAAAGAACTTGTTGAAGAGTTCTGCCTTCTCTCGCACGTCTGTCACCAACTGCCCTGCCCTGCCTTGTCGGGGTCTGATGTTACCCCAAGACTTCTTCTTGCTACCTATATACTTGAAGAAGGACTTTTTGTTATCCATAATCCCAGAAGCTAATCTAAACTCCAGCACTGCTTTAGCCTCCCTAACCAAATCCCTACAAGCTCAGGTCAGAGAGGTGTACTCCTCCTTTGTCCATGCCCCCTGTTTCCACCACCAGTATGCTTTTTTCTTTGCCCTCAGGCCAGCCTGGATATCCGCGATCAGCCATGAAGTTTTCTTGAACCCTTTTCCCACCTTTCTGCGCAGAGGAATAGGGTCCTGCTGTGCCCCAAGGATAGCCTCCTTGAGGAAGGACCACCTTTCCTGGACCCCCATACTAGCTACACCCTGGCCTCCGAGTGCCTCCCTGACTACTGCCCTGAGCACATCGAAGTTGCCTTTCCTAAAGTCAAGAATTTGCACTGTGCTAGTTACCCTCCCCACCTTTCTCTGAATAGCAAACTGGATCATTTCATGATCACTCTCCCCTAGCATCCCTTGTACTAACAAATCCCCCACCAGGTTGTCCCCAGAGGCTAACACCATATCCAGTATGGCATTTTCCCTAGTGGGGATGTATACCTCCTGCACGAGGTGTAGGTCCTGTACGCACATCAGGAACCTTCGTGAGTGGCTAGACCTGGCCGATTGCTCCTCCCAGTTGATGTCAGGGTAATTCATATCACCCATGACCACAACATCCTTTGCACGCATGGCCTCCCCCAGCTGCCTGGAGAATTCCAGATCCAGCTCTTCCTCCTGATGTGGTGGCCTGTAGTAAACCCCTACCACCACATCCCTCTCCCCCAGCCCTCCTTGAAGTTTGACCCACAGAGTCTCAGTTAAGCCTTCCTCTGGTCCCATTTGGAAGGCAGAACTGGTATACTGTTCCCTAACATAGAGCACAACCCCCCCACCTTTTTTCCCCTTCCTATCTCTTCTAAACAATCTGTAGTCCTCTATGTCTAATGCCCAGTCAAAAGTTTCATCCCACCATGTCTCCACTAGGCCAACCAGGTCAATTTTACTACTTGCAAGCAGGAGAGCAAGCTCTTACCTGGGCAGGTCCTATACCTGGTTGAGTTTTCTCTTGCTTCTGTGGATCCCCATCCCCCAACGAACTTAGTTTAGAGCCTGTTGGAGGAGGTCAACTAACCTGTAAGAAAACAAACTCTTACCTTTGGGGGAGAAATGGAGACCATCATGCCCCAGGAAGCCCTCTGATCTGAAGTGCGGGTCAAGGTCCAGGAAGCCAAATCTAGTGTGACGACACCAACTCCAGAGGTGCCGGTTCACCTCACGGATGCAGGCACTCTGCTACTGATGGCCTCCACTAATCGGGAGGAGGGATGAAAAGACCACCTGAGCCCCCAACTCTCTCAGCTTGGCCCCCAGAGCCCTGTAGTCATCCATGATCTGGTCCGGACTACTCCGGGCCTCATCATTGGTTCCCACATGATGAGGACCATAGGATAGTAGTTGGAAGGCCAGATGAGGTCAGTGATCTTCCCTGTGATGTCCCCAATCTTGGCTCCTGAGAGACAGTACACTTTTCATAGATTTCATAGACATTAGGGCTGGAAGGGACCTTGGGAGAACATCGAGTCCAGCCCCTGCCCAAAGGGCAGGAAGTCAGCTGGGGTCATAGGATCCCAGCAAGATAAACATCCAATTTACTCTTGAAGGTGTTCAATGTAGGTGCTTGAACCACCTCCGCTGGCAGACTGTTCCAGACCTTGGGGGCTCGGACAGTAAAGAAATTCTTCCTTATGTCCAGCCTGAAACGGTCTTGCAGGAGTTTGTGACCATTCGACTTAGTCATCCCTTGGGCGCTCTGGTGAACAAACGTTCCCCCAGATCCTGGTGGTCACCCCTGATAAACTTATAGGTGGCCATCAGATCACCCCTGAGCCTGCACTTTTCCAGGCTAAAGAGTCCCATGGCTCTCAGCCTATAATCATAAGATCTCTTTTCCTGACCTCTGATCATGCGCGTGGCTCTCCTCTGGACTCTCTCAAGCTTCTCCACATCCTTTTTGAATTGTGGAGCCCAAAACTGGACGCAGTACTCCAGCTGCAGCCTCACCAAGGCCGAGTACAAGGGGCGAATGACGTCCCGGGATTTGCTCGAGAAGCAGCTATGGATGCAAGCCAGCATTTTGGTCGCTTTACTAGCCGCAGCATCGCATTGGAGGCTCATGTTCATTTTGTGGTCAATGATGACCGCCAAGTCTCTTTCTTCTGTAGTGCGATCCAACGTAGCACTGCCGAGCCTATAAGGATGCTACAGGTTTTTCCTCCCAAGGTGGAGAACCTTGCATTTTTCGGTGTTAAACACCATGAGGTTCTCGTCTGCCCATTTGCTGAGCTTGTCCAGGTCATCCTGGCTCACCCACCTATCGTCTGGTGTGGATGCTTTGCCCCAAAGTTTGGTGTCATCAGCGAACTTGGCCAGTCCACTCCTGACTCCAATCTCCACATCATTAATGAAGATGTTGAACAATATGGGTCCAAGGACAGAGCCTTGAGGGACCCCACTGGTGACAGGGCACCACGATGAGTGACTGCCATCAATTACAACCCTCTGGGTCTGACCACGGAGCCAATTTCCCAGCCAGCGGATCGTGCTGGAGCCAAGGCCACAACTGGCCAGTTTGGCCAAGAGGTGATCATGGGATACCAGATCAAAAGATTTTTGAAGTCAAGATATATGACATCAATCTCTTCTCCCTCGTCCAGGTGATAGGTCACCTGGTCGTAGAAGGAAATGAGATTGGTCAAACAAGACCTACCCGCAACAAACCTGTGCTGGCTATCCCTTAGGATGTTAGCCTGGGCCAGTCCATCAAGGATGGCCTCCTTAATAAACTTTTCTAAGGTCTTCCCCAGGATAGAAGTCAGGCTAATGGGCCTGTAGTTAGCCGGATCCACTCTCCTCCCTTTCTTGAAGATCGGCACCACATTGGCCTTCTTCCAGTCTTCGGGCACTACACCAGAGTGCCAGGAGTTTTCAAAGATCTGTGCCGGGGCTGGGCTATGACGCCCACCAGCTCCATGAGTACCCTGGGGTGCAGATTGTCAGGGCCGGCTGACTTGAAGGTATCCAGCTTCTCAGGTGTTCCTTCATGAGGTCAGCATTTATGGAGGGTAGGGGATCCCCATCACCCAGATATCCCTGTCCCATAGCAGGCATGGGCGTCCCACGGGACTGATGAAAGACTGACACAAAGTACCTATTTAATAGGTTGGCTTTTTCCTGGGCATCAGTTGTCAGTTGTCCCATCTGGTTTAGCAGGGGTCCAACGTTGCCCTTGCTTTTCTCCGGCTCCCCACATATCTGAAAAAGGACTTTTTGTTGTCCTTGATGCTTGAAGCTAGTTGGAGTTCAGTTGCAGCCTTGGCTTTCCTGGTTTGCTCCCTGCAGGACCGGACCAGTGCAGAATAATCCTCCTTGGAGGTGAATCCCATCCTCCATCCTTTGTAGGCTTTCCTTTTTAGCTGTAGGAGGTCCGCTAAGTCCCTGGAGAGCCGGGGGGCTGCTGTGCCTTCTTGCTGCCTTTCCTCCATGTTGGAATAGATTTAGCTGATGCATTGAGGATCGCTTCCTTGAGAAGCAACCACTCTTCTTGAACTCCCATCTCCCTGGGGTCATGGTCCCTAAGGACCTGACCGACAAGCCTCTTGAGCTTGTCAAAGTCGGCTTTTCTGAAGTCAAGGACTTCTGTGTTGCTGACTGACTTGCCAGCTTTACGGCGCATGGTGAAGGTGATCAGCTCGTGGTCGCTGTCACCCAGCTTCCCATCAATCACTAGGTCACTGATTAGGTCATCCCCCATAGCTAGTACCAGGTTGAGCAGTGCTTTGCCTCTCATTGGCCCATAGACTTCTTGAGTCAGGTAGAGGTCATCCACGCACGAGAGAAAGCTTTGCGATCGCTCGGATTTTGCTGAGTGATCTTCCCACGAGATGTCCGGGTAATTGAAGTCACCCATGACAATCAAGGTCCTGGAGCAAGCGGCCTCAGTCAGTTCCCGGGCGAACTCCTGGTCAAGCTCAGGACTTTGAGTGGGAGGTCTGTAGTAGACTCCCACCGTTGTGTCCCCTGTGCCGTATTCCCCACGAATTTTTACCCAGAGGGTCTCTAGCTGTCCATGCCGGTCGCCAACATCAGCTTGCAGGGACATGTAGCTTTCCTTCACATAAAAAGCTACACCCCTGCCCCTTTTGTCAACACGATCCCTTCCTGTACAGGGTATAGCCCTCTATACCCGTGTTCCAGTCATGGGTGGAGTCCCACCAGGTCTCCGTTATCCTAATGATGTCATAATTCTTTGCACTGAGCAGGAGGATGAGCTCGTCCTGCTTGTTGCCCAGGCTCCTGGCTTTAGTGTACAGGCAGGCAAGTGTCCCCTTGGGGGCTCTTGCCTTGCCCACAGATTGTGCCAGGGCTGGGGCAGGGGTGGGCTCCCTTAAGTGCCTTGGTCTGCTGGCTTTGCAAGGGTTGCTCAGCGGGCCAGCAGTGGCAGTAGTCCCCCCATCCCCCAGCGGGCTTAGTTTAAAGCCCGGTGGAGCAGGTCAGCCAGCCTGGCTGAGAAGAGCCTCCACCCCAGGGGGGAGAGGTGGAGGCCATCTCTTCCCAGCAGCTCGCTGCCTCTCTCGCCAAAGAGCGGGCTGTGGTCATGGAAGCCAAAGCCTTCCCGATGACACCAGCTCCGCAGTCTTTGGTTCACTACATGGATCCTCCTCTCCCTCCTCAGCCCATAGCCCGAGACTGGGAGGATCGACGAAAACACCACCTGAACTCCCAGACCTCTAAGCCCCACTCCCAAATCCCTGTAGTGCCTCATGACCTGGCTGGGGGTGCTCCGAGCCGTGTCATTGGTGCCCACGTGAATAAGGAGCATGGGATAGTGGTCTGTGGGCCAGAGGAGCTCTGGGATCCTCTCCGCAATGTCTCGGATGTGGGCCCCCAGGAAGCAGCAGACTTTCCGGGCTAAGGGGTCAGGGCAGCAGATTGCCCCCTCAGTCCCCCGCAGGATGGAATCTCCCACAACAAACACCTTTCGTTTTGTCTTGGGGAGAGCGGGGGCAGTAGCTGTGGTTGAGCCTGGGTTGCCTGCAGGAGCTGGCAACTGAGCAGGCTCTGCTGGGGCTGCAAGAGGTGTGAACCTGTTGCTAAGCTCCGGCGAGGGAGGGGCCTTGGTGCGGCGGGCCTTAGGGCCCTTGACCACCTTGGTCCATGCCCCTGACTGGGCAGAGCGGGAGGTCCCAGAGTCCCCCTTAGTCCTGGAGGGAGACGGTGCTCTACCCTGCGTCTCCCCTGGGAGAAGGGCCCGGCAGTAGGAGTCTATCTCCTGCTTACAGTCCCTGATGGCACGCAGTCTCTGGACTGTGGCCAGTGCAGCTGCAGCAGTGTTGCATTCACACCACTGCCAAGCCAACCACTGCTTGTGCAAACTGGGCTGGGCTGTCATGCAGCTGCAGCCAGCTAGGAAGTGGGCTGGTCCTGCTATCCACCTGCCTTGGCTGGGGCTGAGTAGGCCTGGCTGCAGGAGCTGCTGAGGGTGGAGATGGAGGAGCCAGCCCAGACCATGAGGGCAGAGCCCTTCCCAAGTTGGCTCTGGTTCTGCCCCAGCCTGAGCCACAATTGTGGCAAGGATCCTGCCTCTATGGTCTGGCCCAGCCCCACCATCCTGGGCTGGGGAAGCTGGGGCTGGGGCTGGGGCTGAACCAGGCCAGACTATGGGCACTGGTGAGGGTGGGTGTGGAGGGGCTGGGCCCTTCCCAGCCAGATGCAGCTTGCTGGGGCCACAGGAGCTCTGTGCTCAGATTGCTCCCAGCTCCCCATACCCAGGTTGGCCCAGGCAGTCAGAGAGATGCTGAGGTGGGCAGGGCTCTTCCTCTCCTTCTATTCCCCTGCCATGGGGCCCGAGAGGGGGGAGGCTGTGTGCATAAGCAGCACTAGAAAATATTACTAGAAAATATTTGTGGGGGCTGGGTGGTGTGGCACACACCTGCCTGACCCCAGCCCTCCCTCCCCCAGAGTCATTCCAGTGCTGGCACACACTGGTGCTGTATGCATGGCAGCAGAGGAGCACACAGCAGCGGCACTGGGTGTAGTGCTGCAACAGCAGTGGTGCTGGAGTTGCTGTTGCTGTTGCTGGCTCGGTTGGGGATGGCTAATCTCCGTTAGCCCTGGCCTTCTGTTGCCTATGGCTTTGTACAGCACTGCCTTGGGGCTCAGGGCTGGAAGGGCGCAGCACTGGGCCCTGCTGTGGGATAGGGGGGTAAACCTGTGCTCCTGGCTCCCCACGCCCAGGCTGGGCTGGGCTGTTAGGGAGCCACTGCAGTAGGCATGGCTCTCCCCTTCCTCCTCCCCTGCCACCAATGGAGGTCAGGTCTGGCCATGTCCCTGCTCTCACTGCTTGGTGCCAGCTGGGAGCCAGGGTCTGGCTACACTTCCTCTCCCCTTCCCATCCAAAAAGCCTGGTACGGGCTGCTTCCCCTTGCCTCCTCCAGGCACACATGGTCTGGGGTACCTGCAGGCCAGGGTGGGGTTTTAAACCCCTCCCCAATCAGACTCAGGCCTGCCAGAGCCTGGCCATGCACCCCACTGCACCCCCAGCTCAGCTTCCCTTAGCCATTGCAGAAGAGAAGGCAGGGCTCACTCTAGCACCCCATGGCTTCTGGCCTGAACCACTGCAGGCATGTGCCTGCATTTCTGGAATCAAAAGGGAATGTTGATTCACTTGCAAATTGATCCAATTTGCACAGGTTAAACTAACCTGCAAAGATCGAATCAATTCAGGCTCGGGCTTTTTAAATGTCTGTACTTAGCCTCAAAGGTACCAGGTACTGTCACAAGCAACTCTGCAATCATTCTCGGTGCAAAAGTAACTCCCATTTCATATGGGAAGCCTGTTCAGAATATTAAACAAGCCTGTCATTGGAAATGGATTGAGCAATTGAACTCAAGGTTCTTTATGCTAAATGTTTTAGGTATGTCTAAATGGTATACTATAGTGTACGTGAACTTAGCTCTGAACAAGCCATGATCAACGGGGATCATTGTATTCTGCTGCATAGACCCTCAGTTCTGCCTGTCAAAAGTACTGCATAGGCTTAGTACTTATATTGGACCACAGCTATTTTGGACCAGAGGCTGATCTCATTGTTCATTGATGTTAACCAACTAGCAGCAAAGAAGCAAATGCTGTGGTATATCTCACCAGTGGAAACACTACACAGACATATAGCTGCTACACAGTGGGAAAGAAAATCTGGGCATCACTGAATATTGTCTCTGTGAAAATTGTATGGTGGATAACATGAAAGACGCAGAACCAACATAAAATATCCTTAGGGAATAATGCCTGAGCCATACTGCCTCACAGACCTAGTCATTTGTGCAAAAACAGACCTCAAAGCAGACTTTGCATAGCAGTAGTATCTACTACTAATTATTTACATGAGTTAACTATTTCACAGAAACCAGAATTAATGCCCTTTTCAGAAATCCTTCTGTTCCTATATGCATGAGAGATATCTGCTTTTCGTGACAGTAGTGGGTTTCTCCACTTGTTACAGATAGCACTACAAAGGAGGCATTTTGCCCTGAGAATAAAGAAACAATATGTTTGCTCCTGATTTTTTCCTCTATCAAGGCACATATTTCTTCTTGATTTAAGAACCTACCACCACCACGAGTGAACTTTGTTCAAATCTACTGCAAGTCTGAAGTGTGAGACTACTTGAACATCAAGAATTACAACAGCATTTGTAAGGAGTTCATACCTTTAGGACCATAAGATTTATTAACAATACTGGCAGTCACAGAGGTTGCTTGCCATGATACAGACCAGTTGCATTCATGATAGATGGAGGTCAGTGGAGGGGAGTGGAATGGGTACTGTCATAGATCCTTCATCAAGTTTTCATTTGTCTGTAACTTACGGTTGTGGTAGCCTGTGGGGAAAGGATCTCATTTGAATGTTTATTTTTCCAGCTTGAAAGGCGCTGTTAATTAAACATTCATATGTTTTATACCTGAAAAAAGAGAAATTGCATGCTAGGGACTTGTAACTTGTATCACCAGCCTTTACTGTCAGTCATATATCCAAATTAAAATTAAACACATAGGAAATTGAAAAAGGCACAAAAGCTGGTTAGAAAGTACAGCAGTTCTTTGAAAATTCACAAGGAAAACAGAATACACATAGTACATATTATCCAAGGCATAATATCCTTGAATACTATTTCACTTCCCTGTTCAGCCTCTAAGTTCTGTTCACTACAAAAACAATTGTATGGAAGTAGAACTTTCATTAGACTGAGTGAAAACAAATCAATGGAACTATTCAGGGTGGTTGCAAAATTGGGCCCTTAAACTGCATACCACACACTAGTGACAAATAGATTAATTTACCTAATTGCTCAGCAGCCTCCAAAACAAATTGCAGTTGCATATGGCCAGTAGTCACTATGGTAAACGTCCCTGAATATTATGTATGTAACATCAAGACTAGAAGGCAGGACCCTCAGTAAACAAAATACTGTTCTCTCCTCCTTGAGTGCACAGAAATTTTCTTCAATAGTCATTTAACACAGAGCACACTAATACAAAACTTATCAAGCATTAACTGCACCCTGTTTTCCCTGAAAAAATAAGATGTTAAATATTCATATAAAACAATAATTTTCCTTCCAAATTTCTTCTAATCATGAATGTGATGTAAGATATTAAAACCCAAGGTAAGGTTTCTCACATTATTTCAAAATTCTTAGAAGACACTCTTATTCTATAAACAAGCCTTCCACTGGTGAATACACATAGATTTCATAGACATTAGGGCTGGAAGGGACCTCAGAAGATCATCGAGTCCAGCCCCCCACCCAAAGAGCAGGAAGTCAGCTGTGGTCATAGGATCCCAGCAAGATAAGTATCCAATTTACTCTTGAAGGTGTTCAATGTACACGTCAAACGCAGAACTGTATTAATCAATCTTTTCTCCTGGGGATGTAGAAGTCCTTGTCACTGAGAAGCCGATTCCAGTACAATTAATCTTATGTTGTCTACTACACCAGTCTTGAAGACAGCATGGATACTACAAATCTGTGGTTGAAGAAAACATTCCTTAGTAATTTCAAATAAGTTTCATGTATTGACAATTTCAGTTTTATACTTAACACATTTACCAAAGCCTTCTGTGTAATGAGCTTTTGGAACTAAAACCACAAACCACTATCACTTAAATTAAAGGGCTTCTGTTGACTAACAGGAAGTAGTAGGCTTTTTTCTTCACTAAAATTACTAAAGCAGGGCTACGCAACTGGCAGCCCACAGGCTGCATGTGGCCTGTGAGGGGTTAATTTCCAGCTCTCAGACTTTCACTTGGCTGCCCCTACCCCCACTGCTCTGGCTGCAGCAAAAGCTGTTGTCTCTGGGCTCCCCTTTCCTCTTCTGACTTCCACTTCCTGCCCTGGACTCAGAGGGCAGGGTGACCTGGCACAGTCCATGATGCCAGGGGGAACCTGACAGCCTGGGGCACCTATTCAGTGCAGTGCAACAGGGGAGTCTGAGCCTGAGGAGTTGCGGGAAAGTCTGGGGTGCCTGCATACACAGTTGCCCGGTGGAGCTGTGGCCTACACCAATGCAGTCCAGAGTGTTTGGAACCTGGTGATGTGGCCCACAGGGTGTGCAGGCCCCTACCATTTACCATGTGAACTACCTTGCACTAGAGGAAGACATGATCACACACACTGAGTCATCGAATTACATTGGCATCAATGTTATACACCCTCTTAATAACAGCTAAAAGGATCAAACTGTACCTGTTATCCTTATGGCTTTTGTTTGTTCATGCATTTCAGTTTATGGGCTTGAGTTTTCTGTTTACTGTTTACAACTGGTGGTTTGGGTGAGGCTATTAGGGGTTGGAGGAGGCCTCATAGGGGATCCATGGTGGCGTAGGGACCCCAGCACCAGAGCGGGCGCAGCATTTTTGGGATGCACTGACCCCAGCCCCAGAGCAAGGGGGGGGTGAGAAGCCCCAGAGTGAGACAAGGCTGCACAAAGCCCAGGGAGATCAAGGAGAGAGCCAAATTACAACAAGGTCCAGATCAAGCCACGTCAGTATAATCTGCGAGGCTTGGGCTGCGGTGTAGGGGAGGAAAAGGAGCTGCAGATAATGCCCTTTGACACCAGGGCAAATAAATGGGCAGCCTCCCACTAATTAACATCCATAATTAATTAAGATCAAGGCTTGGCAAGTGAAAAGGCAGGCGGTTGGCCCGTAACAGGAGGGCAGAGTCACTGATAGACAGACTCTAGTAGAGGCACTCCTGTCACAGTACTCCTGTTCTTTGCGCTAAATACAGACCTGGGACTGAGAAAACCCAGCCCTGGGGCTGCTTTTTTTACCCCCCACCCTACTCTGGGCTATTTTTTGCCTCTCCCAGCCCCTTATCCCCTCCGCGCCCCCAGCCAGCCAGCCCTCTCAACCCCCATCCCGCAAGCGCTTGGGGTGCAGCCACTTTTATCAGCATCACCACTGCTGGAGCCAAGCAAGTAAGTCCCAGTGGGGGAAGGCGCAGGAGGGATGGGGTCATAGGTTCACTGTGAGGGACCCCACCCCACCCATGGCTGACACCTCCCACCATCCCCCAGTGGGCCCCCAACCTCCCTGCCCCCCTCCATCCTGACTCCAATGATATTGGACAGCCATTTTGAATTGATTTAACCTCCCCTTAACACCCCCAAATATCTATACTTACCCCTAGTGACAATGCTTCATACTTTTCAGATTGCTGGGCTGAGCAATGAAGTCAGGATTCCCCATGACTTGTTCAGAGGAAACCCAGAAATAATAATAATTATGATTACTTCTCTTGCATTAGTGACTAAGGACCCCTTGAGGAAATCCTTGTGAAACAATGCAGTGCCATGCCATGCAGAGATGTCCAAGCTAGCTCTGAATAACCTAGTTTGGGCACCAAAGCAATTAGCTGAATTAGTGTGGCTAATATATCCAACATTTTGAGTACCTTTCCTTTCATTTTGAGTGCTTAGGGAGCTGTGCTGCTTTAAGCATACAAGTTAACTCAGACAGTGCTAGCTTGAGCACTCTGCACAGCACTGTGTTGTGCAACGTAGTTACTTGTTATGAGACCTGAGCCAGGTACAAGACTCCCAAAGTACAAAATACTGCACAGACTGAAAACATAAACAGTGTCCACTGCCTAGAAACTCACAACGGAACTCTAAGAGAATCAGAACAATGGATAATGTTCTAATTATTATTTGTATATAAATGGAACATGATTCAATCTTCAGTTGAACTAACAGTAATTCACTAATACTACTAATAATGGCAATTCAATAATAATTTACTACTAATATTTAATATGAATAATAGTGCTGTGATAAAGCAGCTGACATTTGCAATAATTATTATTGCATATGCTACATCTGGACCTACTGTACCCTATCGTACAGTGCTGGGACTAACTCTTAACATCAGAAAAATAAAGGTGTTTCACTAGCCTGCTCCAGGCCAATCAACTCCTCTGGCAAATATCCCCATCAATGGACAGGAACTGGAAAATGCTGAACAAATTGCGTATCTCATCAGCCATCTCCCAAAGAAGGCCAACATTCACAAGGAGATTCAGTATAGGATCTGATGTACCAGCTCTGCCTTTGGAAAACTGTATCATTGTGTGTTCAATGATCATGACATCAGGACTCAAACAAAGCTCCTATTACATAAGGTGTGGTAAGCCCAACTCTTCTCTATGAAGCTTGGGTGAACTACAGGGACCACCTGCAAAGCCTAAAACACCGTTACCAGTGCTACTTCCAGAAGATCCTTGGCATAAAGTAGGAGGATCATCATACAAATGCCAGTGACATCAGTAATGCTAACACCATCAGTATGGAAGCATTGATTATTCAACATCAGCTGCAGTGGACAGGGAACTGTGTGCACATGTCTGATGTACATTTACCAGAATAACTGCTGTACACCTAACTCAGCCAAAGACAAAGGCCATGCAGGGGCCAGAGGAAATGCTTCAAGGTGAACATTAGGTGTGCCACTGACATCACAAATTGGGAGAAAGTACCCTGGGACAGAGCTACATGGTGATGCCTTGTGAGCTATGGTACATCTTACTTTGAGGACAACTGTCTTGCTCTGGAGACAGAAAAACAACATAAATGGAAGAAAAGAAAACAAGACGGAGAAAATTGTGGAATGACCCTCCCTTTAACCACCACCTGTGGCATTTGCCAGACTCTATGGCTATAGGATCGGCCTTCTTAGCCATCAACAGATTCATTTACAACCCTCTACTGGACCCGTTGGAGTGAATCATCCTCAACTGTGAGAGATCACAGATGACTGCAAAGTTACAATACAGTCAACTCCAAAGCCTGCTGAAAATAACACAAAGTTTGGGGTCAGTAAAAGCTATATGTGCAGCTAGCATTTTCTAAAATGGATTGTGCCTTAATTTTTCCTATTTATATTGATGTAAATCTAGGGGAATTATGTTGAAGTTAGTGTAGTTGCAGTGGTTCAAAATGATAGGAAATGACAATTTGTCCAGTTGTATTTTAACTCCATAGTTTTTCTTCGCTCTGTGTAACTAAAACAGAAACTCCTGTATATAAATATGTCTGAGCTGTTCCTGTATCCAAGTAGAACCTGATCCTGCATTCTCTCCTGGATAGAAGAGAGAGATACAGAACCCTCATTCTAAATTGTTTTTCATTGGCGGTAGGGATAGTACATTGCCTTGGAAAATCTGTCTATGTATAACCTAACTCATTCCAGATATAATTGAATTAATGTGCATTAGTGACATCAATAGTTCTATGCCAGGAATAAATCTAGCCTTTTATTAATTAAGCTAGTGGCTAAGGGACTTCCTCCTTTACATTATGATTGTTGATTGTATTGATTTTCCTAGAATAATTTTCAATTATATTAAAAATATTTTTTAAAACCTTATCCTGGTTTATGTAGGAGGCTGTTTCCTGGACTAAACTGATGATATATATCAATTTTACTACCTGAAATGTATCTCAGAAACTGCATGTAAACTACATATTTGGCAGTAGGGAGCTTCTGTGTGTAATCTGTTTACATTCTGCCAGATATCTAAAGTGCACAATCTCATATCTGATTGACCTTTATCATGCCACATTCTGACTTGCTCCCCTGTGAATTGAAAAGCAGATCATACAGCAACTCCTAAGCTGCTTTGTGTAACCTCAATGACCTATTTCACTTAAATCCAACACAATAAGGATATATACTGATGTTACAGTTTGATCAGCCTAACTAGAATTAAGTCAATCTAAGTACCAATCTGTACTGACAGGGAGGCTAGTGTTGGCAGAGTACAGGATAGGGCTGTGGGCCCTGGCCATGGGGACGCAGGCTCACCCAATCTAGCCACTCCACAGAGGTCACCCAATTTTCGTCTGCCACGACTTGATGTTGAATGATACTTTATCAGGAGGTGGTCAGTTCCGCAGCAGATTGACTTGGATGCACTGGGATTGGTTCTTCTTTTGGGGATCCAACCTCCCATACACCCTGTCCATATGCCACCCAGATGTTACAGCATCTTGTCCTTGGGTCTAAGTGGGTGATGTCTTTCTTTCCTTTGAACTTGTGGGCTCATGGTTGCCTTGAGCCTGTCTCCAATATATGACAGCCACCTTGGCCACCAGTCACCCTGTTGGGGCATCATGCATGTGAGAGGACTAAAGAGTAGCACAAAAGAGGCAACTTGGTACTCAGGTAAGTCTCTCAGTCTTCTTGGCCTTGCAGCTTGTAGGTGGAGTCCTCCCACTGCAGCATAATTGGTTCTAGAGGGTGGTGGAGTTTCTTCCTCTTCATGCAGTGTCCATCCTCCCTTAACAAAAGAAGAAACTGGTAAGGACCCTGGTTAGGTTTGCCTCTCAGTGATGCAAGGGCCCCAGCCCAAGAGGCTTCAGCATCAGCCCCCAGCATCCCTTAGTGGGTATGATCACCTGAGTTGTGGACCTTTCTTGGCCCTAATCCAATATGCAGGCCTGGGTACAGGAGCACCCCAATGGACACCCTCTACACTCCTGATGCATAACGCACCCCCCCCCATGAATCCAGCAACTTCCCCTGCAGACCCATCAGCCCCCAATGATCCCAACAACCTCCTCAAGACAGGCCAACCCCCACCATGGAACTGCTAGCCCTGCTTGATCCTGCCCCCCGCCAAGCCTGACTTACTTAAATACTAGCACTAGCGAAAATCAGCACATGTAGGAACTTGTAAGGAGGAAGGCTCTGGGGCTGGAGGGGACACTGAGGAGGGAAATAATTCCCCTGTACTTATCTCAGGAGTGGAAATGTTTTCTGTGGGAGCATGAAGCAACATACCACATGCTCAAAGCAAATGCTCCCTTAGGACTGGTGGCCAGCAGACACAGAAGGGTACCTATGGCCCCAGAAAGGGGCAGCCTGAGAGATACCACATCATCCAGGGAGCAGAGACACCACTGGACTCTCCTGCCAGCACTGGCCTGCAACCTTTTGCAGTACAGAGGCGCTTGGCAAATGGTATTGGTGTTTGGAGTACCACTTCTGAGGGAAGCACCACTACTGAGGCATGGGGATTGTTTGCCTGAAGCTGATGGACCCACTGCCAAATAGGTGCTGGGAAAGGGGTTGGGGTTCCTAGGGGCTGATCTCCAGAGGAGCCAAAGGAGGGGATCTATAGAGACTGGGAGATTTCTGTTGTTGTTGTTCTTTTGTTTTTCTTCCTTTTTCCTGGTCCTGACTGTGGCATTTAATTGGATTGCCTAATTGAGGGCAGGGTCAATAAAGAATCCTTATTTAAAGGAACAGATAAGGCAGAGTGCCCATACAGGGCCCCAGTCCCTGGGACTGACTTGGGTTCCTGGTTTTGGGATTGTTGAAGCACAAACTCATCCTTGCAACCACTGCTGAAAGGGTGAAGTGGCCAAAAGGGGGCCTGTCTCCTGAAAAAAATCAGCAAAAAGTAACATTAAGGGTGTGGTAAGGCTGGGGTGTAGAGGAGGTGAAGCATCACAAAGAGATTACCTCTCCTGGATGGAAACCATCTCCTAGTGGAACCAACTCCTGAAGAGTTGAACAACCAAAGCAGATTTGTGGCAGGAAAACAACTAACAGTGGAGAGCAGTTGGGGAAGATAACATCAATGCCTCCCTAACCAAATGGCACATAGGAGAAAGACATCAACTAGATGGGGGCTGAGGCATTATAGCACCTATACATGACAGACCTGATCTAAAGCAAGCTGCATGATTATTAATTGGGTCCCAAACACATGTGCACATACGCCAAGCCTTTCACTTCATTTAGTTTACATATAGGACTACAGCTATGTGGATGCAGCAAGGAAGGAAGAAATTTGGAAAAATAGGTCTACTCATTTGTTTACACACTTCATTTATGTAATTTATATTTATGCTGAAGTACCATTTAAATTTCTAATTAGTCATTTGTACATACAAACACCTTTTTTATACATGGTTCTGGTGCAATAATAATGCACCGGATGCAAATAATGAAACAGACACAGCTACACTTGCTTTCTTCATGCTAAAGGGATCACTTTTGTAGGAAGGAACCACTCAGCATATAAAGATGCTGAATTGACATGCTGTGGCCTTCATTTTTGTGTACAAGTTCAGAACATCAGCATCAATTCGGTTTTGTAGTCATATTGGCTGCATCTAGATGAGCACAGATATACAGAATGTGGCACCACAGACCCATCTGCAGCACCATATGCCACACATACAGGAGTTTCCCAGGCTGCTTCCTTGCAGCGCAGGGGAATTTTTTTGAGCTTAGGAGATCCCAGGGTCAAAAAAATCCACATAAAAAAAAGGAGGGCAGCATATGTGGGAGCAGTGTACGCTGCCAAAAACTGGAGCCTGGCTGGCCAGAGCCACACTCTGGCTGCCAACCAGGCTCTCAGCTACAGGAGTGCCATGGCTACAGCTCCTCAAGGCCCCGGGACCAAGGTTCCCTCTAAGGTGCACACATGCATGGCTGTGCACAACTTAAAGTGTGGCTGCGCACAGCCTTTTCTAGGCTGTGCACCAGGAGAGGAGCTGAAGGTCAGCTCCTAGGTGGGAGGAGCTGTTGCCCGCCCCAAGTGAGGCTCTGGCAGCTCCGGGACACTGCTCCACTCCCCCGCATGGCCTTGGGGGGTGAGGAGCCACATGGCTTCAGGGCCAGGGAGAGGACCAGTGTCTCAGAGCTGGTGGATCCTCACTGAGGCAGGCACCAGCTCCTCCCCGAGGTGAGACAAGGCATGGATGGAGGCTGGCATTGGCTCTGCTGGCTCTGGGGAAATGCTCCACCCCCCGGCCCTGATGCAGGAGAGTGGAGCACTTCCCCAGAGCTGGCGGAGCCTTTGCCAGCCCATGGCTCCAGTCCCTGGCCCCCGGCCCCCAGCTCCAGCCCCCAGCTCCAGCCCCAGCCTCCAGCCCCAGCCTCCAGCCCCCAGCTCCAGCCCCAGCCTCCAGCCTCCAGCCCCCAGCTCCAGCCTCAGCCTCTGGCCCCAGTCCCAGCCTCTGGCCCCCAGCTCCAGCCCCAGCCTGCAGCCTCCAGCCCCAGTCCCAGCCTCTGGCCCCCAGCTCCAGCCTCCGGCCCCCAGCTCCAGCCTCAGCCTCCAGCCCCCAGCTCCAGCCCCAGCCTCCAGCCTCCAGCCCCCAGCTCCAGCCTCAGCCTCTGGCCCCAGCCCCAGCCTCCGGCCCCCAGCTCCAGCCTCTGGCCCCCAGCTCCAGCTTCCAGCCCCAGCCTCCAACCTCCAGTCCCCAGCTCCAGCCCCAGCCTCCAGCCTCCAGCCCCCAGCTCCCAGCCTCCGGCCCCAGCCTCTGGCCCCAGGCCCAGCCTCCGGCCCCCAACTCCAGCCTCCGGCCCCCAGCTCCAGCCCCAGCCTCCAGCCCCCAGCTCCAGCCCCAGCCTCCAGCTTCCAGCCCCCAGCTCCAGCCTCAGCCTCTGGCCCCAGCCCCAGCCTCCGGCCCCCAGCTCCAGCCTCCGGCCCCCAGCTCCCAGCCTCTGGCCCCAGCCTCTGGCCCCAGGCCCAGCCTCCGGCCCCCAACTCCAGCCTCCAGCCCCTGGCCCCAGCCTCCAGCCTCCATCCCCCAGCCTCAGCCTCCGGCCCCCCAGCTCCAGCCTCCAGCCTCTCTGCTTCAGCCTCCAGCCCCTGGCCACTGGCCTGAACCTCCAGCCCCCAGCAGTAAGTGTCCCACGCCGGACTGAGGCAGCGCACTCATGAACCAAGGCGGCGCGCTCACAAACTGCTACTTCTTAGAGGGAGCATTGCCCAGGACCCATGGTAAAGTCTTCTGGGGCCAGCACAGTTGCTGGCCCCAGCCAGCCTCTCCCACCCCACCCAGGGTAACCTGAGGGCACATGGCATGGATGTTCCCTGTGGAAAATTAGCAGTAGCATGAGGTGTGCCGCTGCTGCTTGTCCCTGGGGAAACACATCTGTGTTCATCTGGAAGTGACCATTATTTAGAGCCAGTAGTTTTAGCTACAAATAGTTTAGTCTTCACTTAATAATATTCATGGTTGTTATGCTGGTTTGTATTATTTTGAATACATTTGTGTTTAGCAAGCCTGCTCTAGATTGTTTAGTCAAAACAAGGTAAATGGTTGCTACAATTTTGCTTGAGCAAAACATCAGATCCTGTAAGAGTATAGGTTCAAAACCAGTTATGTCAATCAGATGTGTGGCTCTGATAATCCTTCTGTCACCGAGATCTATGTAAGTCAAATGAAAGAACATGTCAAGAGCTTTGAAATCACGAAGGTCAAAGTATACCAGATTTTTTTCATCTAAATCCTCTTATCACTAAAAAAGGAGTCTGCAGCATAATTTGAAAATTATTTAGTCTTATTCCTCCATTTCTTATTTTCTTTTGAAAAGTTCCTCAAGTATTCAGACAAGGTTCTTTGGGTGAATCTGATATCTTTTATTAGACCAACTTAAAAAGCTGGAAAACAATTATTAAGCAAGCTTTTGGGTTCAAAAACCCTTGTCTGCTTATGTCCTTAGACCAACACAGCTACAACCTACACCCCTGTAACCTCAAGTATTCAGATGTGCTTTCATAGATTCTTACCTGAGTGGCAAATTGATTCCTACTATTTAAAAGAGATCAGAGGCAGGTAAAGATTAAGTATAAATTACTAGTCCTTCTGCAACATGGAATCTTTTTCAGATAGATAGGTAATAACTATGTATGGTTGCATTCACCAAATATTTCATGAGGTTCTTGTTTCTTAAAGAAAATGATCAGGTTTCAATAGCTTAGTTGTGACCTTATCCAATGGAAAACGAGGTGCTAGTTCTGGCATGCTTAAGAACCTACCATTTAGTTCTAAAAGTTTTGTAAGAAAAGGGATAGATAATTATTCATTTCCACTGAAAAGCTTTGTAGAATATATGCTGAGGGCAGCAACAGCTGGTACTCATTACCAAAAAGGCCTCCTACCATGTGTACTGCTAACCCACTGAGTTAAGGTCAAGCTAAGTAGCATTTTTTCTGTGCATTCTTTAAAAACTTTTAAATAAAAGCACATTAGAAATGCAGTTATTTCTAGTGCCATTATGATTTTCCTGAGTGAAGGTAAGAGAGGTACTTTAGAAGACGTACATAGCCCTTTTTTAAATCCTCCTTTGTTTATGACTGAACAGGTCTTTCTTTTCTGTGTTATAACATGGGGTCTTAATTTCTCTGCCTTCTGAAGCTTTTCAAACCAATACTCACCACCTTTACGAACCTAGAGTTTCATACAGTCTGACCCTAATGTCACTCAGAAATCTCCACAATTTTGATGATGCTGTCTTTCTCTTTATATTACACAGAAGAAGTTGCTTATTCAATGTGCATGGCAGATAAACTGGATGGATCAGCTGACATCAGTACTGAACAGAACGTTCAAGTCTGTTTCAATGACAGAACAATTTTGGTATATTACAGGAGAAAACTAATGTTATTATCTCTACAGTATGTGCACAAACTCTTTTTCTTTAAATCAACGTAATATATCAAAATATGTCACTTCGTTATACTAATCACAAATAAGCGAGGATGATGGTCTAAAAAAGATTTTTTTTCTAAAATATTTTTTATTCTAGACACCAAAAATATGTATGATTTTAATTCAGTTACTTTTTTATTTTAAGGAATTGGTAACAGCCCATGAGTTCAGAAAGGTCACTTAAATTTAATTGCTGTTTTCTTTACAGTATATAACATGTGACACGCTGCTCTCTAGGTCAAAGATATATACATTGTGAGTATGGGACATGGAAGTATATTTTCCTACAGCTGTTTGAGCCCTGCCAGACTCTCAAATGGGAGTAAGGAATAACAAGCTGTATTGATGAAACTGAAAATTTTCAGATCTAATCAATCTGACCACTAACAGATTCTACACTGATGTTTCTTGTCTGACAGCAGGGTTGAAAAGGAAACCAGATTTCATCAGCACTATTTTTAGTACGTAATTTTTCTGCATTTCACTTTTCAAAGCCCTAGTTCTTCCCCCTTTCCCAAATTTAGACTGTCATGCCATAAAGCAGGAAGAAATATATTAATGTTACCCGAAAGTATGTATACGATTGGGGCTTATATCACTAATCATAGCTAAGTAATTGTAACAATTGATGGAATATAGGTCCACCAGGAGAGATGACCAGTGGTGAAAAAGTGTGGATAAATCTGTCATTTCCTTCTTGGACTATTTTGAAAAAGAACAGCTTTCTCTCATCTCTTAGACACTCTGTTCCAGCATGCTACACATTTTACATCCATGTGAAAAATCTTACACAGCTCAGGGTTTTTGATAAAAGGGTTTTCAAGTTTGAAAAAATATCATGAACAGCTTTCACACAGAGTACAAGATTTCACAGCAGCTGGTCCAATGTATTGCTAGCAGTTGCCTAGAATCTGTCATACAGCAATTAGCTATAGTATCTCGACTAATCAACACAGAAAAAAATACTCACATGATGAAGATCTTTACTGCATTTCTAAGTTTTCAAATCAATTGCACCTCTGATAACTATACAGGATTTTATGCTATTATCAGTGTGTTTCTTTTGTGGGTCCAAGTTGTTCTAAATGCAGCTTCTAATGTCTTAGATCATTCAGCTGTGACTAGGCTGGAAAATTAGTGTAAAGGGCTGGATGATGAACAAAGAAAATAATATCACTAAAATATGTACAGTAATATGTTCCACTAAGACAAATTAATTTTTTATGGAACTTAAAAAGAAAAACCTGCCACAATAGTGGAAATCTTTCAGAAGGGTAAGGTTGAAATGCACACAATACACAAAAAATAGAGAGGCTCACAGCACCCAAGATTTTTACCCCTATGAATCACCAAAAAAAGAAAGAAAATTAGTAAAACACTGGAACAGATTACCCAGAGTTGTGAAGTCTCCATCCTCGAGGTTTGGACTAGATGACCTCCTGAGGTCCCTTCCAACCGTCATTTTCTATGATTCTATGAAATTCAATCATTAAAAAATCATTTTTATAGTTACTCATCTAAAGGACAGGTAAGGGACAGGATGTCCTCTATTAATAGCAGAAAGTCCATCCTTTAAAATTCTGTTATGCTGGTTCATCATCATAAATCCTCAAAATTGCCTATGTTAGCAAGAGTAGCATAAAGATGAACCAACAAACCCTTGATCTTCCCCATATTGCAGGGAAAAAACAGTAAAATTCCCAATGATTCCTACCTTCAGAGAGGATATGGCATGAAAAGTCCGTATGTGGGACTGAATAAATACTATCTATCATTATTAGGGGTGTGAGAAGCAGGCAGTATTTGATTTGGATTCAGCCTAATCCCCATCCACCTCACTTTCTCAGTATTCATGGTTCACCTGGTACCTCGAGGTACATAGGAAAAAAACATATGAAGTTGTGTCTATGGCCAAATCATCGAATCTCTGAAAAGCATGGTAGGGAAATGAAACACCAAAGTGTAAACAATAATTGGGATTCTTTTTAAAGAAACTCTCACCCATTGACTCCTCAGTCTACATTTTCACTGACTGCCTGTCTTGTATGCATACCAGCCCAGCCTCTGGCTTCTTTGCTTTTCATTCCATCCAGGAAGAGCACACACCAACTGCAGAAACTTTCTTAGCCTGACAAAGGGTTTTTGAACCCGAAAACTTGCCTAATAATTTTTTTCCAACTATTTAAGTTGGTCTAATAAAAAATATCAGATTCACCCAAAGAACCGTGTCTGCCTATGTCCTTAGACCAACATGGCTGCAACCTACACCCCTATAGGCAATGGTGTTCATTTATTAAATATACCAGGAATAAACAAAATTTTGCTTTTGTTATAGGTCCAAACCCAGATTGTATATATTATATTATATATGTAGATGTAGTACTGATGTGTGCACATATACAAAAAAGAAAGGAAATTCTGAAAAAAATAGATTTCATATCATCCTTAACACCATTGCCCATAGGAAATATATATATATGACTGCATTATTTGTACCCCAAAATATTAAAGGAACGGATTGAGGAGTTTTCCAAAGCATTGATTTGATTTTCACAAATCTTAGGATTCTGGAGAAGTTCCAGAAAACTGAAGAAACCTGATATTGTGCCAATATTTACAAGAGTTTAAATGAGATTACATGGGAAACTAGACGGATTAGCCAGACCTTGATCCAAGGCAAAATAATGGAAAAGCTGTTATAGAACACAATCAGTAAACAGTTAAATGGTGAAAGCCAAAGGGTGAATGATGTCAATCGACATTGTATTATTTAAAATATGTTTTATCAAAGAAATGTGATGTTGTTTTTTATAAGATTACAAGTTTGTGTGATAAAGGTTGCTACATGGACCTTATATAGTTTGAGTGACTGCAGTATTGCTGCATGATAGTCTGTTTAAAAATAGTGTGATATAAAAATAGTATATCACTTTTTCTGTTTGGTTTGTGTGACCCTGCATAAAATGGAAACATAAATATTAAAACTGAAGTAACTTTGAGGGTGAAAGATCATGTTAAATAATTGTTAAAGCAAACTTTTATGAAAAATTCAAAAGCACATATTCCTCTGAAGGGTGAGTAAGTATGTGAACTATTAATTCATATATAATATAAATTTAAATTAGGTGTTAATTTTGTATTACATAGTTAATTGCATGCTAGGTTCTGAGTTAACATATAAATTGAAATTATGGACTGTATTCCCTCCCCAAGAAAAAAACTCATGGGAATGCAGAAAGCACTTTAAAATTATTATTCTCTTTCCTTTTTATTTGAAGATCAGGAAGCCTGTGATTGAGCCTTTTGTGACATTACTATATCTTCATTCTTCAAAGTATGGAAGGAAATTCAAGATCCAAAATTTCTAATAGTAGAAGTCAACAGAAAAAAATATAGAAGGAATATATGGAAGGAAATAATGGGTTAGGACAATTCCTGTAAACCCACATTGATGTAACTTAGAACACAAGTTCCCCACAGGCAGAATTGTCACCCAATCTAATATCCCTTTATATTATCAGAGAAATGTAAAGAGTACTTTGTATCAATGAAAACAAGACATATAATAGTATACCTTTCTTTACAATTCAGGTGTAATACTTCCCATGTCAAAACGGAAAAAAATCCCAAGGTCATCCCTGCCTCCCTCCCTTCCCATCCCTTCCCACCCCACCCCCCCAGCATAAGCAATATTTTTTTCACAAATAAACTCATTTAACAAAGTGATTTCAACAGTTACACCTTGCCTACCTTACTTATTTTTAACTCAACCATCATCAGTAGTCCTTAGGAAAAAAATAATGTTACAGGACCTTTCCTTAGAAATTACTAATACCTAATCATTTTTCATTCAGTTTTGATCTGAAGAATTGTTCATGGAAAATGAGCAGTACTTATAATAAGCAGAACACCAACAAGAGAGACTGCAAGAACTGGTGTAAGCCACACAATGATTTATGGGGAATTTTTGGCATCTGAGTCCTTGACAACTTCCAACTAAGACTGGAGACAAAATTAGAAGTAAGTTTGTTCCTTGCTGCTTCCTATAAATTAAAAAATACTTCTGGAAACCTATAAATTAGAGATGGTGAAGAAATTTTGAATTCTGCATTTTCTAGAGAAAAACAGATATAGTCTGCTGACAATTTTCATATTTTTTTGACAGCTATACTGAAAAAATCTCAATACTACCAATACAAATGCTAAGTATGGTCTTATACTACCAGCAGATAAATTCTTATATTAAAGGTAGACTAGGAGCTATAGACCAAAACTGGTATATCAGCATTGATCACTATTAAGCTGCCATGCTTTAAAGGGAAAAGTGTCTTACTTGAGCAGTATTCAGGACATGAGCAATATGGAGGATATACATGACATTCACAGGAAGGTGGAACTTAGTAGTCTATTTTCAGTTTTAGTGGTCAGAAACAATCTCATCCATTTACTTCAGGTTGCTAGGCAATCCATTTTATTATTTTTTCCCAGTATAAAGAACCATATTCCATTTTCTAAAATCATGAAGAGACACTGAGAAAGAACAGAAAGAGGCATGGAATACCACTGAAATCCTAGCCGCAAACCACAGTCTGTCTCATTAAGTAGTAAATATATCGTCAAAGTGGTTTAAAATGTAGGGAAATGGTCTGTATTACTCCATGTTTAAAATCTTCGTTCCTCTTTCCCATGTGAAAGCACTTTAGAAAGAGGAGTTCTTCAGAAATTATGAATAACAGACTGAAAAAATCAATAGCAATATGATGAACAGAAATGCCACAGATGTATCAGGGCACTAGGGTATTCCTGATACGATTTAGAAAGTCCAGTTTTATGTCTTACCATTCCACAAAGCAAAGTACTATTTTCCTTAAATGCTCCTCCAAACCCTTTGGCTCTGGACACATCAAAGAGCACATAACTATATTACTTTATTACTGCTTTTTGTTCTATCCAATCCTTCTTCCTTGGCATACTTTTTTGTGTGTGTCTTGCCTTAAACTAGATTGTTACCTCCTTGGAGTTAGCACTGTGTCTTCCAATGAATTCATCAATAGCTTGCACAATCCAAACCCCGTAAGCTTGCTGCAACCTCTACATGACTTGAATGGCATTTGGTCATATGAGATATTATACAGCATCTCACTAAGTGCCTTAAACAACAAGTATCATTTTTTAAGAAATATGGACAAAAATAAGTTAAGAATTAAGGGTTTTTTTAATCTAACACATAGCTGGTGAACTTTGTCAATTAAAAAAAAGATTGAAATCAAATTGGCATGGAAAAAAGCCTAGAATAAAGAAAAAAAAATTAAGAGAACTGTTTCTGGGAATTTGAAACATTTTGTTTACTGTAATCAATACTATATTAGTATAATATTGCAACTCCTACTTCCAAGTACATTGTTGCCCAATGGGGCAGAAATCATCCTGCAACTTTATTATTATCTCGTGACTTATCCATCTTATTTAATGAACGGTGAATGAAAGTTGCAGAGCCATTGGTGGCAGAAGCCAAAACCCTCCCCCTTCTAAGTCAGTGTTCACCTCATTGAGCCCCATCCTCTCCCTCACTTTTCTCCTCTTCCTGGTCCAACATACTTCTCCAGCTTCATGAGAAAACAATGTCTAGTTATAGCCCTTTTCTGTGAAGTGGAATATACAGGTTCAAATCTACTTGCAGGGTCTAGAATTAGGTTCTCCTGTTCTCTGACCAAGTGCTCCATTTTAGCTACTAGTCGTTGTAATTAAATTGCGTGAACCAGGTCACAGTGATCAAAAATATAAATAATTACATTTCCTTCACCTTACAGTTGAGTGACAACACACACAGCACAGCAAATAATTACTTGCCCATAAAATACTGATTTAAACACTAATTGCTATTTTCAATGGCTCAGAATAACTTGCTTTAAGGCATTCTGTTTTGGCAGAACCTGTGTCACAGTTGTAGTTCTTCTGGCCTGCAGCTCAATAGACCAAATAGACCATTTCAAAGCCAATTAAGCTGTACGCATCTGAAGGAAACCACACAACTGCTGAGCAGAGAGAGATAGAAATGTGGGAGAAATATTAGAAAGCACTGCTTCATTGAAATGTACACTCTAGCCAAGAATAAATGTATTGTAAGTTCTGAAATACATTATGGAACAGTAACAGATGGGCAGCCTATCACAAATCTTGGCTAACCATTCCAAATCATAGCTCTGTATGCTAGGTAGCTTGTAGATAGGAAAGAGACCAATTTACATTGCAGTGACTGCAAAGACAAGAAGCTGTTAAACAAGCATTCACCACCTGAAGATCATGAACATCACAACAACAATAGATGGCACCGGGACTGCTATTTGGATCCTGGCTGTATAAAAGTTAGGGTCATTGTATAGAAAACCGTGAAAGAATTAAGAAACCATATCTTAATGTGTGAAATTTTACCTTATTAAAATTGCTTTATAATTTCATTAAAACATAGACAATATTTGCATATGAACCAGTGAATGTTAGTGTCTTATAATACATCTTAAAGTATATTTAGAAATTAACATATAACTAATGACTAAGTCCTGGGCTTTAACTCCATTTAACTGGCTTTCCTGGGAAAACTATCTTTAATATTAAATTTAGTAACAGAAATTAAACCACAAGTGCCTAATGTTGGAATGGTTGGGTGCTTAATCTAGGCACAGTACAGCTTCCATCTAAAACCAGCAACACAGATGGACTTTGCCTTGGCTAAACCTTAAACTGGTTCAAGGTAGGGGATAATCTTTATGAACCCTGTGTGGTTCTTAGCGTACAGCTGAATTTTCCCCTTATGCAGGAATATTGATTGTGCTTTGCTTTTAGTTAGGGGCACTGGTAGAATGTGGGGGAAAGTTCTTTTGTTGCCTCTTTTCTGCTTGTCCAGTTGCACAAGTCTTTGTAAAATGCTTCTGATGCCCACCTACCAGTTGACAGATATGACAACTCAATTTCAACATGAAAAATCATTAAAATGTTTACTTGATGTGAACAAATTGAAAAAGAATGATCAAAATAGTGTCTTCTGAGTTAATAAACTGCCTTAAGCAATTTCAACCATCCATATTCTGGCAGTGTTGTTAAGCTTCTAGTTACACTAAACTTGAGCTGAGCCTTCAAGAGGCCGAGAATTCTAATAATTCCTGACCAGCCAAATATCCTGCCTGTAATTATTACATCTGGTGAGTGAACCTTGTGGACTACTGGGTTTTGTGAGCATTGCAAATTTTTAGTTGGGTTTGCAAAACTAGTATGAGTTGATTAGGACTTTTGTCCCTGTGACTTCAATCATGTCTCCCTCTCAAGAATGTTCATTTGAAAAACAAATATGTTTTTATGCTAATATATTAAAACCCATGTTTGATCTTACAAGGTAGGCTTGGAGAAATGTGAGCCTTATATATGTATCTCAGTTTCAATAAGAATGTATCCCTTCTCTACATTTTTCCCCTAAATCCTTTTGATTTCCCCCACTGTTTTCTCTCTTATCTACATTTTTTGCCTCATTTAGCCATTCCTCACAGCCTCTTTCTACTTCTTTTTATTGGGTATCTCTTAAGTAAAATATAAAACTGAGAACATTTGCATTTTAGCTGAACTTTTGAACTATGTTCAGGTGGGTTAGAAATTAGGCAAATTGAATTCACCCTTTTTTAATTAAAAGTACAGGAGCGTATTTTTTTTAACTGAAGGCAGATGTTAAAATCCTTGTTATAAGGAAAGCCAGAAACTTAAAGGAATAACAGAAGAGAGTCTCTAACCATATACACACAGGAGCTCTCAGTATCTGGCAGTGCTGTGTTAACAATGCTAACACTTACAATAATGTAGAAATAATTTTAAGAGTACTATTTAAAAATGATGGGTAGTAGACACGGGTAGTTTATTGAAATACATAAGGTATTTTAAATACAATACACTGGGCATTCCACACATGCACTTCATTTTACTGCGCATTAAAACATCATGTAAAAGGCCACATGATTATGCTAATGAGCAGCAAAATAGGCTATTGCAAATTAAGTATCATTTAAAAATCATGTGCATTCATTACTGTGCATTAAGGCAGCCTAATGTGCATTTATGTAGTGCTTCACATTAAATTTAATGCACATTAGGAAAAGTACCTTAATGCACATGTAGATGTGCCCCACAGATGCACAATGATGTGATCAGCTATGAGAAATTCAGAGTATATTCACCTTTCTTAAAAGTTTTAACTATAAATCAAGAAAATGTCACCTGCCAATTCTTAGTTTAATTTGCTACAAATAGGATATTCCCAGAGTCCGAACAGATTGTTCATGTATTGGCACATAGTAGAAACCAGGTCCTTGAGAAAAGTGTGGTAGGGTGCCTTTGGTGCCTGCCACTTTAAGGGCTATAATAAACTACAGAGGCTCAGCCTGCAAGTGGCTACACTCCCAATCAGGAGTCACATGGCCAGTCGGAGGCTGCGTGATTGGAAGTGGAACCAGCTGCCAGATATAAGAGCAAGCTTTGAGCAGTAGGGCCAGAAGCTTGCTGTAAGCAGCCTTGGGGAGAATAGTGCCCAACTGGAGCTGCTGATCACATAACAACTTGGCAGTACAGGGTAGGAACTATAGGGATGGCAGGAGGTTCCTGGTCCTAAGGCATGACCTAAAACTATGCCCTACTATGATAGGATGGTGTGGTGGGGCTGCTTGTGGCAGGATGTCTCCAGGAAATGCCACACCAGTTGCCTCCCTAGTGAAAGGCAAGTATGGGTGTCACAGAGCTCTCAGGTGCCCTGCGACTGAGAGCAGAAACAGCTTGGGAGAGACCCCTAGTGGCGGGAAGGGGGAAGCGCAGTCACCAGGACTGCACAGGTGCTGGTTGCCCTAGCAACCAGGGAACCCTAGAGCCAGGAAGGGGTGGAGCTTAGCCTTTCTTAAGCCCAGGCAGAAGGCCAGGAAGGCAGTTTCCCTCCAGCGGCTGAGGGAGGAGGAACTCAGCCAGAACAAAGGGGAGAACTCTGACGGTCGGAACATCCCCTGGTTCTTGCTGGGGGGTCTATGTACTCTCTCTCTCTCTCTCTCTCTCTCTCTCTCTCTGGTAGGGAGAGATTCATATTTTGACCAGAATGGTCTAGCTTTTATGTTGTAGCCCGGGGGCTTTGAGTTTTGTGTTTTCTGTTTCACCGGAGGACCGGGTGAGGCTATAAGGGGTTGGAGGAGGCCTCATAGGAGCTCCACAATAGTGTGGGGTCTCCTGGCACCAGAGAGGGTGCAGCTTTGTTTGGGGGCACATTGGCCCAGCCGGGTGCTAGGGGGCAGCAGGAATCCCCGGAGCTAAGGAGCAGCAAGAAGCCCCAGAGCTAAGGGGGCAGTGAGAAGCCCCGGAGCTAGGGGGCAGCGAGAAGCCCTGGAGCTAGGGGGGGCAGCGAGAAGCCCCAGAGCTAGGGGGCAGCGAGAAGCCCCGGAGCTAGGGGGGGCAGCGAGAAGCCTGACTAAGGGGGCAGCGAGAAGCCCTGGAGCTAGGAGGAAGCGAGAAGCCCCGGAGCTAGGGGGCAGCGAAGAGCCCCAACCAGGGGGCAGCGAGGAGCCCTGAGAGTGAGTTAGGGGGCAGCGAGGAGCCCTGAGAGTGAGGAGGGGTGGCGAGGAGCCCCAAGAGCAAACGAAGTGCTGAGACATGATAACAAGGCCCAAGTCAGATCATACCAGCACCATCTGAGAGGCTTGGGCTGCGGTGTAGGGGAGGAAAAGGAGCTGCAGACAGCACCCTCTGTCATTGGGGCGCATAAAAATCGGCAGCCTCCCGCTGATTCCAATCATCTATTAATCAAAAGTAAGATCAAGGCATGGCAGGCGAGTAAGCAGGTGCTTGGCCCCATTACAGGAGAGCGGAGCCACACATCCAGAGGGGCTCCAAGAGTAGGACCCCTGCCACAATGGGGTACCTTGTAGCCCCACCCCCCACAACCTGGTGGGTAACCCCAGAGTAGGGACAGAAACAGGTCCAGGCATTATCAGGCCTGGGACCCAAGGGGCATAAGGCCCTGAGGGCCTAGTGAGGGGGAGGGGGAGTGGCCTCAGTGAGGGGGCATAATGATAAGTAGTAGGCCACACAGCATACAGTCCATATGGGGACCTGAAGGACTGTTAAGAGAGGGCATAGAGTAGAGTCTGCATAGGTGGATCCAAAGGGCTACACAGGGGTGTGTAGAGTAGGGTCTGAGCAGGGCCTGAAGGACAGCGCATAGACAGGTCCCAGTAGTTTGATGAGTGAGCCTCAGTGAGGGGTCCTGGGTTTAGGCCTCAGTGAAGGGGCATGAATGGAGGCCCCAGCAAGCGGGCATAATAGCCATGGTAAGTCTACGGATGCCTGAGGCTGAATTTGCACCAGAGGCCGAGTGGTACAGCCCAGCAAGGTAGCCGGGGGAAGTTTGATTTTGGTTGCTATTTGCAAGGCATGGGACATAGTATAGGGAAGGCTGGAGCTGTGTATAATGACCTGGGCATCAGGACATAAAATGGGCAGCCTCCCGCATTATTACTGCTTTCTCTTCTACATCAAGGCAGGAAAGACAGGGCAGACTGCCTTAGATAGGTGGGCAGGCCAACATTGTGGGCAGCCACATGATGGCCCCCCTGTCACAGAAAACCTTAGGAAATGCCTACAAATAATGCGGAGAATGACATTGCCGCAACACCAACATTCCACATACATCACAAAGACCACATTTGATTTCTGCTACAACAAATAAACCTCTGTAAACCTCCTGAAAACTTAAAGACAAATGTTCTGAAAGAGCTAATGTCTCAGCAGTGTTTTGTAAAAAAAGCCAGAGATTAAATTATTTTAGGTTTTTGAAAGATGAGTTCCCAAACTCATCTGTTTGGCTACATTCTTAAACTCACCGTTTACATATTATTTTTTGCATCAAAGATTACCTTAAACTAAATTTCAAAAGAGTATAATTTCATCTGTAGAAACTAATTGTGATAGGGTAACAAATCCTGGGACTGAAATGTAAAGAGGTATGTTCTATAAAAGTTCTGGGCTCCATTTAAAGTACTGTCAGTATCGTCCACAACCTGACCAACTATTATTACTGGGGGGTATGAACAGCTCTTCTCCCTGAATACAACTTTTCCCGACTGTGAACTGAAGAGTTAGAAACCAGGACTGGGAGCCTGTCATGGCCCTTGGATGTAGCAATGAACATACTTGTACTAGCAATACACAAGCTTACAAGTATAAATCAAAATTATGATGTTTTGAGTCATATTTTCAGAAACAGATAACTTAGTGCACAGAAAATATGTGTATGGAATAGCAAATGGGTAACTGCACACATACAATTTGTCTACATTTTTTCCCCAAGAGCATAAAATTTTGTATGTCCCTTTTTAATATGTATGTATCATGTATGTCCCTTTTTTCTTCATTTGGGAGTAATAGCTAGAACTGGGGACAGAGAGTCTGAAGACCTGGGATTCTTTCCTGACTACCATGGATTCACTGTGTGATCTTGGGCATATCATTCAATGAAATGGGGATAATAACAGTAATAATAGATAAGTAGTAATTTTATTGTACCATAAGAAAAATTCCCTATGATTAACAATGAAAAATTGCTATTTTAAAGGATTTTTTTTATGTGCACTCTAAAAGCATAATATTACAAACAGACCACAATTTGCCCATTAGACAAAAATACTGCCTTTTAGAGTTTTTAGTAGAAAATATATGGTTGTACATATCCCAAACATTTTACTTTACTGGCATCTTGTTTGCTGACATACAATTTATACTCTAAGGTTTTACAGAACAAAGCTTGTCAGAGGTTGTGATTAAACCCCTCTTCTTAGGGCTTGTCGTTTTTTGTGTTGCTTTATATTGTTTCAAATAATTCTGAAGAGACAACCTACAGTTTCAACAAAGCCTTCACAATTGAAGTAAATAAATTGCCATTCACCAGGTAGCCTCACTTCTCATTGCAAATTTGAGTGTACCCATCAGGCTCATAAGGCACCTATACACATGCTCTGACGTGCTAATTAGACCTTCAGCTTATTAATCAAGTCTGCTGGAGCATGCTAATTATCACATTTCAGCAGCCTCCGTGTCATATATTTAGTGTGCCCATACTTCAAAATGGCAGTGGGAACACTTTAAAGCTCATCAAATGCTGATGAATACACGAGATGCTTTAATTAGAGCAGCTCCCAACCAATGCCCATAATGAAATATGAGTTTAACAGAATACACTGCACCCTGGAAACATACCTAGGGCCAAAGGAGAGGCATGAATGAAGATCAGGATATATGAATTACAATCTCATTCTTAAATGGACATGTTTTTGATGGACATGTTAAATGGACATGTTTTTTAAATGGGGATGTTTTTGATACGTGTTTAACATGAACTCACCAAGAATTAGAGACCAGGTCAATGAGACAGCAAGAAGGCGGAATGAACTCAAGCAGCATTTTACACTTCTCTTTCTTCTATTTGAAAAAAGTATAATAAACTGAGTCTCATAAACTGAAAGGTTCTTTTCCTTTAATTTATTTTGAGACCCTATCACATAACATGAAAGGAAATCAAAAACATTTGGTTGCCTATAACAAGAGGAAAGCACTCTTAATGGCTTCCATGCTTCTGAAACATATTTGATGTAGTAATATCAGTGAGCAGGGAGAGGCTATAATTGAAGTCTGTGCAATTTGTACTTGTGTGGGTGAATCAAAGTGCAGTGGCTCAAAATTCAAACATTTAAGATTCAACCTTTTAAGAAAAAAAGAAAGGGCTGAGGCTCTTCAGAATAAGGTGGTCATTGCAAATATTGGTTATGTTGTCAACTAAACCTGGAATGAGAAGGCTTGTGATGCTTATAACACCACTATATCTCTGGTTAATCTCATGACATGACTGTCTATGGAAAAAAAAGGTCCCTGAATTATAATTAATGCCTCTGAAAAAATATTTGCACCTGGTGGAAAACTGTCAGAAAGTTAGTGTATGATGTACAAAACATCTCCAGAGAGTGACAAGATTTTGGCAGACATTTCAATATGGCAAGTTCCAAGCCTGCAAAGTAAAACAATATATTTCTTTCTTAGGGGCAGTGCCTGCTATGTTTTGAAAAGTGCCTACTGTGGTCTCTATAAGATAAAGAACCATTGAGCTTTAGGATGGAAGGGCTAATTCTTCTGCATTATGTAGCCACAGCCTTACCTTCAAGTGCAATATTGAAGGGATCTGGTACAAGGGGGTAGTGTAATCAGTCTGGAAATATAGCAATTAAAAAGAATAATTAAGCATCACAGTTAAAGACACTATACAACACAAAAAATATATATGCTTGAGGGAAAATTCAACTAAATAAGGAGAGAGAAAGATCTTAAAGATTTTGCCCTGTGTAAAGAAAAAGGGGGAAAAAGAGGAAATAGAATAGATGGCTCAAAAAATTCAGGAAGCGAAGCACCAACAAAATTAAATTGCATCACAAGTTAAGAAGCTAACCAAACATTCTGAAACATCCAAACACACAGACAAAAGCAAAGTCTCTCAGATTAAATATATTTGCTTTTCATGTTAAACTCCTCTAGCACAATTACAAAAATACTATTGCTTAAGCATATATGTTATCTCAAGAACCAGGCTGGTCTCTAGTATTCTTTTATGTCTAGTCATAATTACCATGTGACTTCTAGTATCTTCATGAACCCAATTATTGTCTTAATGCTTAAAAGACCATAGATGGCCATACCAAAACAATTGAAAAATCCCTCTCACTTTCAAATATTTTACATCATGTAAGGGTCTACAAATAAATTGTCATTTTCAGTACTGTTAAATGGATGTTGGTTAAAGGCTTAAAATGTTGGCAGCCCGTTGGAGATCACCAAATTATATGGGACCCATTCAGTCTAAACTGTCTTAAAGGCCGATCTGAAAGAAATGTATAAAATACACCTGGGAGCTCTTACATGAAAGGATGTGATATAAAATCATTTTCCTCTTTAAAGGAGCTTATTCCTTTGTGAGCTATTACTTTATAGAGGTTTAATTATATCTGCAGGTAGCTTTAAAAAATGAATGCCTACAGCCAACATTCATTACTGGTTGTTACATAGGAGTCTTATACAGCAGATAAAATCTTTTGTTTGGTGTTCATATCAAATGGATTCACTA
Source organism: Crocodylus siamensis (assembly GCF_052110815.1). Classification (NCBI taxonomy): domain Eukaryota; kingdom Metazoa; phylum Chordata; order Crocodylia; family Crocodylidae; genus Crocodylus; species Crocodylus siamensis. The sequence continues at coordinate 39,160,307 of NC_143397.1, read as the reverse complement.
AAACAGCATTGTCTGGAGAAACTGGTGTGTAGTAAATGGGTTCTGCTGAACTATTATGTTAGGCATTTATAATACTTGGCTTCTACATGTGTGTGAAATCTTTGGTAAGTTTTTTGTACTGACTTCAACAGTATATGTTATGAGTTTCAGCTAATTACAAATTAGTTGAAATGTCAAATTATAAATGTGCATGTGATGATGCTAACTGAAACAAGTCAAAGCCACTTTTAGCAACAGCATAAATTACTCACTAAAGCTGATTTTTTCCCTACAGTCTTCCAGCACAGACAAGTATTATCTCTTCTAACTGAAATTCTGCTTTGAAACCATCACAAAAGCATTTACACTTTCCTAATTCATGTGTATGTTATTGGCTATATCCTCCACTTAAAGTGTTATGAATCTATTTAAGTCAAGCGAGCTAAGATGACATACCTCAGCTGAAGATCTGCTCCATCTGTGGCTCTGCAGCAACATAAAGTATTAATTTAGGCCTCCCATCTTTCACTGCCAGACAGTAATATTGAAACAAACTTTCACTGCATAAAGCACTACATGCTGTGGGGTTTCCTGTGTTATCCTCCAAAGTTGGATTCGAGCCCGGGCACTAAATTTATATTAGGTGTCTCATATTTTATTTATTTACTATTTCCTCAATTATTAATATAATAAGCCATCTTCATTTATATTGACCCCACATTGCCAAAGTAAAACAAAGATCTTTTAGACATCCCATTTCACATTTCGGCAATTGCACCTTCATTGCATTATTTCCTCTGTTTGCATAAAATGATGGACTATGTGCGCACATCAAGTAAAAGATTCAAGCAAGTCTCTTTTACTCTGTTCACTCACTAATTTGTCATTTGGTATTGATAATGTAAAGCACTAAGAGATAAACAAATTACATTAAGCATTAGAAATAGCATCACTCAAGGCCAGAACTACTTGTGGTGACCAATTTTAAGGTCTTTATTTTCAGTTCCTTTACTAACTGTAGAAGTGAGACAGTATGAAGGTTAAACTGCTTTTATTTTTACCCGTCCAATGGCTTCCATCCACAAAATGTCAACACTTTTGGCAAATATAATAAATTAAGACTCATCTCCTTTGAAGAGGTAGAGATTTCTTATAGTTGCAGCTGTGTAAAGGAAAGACAAACCTTTCTCCTTTCCAAAACAGTACAGTTTTCATAATTTCCTTCAGTTAGAGAATGTGACCTGGTTTTAGCCATATTGGCCTACTTAAGACTGGTTTCTGTTATCATTGACTCCGAAGCAGGGTGACCATACATGCTGTTTTTGCTGGGACAGTCCCATTTTGGAATGGGGCTGTTTTCCCTTCCCCTTACCCCCTGTGTGCACACGCACACACGCCGTCCTTGCTCTCCAGCACATTCAGTTGAGATCAGAAGGCAGATGCAGCTGAGCATGACACAGAGCAGTGTCCTACTTTGAAACTAAGGACATGCGGTCACCCTACTGAGAATATTAGCACTCTCAACTAGTTTCTTCTGAAAAAAAATATGACAATTTAGTTTATTAAAGGAGATGTTCATCATGGAAAGTGTTTGGTCCTGCTCTCCGAATTAAGCCAATTTACTTTCAAAAGAAAGTTTAGAAAGCCAAATGGGCTTTTGCAAAGCCCATCCTAAACAGCATATACACAGGTGATTACCTTTTCAGCATTTAATTCAGCAACTGTTATTAAAGGTGGAGCAGAACTAAGGCTGTCTCCCACCATAAAATGGAACCATTTACAACAATGGTTGTCAGAAATAGCTAGATCTGAACTGAGGGTGAACGTGATTTAGCTACCAGTGTAAGCCAGATAAAAATCACATTCAGCAATGCTTCAGCTACCATTAAACCCACTGTCAGTCATTGGACATTTAACAGTGTTGAAAGGAGATTAAGGATGTAAGCAGATCACCTTTGTGCCACCATAAACATTTTTCTGGAGGCACAAAGGCCAAGCAAACAAACATCCATGACCCTGGTCATTCCGCAAATGCCCAAAATTACAAAAAAAAATTGCTACTATTTTATAGCTGATACCTGTTTGCTTTAGGCCAATAACGTTTGGCAGCCCAGAGTTGTTCTGCAGCCACTCTGGGCAGGTGCCACTGCAGAACAGCTTTGGGGAATCCAAATGGGGAAAGCCAGCAGGTGCTTGCAGGGCTTCCAGGGTCTGATCCTGTGGGCCCTGGAAATGAGAATTTCTGGGGTGTGCAGAACTGGGGAATTCCCATTTCCAGGGCCCACAGGATCAGGCCCTAGAAGCCCTGCAAGCACCTGCTTGCTTTCCCCATTTAGATTCTCCATGCACACTCCAGTGCAGTCTGGATGATTTCTTGTTAGGAAAATTCAAGTTGAAGTTTTAAACTTTTTTCATTTAGAATAGCTTCTCTGAGGTTGGTAATAGAACATCCAGATTAAAGTGTTCTGCTGCAGGCTGTTGTGTTTTTCTGAAATTGATGTTGAATTAGTGCCCATTCATTTTTTATGTAAGGATTGCCCCATTTGGCCAATATAGGTAGCACACAGACACCATAAGCAGATGGCACACATGACATTGGTGGAGGAGGAGCAGCTGAAAGAACCCCAAATGTTATACTCCATGTTGTTTGGTCCAGTGATGGTGGGATCTGTGTTGATGAGAGATTACAGCTGGCATCTGGCTCCCTAGAAAGACTTTTTGGCATTTCAGTTAATGGAAAATGGATTATCAATTGCCTTAGACTTATTTAATTTTCCAGCATAGGTGCTCCCATTCATACTTTTGGCAACAAAATAAACAGGTGTACTGCAGTGGCTGTAGAATAAGAACACATACCAGTATTCTACTCAGTTCTATCAAAATAATCCCTTCCTAATTTATCAAGGCAAGAAATACCTATGGTCAATCTTTCACCTTTGGAAATGTAAAAGAAATACTTCCAAAAAATGTAGTATTTTCCCTTTTTTGCTCAAAATGTGTCCCTAATTTTCTCTTTGTCTCTGGTTAAATATACATCAGACAAACTGAAAACTCTCATCTTTATTCCCAAACATCCCAACAAGGAGGTGTTCTTGTCAATTTTTGGTTAATACAGAGTTCAGCACACTTAGTTTCAACCATGAGTTCAAAGTGCAAATATCTTAGATTTAGCTATTGGCTTAAGTTCTGCGCAACCCCCACTGACTGCAACACAGATTTCAAAACAGAAATACTGATATGGATATTCCTCTCACTTCCACTAATTTCATACCAAGATAACCTCACTCATCAGTGAAGTTAGTGCAGGTTTCCATTACAACGAGAACAGACTAAAGGCATAATGACTTCAGTGAAGTGGCATTCTGGTAGCTCAGCAGCCTGGATGGAGCAGCTCCACCAGCCATATTCAATCCATGGCCATATATCTGACAGCCCTGAGCCAATCCATTATTCTACTTTCTGGGCAAGTCTTTTAACTGCTAGCCTTTTACATGAAAGGTAAGCACTGTTTCTGGTGATATTATATTAAAAAGGATGCAACCTTGTCACTCTGGCACCTACCCTCAAAAAAGTACTCAGGTCTGCAGACTGCAGGGGATGGAGGTGCTTAATATAATAGCCTGATTCAGATACCTAAACTCCAAAGATGTCTGGAAGATCAAATCTCTGTCCTTTGTGTTTTCTCCTTTCTACTTCTAGGTAGCTCCATGTTTCACATGTATGGAGTGCCCTTTCAAAGACACCTAACTCTCCTCATGAATTGCATAAGGAGATTAGATTACTAACTCCATTTTTTTGGATCATCTACCTGGGGCTAGACATCTATTAGATGTCCTTTATGCAGGAGTTCTTAGTGAAGGCAAAATAAACTCTTCGCTTTCCACGTCATGAAACAGCCTAGGCTCAAACTCTAGGCCCAAAAATGTGATTAATGGAACAAAGTTTTCATTTCTTTTTGAGAATTCTAAATTGTAAGGAAATGCTTGTGGGTCCTCAGCATAAATTTGTCAGTCATATACAAAGGTTTGCTGTTATGGAAATGTATACATTCATAAAAGCCAAACTTGATTTAGAGTAAAATGACATAAATTTATTCATGTTTAAATATTTCTGGTAGTACCTAATCATAAATATGCTACACAGCATTTTTGAGGATCAATATTTTTTATTAGATAAACAGTGTGGTTGGGAGGAATTATAGACAAGCTTTCAAGCACAAAGTACTCATCTTCAGATACCTTCAGATTCTGCAAAATTTGACTGTCAGGTACTCGAAGAAGAGTACATTATGCTTGAGAGCTGCTCTAAATTCTCTTTCAACCATTCAGCTGGCCCAATAAAGGTAATACCTTCAAAACTATCCTTGACTCTTGCATATTTCCTGGTCCATCATCACTCCAACATTATCTTCACAGAAATTGTCATTTGATAAATAAATGTTTCTGAACAATAATTAATATTTTTAAGTAGTATTCCTGACCTACAAAATTCTCTGAAAATTTGACCAGTTCCAGGTCAGCAAAATTTTTTCACTGCTTCTAGCACACACCTGCTATTTATCATCCTAACAGATACTTTGAAACAGAAACAAGATTGCAAAACTTTCAAGACGACTGCAGACCAAAGATACCACATTTATATCCAATGATGCACTAGTTAAGCATCATTTTAAGAATGGTTAAATCTGTTGAAGAAGAAGAAAGACATTTTTCCATTTCTAGACTACCAGGAGCCGACAGGAGTCACTTGTTGGGAGCATTCGTGGCACATAATTTGGACTTATTTTATATTAAAATGTGCCATAAAATTCCTTAGACACATTTTAGTAGATGACAACCACCAAGCAATGTTTTAAAAGACATTTCTATAAATACGTGAATAAGGGGGGGAAATTCCATTCAGTTATAATTGAGAAATTGCAAAAATGAGACGATAACTTATCTAGCTCAGCATGTCTTGCCCAGCTTCTGCAATTGGCAAATATAGTTTAGGTTTGCTTTCAAATAGGAAGACAGCCCTGAGATAATCAATGCACATGTGAACCAAGTGAAAGTGAACATTTCAATCAAAATAAAATGGACTTTCTTTTGCATCATGGAGCTCTGTTTAATACCAAACAACTCTTGCAGTTACACATTTTCTCCCAGGTGTGGCATGTGCCCAAAGCAAGCTTCCTCCTTATTTCAGTAGGAGACAAAAGTTTCTAGATGATGGCTTCAGATATTCTCTTATAAATCATCTGAAATGCTGCACAGAATGAAAAATATAATATCACCAGAAAGAGTTTACTTTTAGATATGGACATTTGGCAGAAGTGTTTTTTGATTCAGCAAATGCCTTTGTCTGGCTGGATATTTTCCATTCTATGCAGTTACTTGCATTTTCAAATATGTCTGGCTAGTGGCAGTTCCTCAGGGGCAAGCAAGATAGTACATCCTGCCTGTCCATGGGTAAAATTTCCTTCTATCTACACAACTGAGAAATGAGGAAGTAGGAAAAGCCTCACAAACATAGGAAAGTGGGACACAGTATTTTCCTCCTGAGTTCTGGAGGGTATTTTCCACCCATCCCTAAAAGAATATACCCGCTCAGTTCACTTGACCATAACTGGAGGAGGGAAGAAAAGAATATACAAGAAATGATGAAAAAGGGGAAACACGACTCACATTCACCTTCCTAGAAAAAACAGCAACTGGGAACAGTAGATCGCTCTTCTAAGCTGCCTCTTCTTTTTTTAATCCTTCTCACCACTGCTGTCAGTGATCCATTTAAAGAAAGCCAAAGAACAGGCCAGCAGGCTTCAACCAAGATCCAAACCCCATTGTGACTCCCAGGGTTTCATTCGTTTCTCAGCAAGGTCCATTGTTTAATCACCTTCATATCTCTCAGGCTTTTCGAAGTGGCAGGCTGGCAAAACCGTGTCCTTCATACTTTTAACTGAGACTGAGTCTTGTTCTTTTGGTTAATGATCTGCTGAGCCTACATAGCCTCTTAGGCTAGGGAGAGATGTTACACATAAACTGGTTTAAGTGATCAGAAACTGGTTTTAGCCTGTAACAGAACAGAAGTTCAGTGCACCTAAAATGGCTGAAACTGGTTTAAGATAAGCCTGGTTGAGTGTAGTATCAAACTTAACTGGTTTGGGTCAAACCGGTTTATGAAACATCTGTCCCAGACCCCTTCCTGGTTCAAGTTAAATGAGAGTCCCCTGGCATCCTGGCATGCTTTCCAGCTCTGGGCTGGGTTGTGCTGTCTGCTCTAGACAGCAGGGCTGGCCCCGCCCCTCTGCTTCCTAGCTAGGGCAATGAGGCATGGCTGGCTCACTGGCCCTCCCAGGCAAAATCTGGTTGGAGTCTGGGGCCAGGGAGAGTGGTTTAACTACCCTTCCCTGAGTATGGACGTGCCCTGCAGGGTTAATTACTGCTGGCTGCGACTGTGGATTATAAATCCCGGAGGCACCTGGAAGCAAGAAGAGGAAGTGAGCAACACTGAGGGTCCTTCTGCTGTGATTGTGGACTGCAAATCCAAGAGACCTCAAGTGCAGCAGGAAAAGTAAGCAAACACACTTCCTATGCTGTGTTTATAGTTTTCAGTTCATAGTTTTTTCAGAGAAAGAACTATTCAAGCTTTTATTAATTCAATGCTATTACCTCCCTCCCCCCTCTCCCCTCTCAGAGCATGGGCTGGGGCCTGGCCACACCCCCTCCACTCCAGCAGTGGGGGTGGGAAGTCTTAGAAGGTCTTTCTCTGTTCCCTCCTCTTTGGCAATGCCTGGCAGGTGTGCTATAGTGCCCTCCTCCACCCGTGGCTTCTGGTTTGAGCCACTGCAGGTATATGGCTGAATTTCTTGAATCAAAAGTGAATGTATGTTTATTTGCTAATCTATTCAATCTCTGCAGTTTAGACTAACCTGCAATTCAGCCTCAGGCTTTTTGAGTGTCTGTACTTAGCCCTAGACTAGCCTGGTTAAGGCCTCTGCCAGGTTAAGGTACCCCCTGCCTTGCCCTGCCATCCAGAACAATCAGCCCATGTTACAGCTGGGTCAGACACCTGAGGCACTCCTGAGCAAGGCTTAAATTCATGCCCCTGCTGCCATAAGTGACAAGATATCTTACTGTTAATATACCTAAAATATGTCAGTTAAGTTACATTAACTGCTTTCTGTTTGCCCTGTACCTCATCTTTTGCTGGGACTAGTGTATAACAGAAGTGAATAAAGTGAATTTACAGCAGTGCAAAATCAGGGTGAAAGTGGAAGCAGGACTGTGCTGTTTTTCACTTCATGTAAGCATTTCCAAGTTCTCAGTGTAATGTGCGACAACCATGAAAAATATATACCTTTAAACCAACAGTGATGCCATAGAATTCATTTTATTATGCTTATTTCCTAGATTTATTTTTATACCTTGGGGAAAGTTTGTAGATAATCATCATTCTACAAATTATTTCATTCCAATCTGCATTTCTCTTTCCAACACTGACACAGCCATACATAATTTAATATCCTGACTGAGAATATCTACTTTTGAGATATTTCTCGGTCCCAGCAGTTTCTTAAATTGTGTCCAATTCATTTTTGACGGTTCAATTTTAATTAAGCATATCCAACCCTATCAACCTATTCCAAAGAGTGCCACTGGAAATAAATGGAGTCATTAATTCAATGCAGATAAATATCAGTTCATTAAATTAACATACCCTGATTGTGTCAGGGTATCTTAGTGATTACACTAAAAATGGCAGAAGAACACAATAAATGTTTCATTTTTTCTGCATTTATATAATTTTTTCCTCCAGTAGTCTTAAAATGCATTAACAAATTAATCTTCACAGCTCCAATGTAAGGCAGAAATAATATGATTTCTATAAGGGGAGTCTTTCTTAGTGTAGCCCTAATTCATTTTAAATAAAAATTTTCTATCATCATACATTTAAAAAAAAGGTAAAATATAACACTTGTATAATATTTGAAGAGAATTATCATGGAATATCATTCTATGGTCTGATGTTGAGGATGCTGCCAGCTCTGTATGGAATTCCTTCTAACACAACACAGATGAACAATAAAAGATGGAAGGAAACATGTAGGAAGCAGTGTTCCCCATCAAAAAGGTCACATCAGAAGTAAGTTGGTCTCACTAAAATGAAACCAAATGAAAATATGAGGAATTTTCTTGTAATCAGCTTTTTCCTTTTCTTTTCTTTCATTTCTATTTACTCAGTCAGGGTGGAATTACTTTGTGGTTACCTACCACAGTCTCTTCTTTTCAAATCAGGCACGATGCGTTATTTGCTGCATACAAATTTTCATTGCCAGCCATCAGTGTTGCAGTTTAACTCATTGATATCCAATAAAAGTCAGCTTCCTGAATTCTCATCAAGGCCCCTTTTTCAAATGAAACATGCAAGTAACAAAATTGCAAGTGGAAAGTTATAACTTGTTGCCAAACCAAAAATCAATGTTCAGATCAAGCCAACATATATTTTTTTTCTTTTCGAGAAACCAGAAACATGAAAAAAGTCATCCTGGATTTTGTTTTGTTTTATTTTCATTTTGTTTCATTGTTACTTACCTATTTATCATTTTTCTTTTCTCTTAAGCCAATTGTAAATGGAGTTTTGAAACAAAACTTCATTAAGAGTTTTTATCCCCCTTCAAAAATATCAAAACAAAACATTTTAGCATTTCTAGTATGAAACCCATACTAGATTTTGCATGGTGATTTTGAAATACCAAAACAAAATACTTAACCATTGCTGAACTCTGCTTAATGAATAAAATGCATTCAGGGTCCCACATTCAGAATTCAAGACAGCACTTAAGTAAGGCATGTTTTCTTTTTGAAAAGAAGATGCACAGTGATTAGCTCATGTCAGAAATCCCTCCAAAATGGATGCGCAAAGATAAGTTTATATGTAGGATATAAAATAGGAGGGCTTTCTGGGCTTTTCCTAAATTTATTTTTTGGTTTTGACCAATTTTTTTTTGTTTTAACCCCAATATCCCAAATTTAGAAAACAAAAAGTTTCATAGTTTCGTAGTAGGTAGGGTCAGAAGGGACCTGAGCAGATCATCAAGTCTGACCCCCTGCCATGGGCAGGAAAGAGTGCTGGGGTCAAATGACCCCAGCTAGGTGAATATCTAGTTTCCTTCTGAAGACCCACAGGGTAGGAGTGAGCATCACTTCCCTTGGAAGTTGGTTCCAGATCCTAGCCACCCTGACTGTGAAGTAGTGCCTCTTGATGTCTAGCCTGAATCTACTCTCAGTCAACTTATGAGCGTTATTCCTAGTTACTCCCGGTAGTGCTCGGGAGAACAGGGACTCTCCCATAGCCTGCTGGTCCCCCTTGGCCAGTTTGTAGATAGCCACCAGATCCCCCCTTGGCCTTCTCTTGTGGAGACTGAACAGGTTCAGGTCCTGTAGCCTCTGCTCGTAGGGCCTGCCCTGCTGCCCCCGATCATGTGAGTGGCCCTCCTCTGGACCCTCTTGATGCTGTCCACATCCCTCCTGAAGTGTGGCACTGAGAACTGGATGCAGTACTCCAACTGCAGCCTGGCCAGTGTCATATAGAAGGGGAGTATCACCTCTTTGGACCTGCTCCCGATGCATCTGTGGATGCGTGAGAAAGTTCAGTTAGTTTTCCTGATCACGTCCCCACAATGGCTGCCCATGTTCATTTTGGAATCAATAATGACTCCAAGCTCCTTTTCTGCCTCTGTGCTGACTAGAAGGAAGTTCCCCAGCCTCTAGGTATGCTGCTGGTTCTTCCTCCCCAGGTTCAGTACCTTGCACTTGTCAGTATTGAATCCTATCCTGTTCTCATCCGCCCACCCCTGTAACCTGTCTAGATCTAGTTGCAGCCTGTCCCTCTCCTTCAGCATGCCCACTTCTCCCCACATTTTAGTGTCATCCACAGATTTGAACAAGGTGCTTTTCACCCCCTTGTCCAAGTTGCTGATGAAGATGTCGAACAGTACGGGCCCGAGGACTGAGTCCTGGGGGACCCCACTGCCCACATCCCTCCAGGTCAAAAAAGACCTATCCACCACCACTCTCTGGGTGCAGCCCTCCAGCCAATTTGCAACCCATCTGACTGTGTAGGCATGGATGCCACAGTCACTTCATTTCTTAATGAGAATGGGGTGGGAGACAGTGTCAAAGGCCTTCCTAAAGTCCAGAAAGACTACGGCCACCGTGACACCTGCATCCAAGGATTTTGTGACCTGGTCATAGAAGACCACCAGGTTGGTCTGACAGGACCTGCCTCGAATGAACCCATGTTAGTTGCCCCTAAGCATAATCTTCCCTGCCGGTCCCTCACATATGTGCTCCTGGATAATTTTCTCAAAGAGCTTCCCCAGGACTGAGGTAAGATTAACAGGCCTGTAGTTTCCTGGGTCCTCCTGAAGTCTAGGGCTGTTGCTTGCTGTAGGCCTTTGACACCCTGCACTGCGTGGTGAATTCCAGTAGGCGATGATCGCTATCACCCGGGTGGTAGAGAACCCGCAGTCCACTCACCAGGTTGTCGCCCGTGGCTAGAACCAGGTCCAACAAGGCATTTCCCCTGGTGGGATTGTGCACCTCCTGGGTTAGATGGAGGTCCTGTAACTCAGCTGGAACCTACATGAGCGGTCAGACCTGGCTGACTGCTCTTCCCAGCAGATGTCCAAATAATTTAGGTCATGCACGATGACCACATCCCTTGACTTAACTGCCTTCACAAGCTGACCTAAGAATTTCAAGTCCAGCTCTTTCCCCTTGTTGGGAGGCCTGTAGTAAACCCCTACCATTAAGTCCCTTTCCCCCCAACCCCCTTGTATACGGACCCAGAGCACTTCAGTCTGCCCCCCCCCCCCGACCCAGTGCTGTTTGTTGAGGATATATATTGCTCTTTGACATAGAGCGCCACACCCCGACATTTTCTCCTTGTTCTATCCCACCTGTACAGCCTATAGCCCCTGATGTTTACTGCCCAGTCATGCGTTGGATCCCACCAAGTTTCAGTGAGCCCCACTATGTCCGGGTTAGTGTTAGCTAGCAGGAGGGCAATAGATTTACTTATGCTAATTACAGCCTTGTATAAAGTGCCTATTTTGAATATTAGTATTGGTATCACCTAAAGGCTGAGGAATATTGCAATCAGCAGTGTAGTTTAGCATAAGTGAAATGCATTGTGGATCAGCTGTCAAGGCCTAAATACCTCTAATCATATATATGATTATTTAAATACCTAATACAGATGTGAAAATTAGCCACTAATTAAAACTTTTAATTAAATCACTAATAACTAACATAAAAATACGTTACTCTGGCTGATATGCAACAAATACCTTAAAAAAAAAGTTCCTTACTTTTTCAGCCCAAATATCAAATATTAGCTGCATTTAAACTAATTCCACAAATAGCTCCAGATCCTGCAAAACTCCATTCTTTGGCAAATTTCCTCACTGTCAACAAAATAGGCTCACCCTTACTTGCATGTGTTTTCATGCTTGTGTGTACGTTTCTTTTTCCACTGAAGTTAATAGCATAGTTTCCACTGACATCAGTCAGGGCAGGATTGGGACCAAAGACAATAAATCAGTACATTTCTTTTGTCTCTGTCTATATATATCAAGGTCCTTTGCTCTCACCAGCTCTTTCCCAGAAACTATTTCAGTAATATAAGAACAGAATACAGGGCTGCATTTATTTCTCAATTGATGTTGTCATGAGTTCAAGTCTAAATATTGAACAGCTCAAGGAAAATATTAATGTTCATATTAATTAACCTTTAATGACTGTTTAACAAAGTCTAAGTATTATTTCTTCTTGTGACTCACTGCAGCTTACCACATTTTTACAAGTATATAACAGTAGATTCAGAATAATGCAGCTGAGGGTCAAGAAGCTGGTCAATTTTGGATCCCTACATGCCAGAAACATTCTGAAAGGTTCAGAGATCCACTTAGTAAAACCCTGATTCCTAATTTTTCACCTATTTTTACTTTCAGGCACCTAGGCTGCCTATACATGTGCTCTGTGCTCTAAATAGAATGCATTGGGGCAGACTCGATAAATTGAGTCTGCTCTACATTCTAATCAGAATGCTGCAGAGTCACTACAGCATCACATGTATGAAGCCCCCACGCTTTTAAAAATGGCTGCGAGGCACTTTAACTACGCATCATTGAATGAGGTTTAGATAAAACATCCCATGGCCATTTTTAAATGTGCAGGGACTTAATACACGTAACACTGCAGTTTTTTAATAAAAGTGACTGCCTAGAAACCGCTCTAAATAAAACACCATCCTGTCCCCTCCCCTCTGAGCATGCATATAGGCAGCCCTAACAGTTGGAGTATAGGAATGTTGACTGCAAGTAAAATTTATATCCAAAAACACAGGTTTTTAATACCTAATCTGCAACAATATCTATTTTAAAAAATTAAATTGAAAGGCATCCAAATTAAATCTGAGAAGAAATATAACTGAAATAATGCACTGACTTGAAAAATTCATTGCTATGAGTTAACCAAGCATCGTGTATAAAGAGATTTTCAATACGTAAAATAAGACAGGATAAATTTCTATAAGTGATACAAAGTCTCTCCTCAGGCATCAACAAGCCACTAACTGCTCTAGGTAAAAAAAACTTCCTCTACTATTATTGCAATTATTCCTCTTGCAATTATTACAAAACTGCCTGCAATGGGTGTTCTCTGCACCTTTTTTTGAAGTAGTCCAGAGCCTAAATTTAAGAAAGTGATTAACTGTAAGGTACTGAAGTTTCATTAACTATAGTTCTAAGTGAACTTCTTTAGGTCCTCTTCAGCAGCTTTCCTAGTTTGCGTTGAATTAAGACCAGAGATGGAATACTTAGTCACACAGACCATAGCTCCTAAGTACTCACAAATCCTATTAGGATTAGACCCCTAACAGAAGGTAAAGAAAAGAAAAGGAAAAGTAAGGGTGTGGACAGACATAACTCTTAGAACAGGGGTCAGCAATGTTTTTGGGCAGAGTGCCAAAAACACCCACAACCTTGACTTGTAAGATGTTGGTGTGCAGAGGCGAACAGCAGGGGAGCTGTGAAGGACGCAATTCTTGTTGTGGCAGTGCAGCTCCTGCCCTTTCCCTGCCATCTGCCTCAAGGTGCATGTGCCAAACAAAATGCCTTCACATGTCCCACTCTGGCAACTATGCTGGGGATTGCCTACTTCTGTCTTAGAATATTTTAAATACACTTTAAACCCCAGGGTCTGGGACAGACATTGCATAAACTGATTTGAGCCAAATCAATTAAGTCTGATACTTCATTCAACCAGGTTTATCTCACACTGGTTTCAGCCATTTTCAAACCGGTGTATGTGCACTGAACATCTGTTCCATTACAGGTTTAAACCAGTTTCTGATCACTTAACCTGGTTTGTGTGTAATGTCTGCCCCTAGCCCAGGAGTCTAGTTGTACAAGCCACTTAGGAATTGCTTAAACTTCCTAGAATGGTTCAGAAGCACACTGGGAAAATCAAGTGCTATTTAGAGCCAGTCTGCTCTGAACCAGTTAAATGTTATGGCCAGGCACAGAGGATTCCATGCCTAGTGCCTGGCCAGTCCTCCAAGCACCCCAGATTGCACTGCTCCTCACTCCCCCAAGCACATGAAGGGTAATGTGGCTGCTCTGACATGCAGTCAAGGACTCTACTGCCCAAAGCTTCATGGCCTACAGAGACCACAATCCATTGGGGTGGGGGAGGGGAAGGGCTGGAACAGAAAGATTCCATTTCAGTCATTTCCCTGTTAGGGACCCTGGGTGCTCCTAGGTTCATTCAGGGCAAACGGTGTGAGTGGAGGGCTTGCCAAGTGCTGGGGGATACTGAATGACACCTGCTTGTGATTCTCAGGAGGTTGAGTGCTCTGGGGGCCCTTCCCCCTCTCATTCTTGCAAGACCAGCCCTGAAAAGCCACCTCATCAATTTCATTTCCCTTCCTTGGGCCCCATTCCCACAGCCTCCTCCAGCAATTGGCAACCCCTCCACCCCTGTCTCCAACCCAAAATGATCCTGGAGCCCTGCAGCTGCAGGGTCCTTGGCAAGGAAATGAAATAGATTTCATAGACTTCATAGACATTTGGGCTGGAAGGGATGCTGGAGGATCATTGAGTCCAGCCCCCTGCCCCAGGGCAGGAAGTCAGGAGGGATCATAGGATCCCAGCAAGATAAGCATCCAAATGTGTCTTGAAGGCATTTGAAGTGGGCGCTTAAACTTCCTCCAGCAGCGGTCTATTCCAAAACACAGGGGCTCAGACAGTGAAGAAGTTCTTTTTTATGTCCAGACTGAATCGGCCGCAGTGGAGCCTGTGACCGTTCGATCTTGTCATCCCTTGGGGCATTCTGGTGAACAGACGTTCCCCCAGATCCTGATGAGCACCCCTGATAAATGTATAGGTAGCCACCAGATCACCCCTAAGCCTGCACTTTTCCAGGCTGAAGAGTCCCATTGCTCTCAACCTCTCATCATAAGTTCTGTTTGCCTGACCTCTAATCATGTGCATGGCTCTCCTCTGCACCCTCTCAAGCTTCTCCACATCCTTTTTGAATTGTGGAGCCCAAAACTGGAAGCAGTACTCCAGCTGCAGCCTCACCAAGGTCCAGTACAATGGGAGAATGACGTCCCGGGACTTACTTGAGAAGCATCTATGGATGCAAGCCAGCGTTTTGTTCGCTTTACTAGCCACAGCATCACACTGAAGGTTCATGTTCATCTTGCGGTCAATCATGACCCCCAAGTCCCTTTCATCTGTAGTGCTAACCAGTGTAGCACTGCTGAGCCTATAAGCATGCTGCAGGTTTTTCTTCCCAAGGTGGAGAACCTTGCATTTTTCAGTGCTGAACACCATCAGGTTCTCTTCTGCCCATTTCCTGAGCCTGTCAAGTTCTGCATGGATCACCCTCCTGTCCCCAGGTGTGGATGCTTTACCCCAGAGTTTGGTGTCATTGGCAAACTTGGCCAGTCCACTTCTGACACCATCATTGATGAAGATGTTAAATAGTATAGGCCCTAGGACAGAGCCTTGAGGGACCCCACTGGTCACAGAACACCAAGACGATTGGCTCCCATAGACCACTACCCTCTGGGTCCTACTGCGGAGCCAATTCCCCAGGCAGCAGATCGTGGTGAGGTTGAGGCCACAGTTATCCAGTTTAGCCAAGAGGTGATCATGGATACCAAATCGAAAGCTTTTTTAAAGTCAAGATATACAATGTCAATCTTTTCCCCTTTCTCCAGGTGATAAATCACCTGGTCATAAAAGGAAATGAGATTGGTCAGGCAAGACCTACCCGCAACAAACCCATGCTGGGTATCCCTCAGGATATTGCCTTCAGCTAATCTGTTAAGGATGGCCTCTTTGATAATCTTTTCCAGGACCTTCCCCAGGATACAGGTCAGGCTGATGGGCCTTTAATTAGCTAGATCTAATTTCCTCCCTTTCTTGAAGATAGGCACAATATTGTTCCTCTTCCAATCATCAGGCACTTCACCAGAGCACCAAGAGCTCTCGAAGATCCATGCTAGGAGCTGAACTATGATGCTCGCCAGCACCCTGAGTACCCTTGGCTGTAACTCATCAGGGCCGGCTGACTTGAAGGTATCCAGCCTGTCAAAGTGCTGCTTCACGAGGTCAGCTTTGATGGAAGGCAAGGAATCTCCATCATCTGGGCCTCCCTGCCCCATAGTGGGCAGGGCCATCCCATGGGACTGGTGAAAAACTGATGAAAAGTACCCATTTAGCAAGTTCGCTTTTTCCTGGGCTTCAGTTGTGAGTTGCCCCATCTGGTTTAGCAGAGGTCCAATGTTGTTCTTGCTTTTCCTCCGGCTCCCCAAATATCTGAAAAAAGACTTTTTATTTTCCTTGATATTTGTAGCTAGCTGGAGTTCCATCACAGCCTTGGCTTTCCTGATTTGCTCTCTGCAGATCTGGACCAGAGCAGAGTATTCCTCCTTGGTGACGGTTCCAGTCCTCCATCCTTTGTAGGTCTTCCTTTTAAGACTTAGGAGGTCAGCCAGTTCCCTGGAGAGCCAAGGGGGCTGTTGTGACCTTTTGCTGCTTTTCCTCAAAATGGGATGGACTCCCTTGAGGAGCAACCACTCATCCTGAACTCCCTTCACCATTGGGTTGTGGCCTTTTAGGGCCTCTCTGACAAGTCTCCTTAGCTTGTCAAAGTCAGCTTTCCTGAAGTCAAGGACTTCTGTATTACTAAGTGACTTGCCAGCTTTGCGGCAGATGGTGAAGGTGATCAACTCATAGTCACTGTCACCCAGCTTCTCTTCAATTGATAGGTCATCCCCAGTTGCCAGTATGAGGTCAAGCAGTGCTTTAACTCTTGTCAGCCCATAGACTTCCTGTATCAGATAGAGGTCATCCACACATGAGAGAAAGCTTTGCAACCACTCGGATTTGGCTGAGTGCTCCTCCCACAAGATGTCTGAGTAGTTAAAGTCTCCCATGACAACCATACACTGGGATCGTGTGGCCTCAGCCAATTCTCTGGCAAACTCCTCATCAAGGTCTTGACTCTGGGTAGGGGGTCTGTAGTAAACCCCCACCATAGTATCCCCTGTACTGTGTTCCCCACGGATTTTAACCCAGAGGGTCTCAAGTCATCCACCGTGGGTGCCAATGTTAGCTTGCAGGGATGTATAGCTTTCCTTGACATAGAGAGCTATGCCCCCGCCCCTTTTGTCCAGTTGATCCCTCCTGTACAGGGTATAGCCATCTATACCCATGGTCCAGTCATGGATGGAGTCCCACCAGGTCTCCGTTATCCCATCATAGTTATTTGCATTTAGCAGGAGAACAAGTTCCTTCTGTTTATTCCCCAGGCCACACAAGTGTCCCCTTGGGGGACCTTGCCCTGCCTACATTTTGTTCCAGGGCTGGGGCTGGGGTGGGATCCCTTAAGTGCATTGGCCTGCTGGCTTTGCAAGGGTTGCTCAGCGGGCCAGCAGTGGCAGTAGTCCCCCCATCCCGCAGCGGACTTAGTTTAAAGCCCGATGAAGCAGGTCAGCCAGTCTGGCTGAGAAGAGCCTCCTCCCCAGCGGAGAGAGGTGGAGGCCATCCCTTCCCAGCAGCTCACTGCCTCTCTCGCCAAAGAGCAGACTGTGGTTGTGGAAGCCAAAGCCTTCCCAATGACACCAGTGCCACAGTCTTTGGTTGACTACCTGGATCCTCCTCTCTCTCCTCAGCCCATAGCCTGAGACTGGGAGGATTGAAGAAAACACCACCTGTGCCCCTAGACCTTTTAGCCCTACACCCAAATCCCTGTAGCGCCTCATGACCTGGCTGGGAGCACTCCAAGTGGATGAGCTTTGGGATCTTCTCCGCAATGTCTCAGATGTGGGATACTGGGAAGCAGCAAACTTCCTGGGCTAAGGGGTCAGGGCAGCAGACTACCCCCTCAGTCCTCCTCAGGATGGAGTCTCCCATGACAA
This sequence comes from Crocodylus siamensis, assembly GCF_052110815.1. NCBI lineage: Eukaryota > Metazoa > Chordata > Crocodylia > Crocodylidae > Crocodylus > Crocodylus siamensis. The sequence goes on along the minus strand of NC_143397.1, from coordinate 39,142,853 downwards.
ACACTTTGCGTTTGGTCTTAGGGAGAGCAGGGGTGGTAGCTACAGTGTCATCTGCATTGCCTGCAGAAGCTGGCAACTCAGCAGGCTCTGCTGGAGCTGCAAGAGGTTTGTACCTGTTGCAAAGCTCCAGTGGGGCAGGGGCCTTGGTGTGTCAGGCCTAGGGGCCCCTCACCACCTTGGTCCAAGCCCTGGGCTGGACAGTAAGGGAGGTCTCCAAGTCCTCCCTAGTCCTGGAGGGAGACCGTGGTCTACCCTCTGCCTCCTGGGGGAGAAAGGCCTGGCAGTAGGAGTTCATCTCCTGCTCACAGTCCCTAATGGCATGCAGTATCTAGAGCCTGGAGCTCATACATAGTAGAACATAGGCATAGCTATGTCTATATCATCTCTACCTAGTAGAAGTACAACCTCTTCTTGAACACTTCCACTGATGGTGAGTCCACAACTTCCCTAAGCAATCTATTCCACTGCCTCACTATTCTAACAGAGAAATAGTGGTTCTTTTCCCCAGATATCCAACCTATTTTACTACAACTTCAAGCCATTGGTCCATGTCTGACTTTCTGCAGCAAGAGAGATGTGCTTTCCCTCTTCTTTATAGCAGCCCTTCAAGTATTTGAAGACTGCTATCATGTCCCCTCTCAAGCACCTTTTCCACAAGCTGAACATGCCTAACTCCTACAGCATCTCCTCATATGATGTGATTTCCAAGTCCTTTCTAACTTTTCCATGCCGTTTTTTAAATGTGGAGCCCAGAACTCTGGCTAACTGGTTACCAGCACCAAGTAGAGAGGCGCCATCACCTCCTGTGACTTGTACCTAATAACTCTATTGATTCATCCCAAAACCACATTTGCCATTTATGTGGCTGCATCACACTGCATACTCATACTGAGTCTGTGATCTACCAAGATTCCCAGATCCTTTCCTATAGTGCTGCCATCCAGCCAGGTATCAACCATTTTGTATTTGTGGTTTTGATTATTTCTGAGGTATAGCATCTTGCATTTGTCTGCACTGAATTTCATCCTGTAGCTTCAGCCCAACTTTCCAATCTGTTGAGATCCTTCTAGTTTGCACTCCCATCCTCCAACGTATTTACAGTTCTTCCCAGTTTCATGTCACCCATAAGCTTGCTCAAGAAGCTTTCTATGCTAGCATCCAAATCATTATCAAACACATTGAAGAGCACTGGGCCCAGGACAGACCCCGGTAGGACTCCACTTGAAACCTCCTGCCATTCTGACATGGTTCCATTAATAATTACCCCTTGCTTGTGGCTATTGAGCCAGTTATCTCTTCACTTCATAGTTGTTTTGTCCAGCCCACATTTCTCCAATTCATTTAGGTCATGCAGGCCTTGCTGAAGTCCAGTACACTATACCTATAGCATTCCCTTCATCCACCCAAGTAGCTACAGTGTCAAGGAGCTCAAGTTTGTTTAACTTAATTTGTTCTTCTATGCTGGCTGCTTGTGATCAGCCTTTTCTCCTCCAGATGCTTGCAAATGGCCTTTCTTAGGATCTGCTCCGGTAACTTCCCAGGTGAAGATAACCAATCCATATTTCCCTCAAGTCCTTCTTTTTACCTTTTTAAAATATGACCTTCTTTAAAGATGACCTTTTTCAGACCTCTGACACCTGGCCTGTCTCCCACGACTTCATGCAAATCGTTGCCAAGTGTGCTAAGTTCTTCTCTGCCAGTTCCTTCAGTACTCAGTTCATCTGGCCCTGTTGACCTGAATTTCTTCAGACCCATCAAAGCTCTCTGATTGTCTCTTCTGTTATCTTATCCCTCAGCTTGCCTCTGTCCTTCTCCAAATTATCTTCATTAGGTATATGACTGCAGCTTAATTTTTTATGAAGACTGAGGCAAAGTAGCTGCTTAGCAACCCTGCTGTCTTTGCATCTTCTGATAAAGAGTTTCCCCTGGCTAGTTAACCATGTACCCACAGGTTCCTTGGTGCGCCTTCTCTGGACAACATACCTGTAGAACCTCTTCTTGTTGTATTTATCCTCCTTTGCAAGATGGATACATTCTTTGTTTTTGTTTTGTTGTATTCTTTATTTTTGCCTTACTGATTTTGTCCCTGAAGGTTCTTGTTATTTCCTGGTATGCTTCCTCGGTGACCTGCCCATTCTTTCATTACCTGTATGTTTTCCTTTTCCTTTTACTTTTAAGGCATCCTAGAAGCCCCTTGTGCAACCACATTTGTCTCTTGCCAGTTTTTTTGTGCTTCTATTGTGTTGGGATAGTTTCAGCAGCAGCATAATTCCTAAAAGGTAATGATTCTACTTAGAACCCTTAATAGTTTACGTGCAGACACTTCTGCCCAGAGACAACTGTGAACAAGTTCCCAATCAGTGACATTCTTGGAGCAATTCAAGTTCAAGTGTTATGTCTGTCCACACTCAATGTATCCTGGTGACATAGTAATGGACCACTATGCTTCACCTTATATGACTCGAGAGAGGTAATTTTACAACTGGTTATATTTTCTAAAGACATAAGTGCCAACTAAGAAAAAGGGGAATATATAAAGGATGTAGTAGATCTAACTAAGCCACGGTATTTTTTATGGGCAAAGGTAATAGTCTGGGGTACCTGTCTTCCTTGTCTGTACAGTGAGAATAATAAGGGGCACAGAAAAATAATGACAATTCTGGGCGCCGCACTTCACGAAGGATGCGGATAATCTGGAGAGGGTCCAGAGAAGGGCCACTCGTATGGTTAAGGGCCTGCAGGCCAAGCCCTACGAGGAGAGACTAGAGAAACTGGACCTTTTCAGCCTCCGCAAGAGAAGGTTGAGAGGCGACCTGGTGGCTGCCTATAAGTTCATCGGGGGGCACAGAAGGGAATTGGTGAGTATTTATTCACCAAGGCGCCCCCGGGGGTTACAAGAAATAATGGCCACAAGCTAGAAGAGAGCAGATTTCGATTGGATATTAGGAGGAACTTCTTCACAGTTTGAGTGGCCAAGGTCTGGAACGGGCTCCCAAGGGAGGTGGTGCTCTCCCCTACCCTGGGGGTCTTCAAGCGAAGGCTAGATGTGTATCTAGCTGGGGTAATGTAGGCCCAGCACTCTTTCCTGCTTATGCAGGGGGTCGGACTCGATGATCTATTGAGGTCCCTTCCGACCCTAGCATCTATGAATCTATGAATCTATGACTACTCTATAGAATTATTTTATGTGTCAGCAAAAGATGAACACATGCAGTTTGAACATGCAGGAAATTATCTGGGCACCCTGTAAGGCACAGGTAAAAATAATTTGATCTATTATTGCATGGCATTCTAGCCAATCGTATTTAACAAGGAAATAGGCAAAATGCAAAAAGGAGTAAATCTAAAAGTATTGGGTAGATGTTATTTGAAATGATGAGCTGGACTTGGCTTTTATACAATAGTTTTAACCAAATGATGCTGAGGGAATATCTTATAGAGACCCATATGATGCTGGAAAGAAAGGAAAAATCCGTTGCCAATCAGCTGTTTGGGATATTATCTAATTTAAAAGCAGGATGTTGTAGTCTGAAGTTAAAGTGGAGGAAGACCTACAAGCAACTCAATCTGGAATGCTTTAAAAAAATGAGCTGGTCTAATAAAAGACATCAGATTTACCCCAGGAACCTTGTCTGCCTATGTCCTTAGACCAACATGGCTACAACCTACACCTCTGTAAAAAAGAAAATGAAATATAGGTCATACTAGGTCAGCAGTATTATAAAAAACCCACTAGGGATCATAATTACAGTGCAGAGCTTGGATGGATTTCTCAGGTTAATGTGATAAACTATAACTTGATTTTAGGTTCCCAGGTTGATATAGACTAGCCTTGATGACACTAGGGCTTTAAATATTCCTATGGCCCCATGTTTCTATATGGATTTACTCCTTGATTTATTTTTCACATAGAATTTTAACTTCACCTTTTTTGATAACAATGTGCCTTTCACAAAATAAAAAAACCTCAGTTTAAAAGAAACATTATTAAAATATCCGTAAGTATGCCTTCTAATTTTGCAGGTAAGTGAAATCAGGCTTCCTCAATGTTATTAGGTATTACCAATCACCAGTGTCAGGCCGCCTCAGTTTGAGTGGTCTCTGTGTGCATTGTGTTGCGATGTCATCTAAGCTGCTTTTGCTTCAGACACTCTGCATACCATGGTGACTGTTGTTAAGAAAAAAAATTAAAGACAGGCTTATTCATGTCACAAAAACATGGCTAGGCATATTCCCTGCAAAGCACCTAACACTGACATGCATGACCAGCCAGTACATGGTATTAGCCAGGCATAATTTGCAGATGGATGTACCCTTCAAGTCTGATACAAACAGAAGAGACCCTCTTTTAGACACAGATCAACACAATGTTATGCTTACAGCATGCGCATCCTAATTCTCACCAAATAATTAAACTTGTTTACCAGGTCATCCTGATCCTTGTACATTCCATCCTTATTTTGGTATCCTGTCCAGTCTTATCAATCATCCTTATCCATTAGCCTTGTGAAAAGTCTACATGGCCTAATTTTCCCAGTACATTCTAACCAACGTCCTGTGTCAGCAACATCTGGTAAGGCCATGTTCTGTTTCCAATGAGGCTTACGTTGTTTCATACTTTTTGCAGTCTTTGTGTGAGTATCTGCACAGATCAATGCTGGTATTAATTCATACTTTGGGGAGGTTGTGTGATGAGTCTTGAGTGGACCATGTTCCTTTTTATGCTGATGCATTGCAACAATTCTCTCATGTCCAATAAAGGCATAGTGAGTTTTCTTCCTTTTCTCTCATCTCACACTTTCTAATCCAATCTAGTTTCCTGTCTTGACTTCTTGAACTCCTGGTCATCTCCTGACTCTTCAATATCAAATGCTTTAAAAAATTTACATCTCCACTGCTGCAGCTTTCTTTCAGCTTATTCTACTACAACCTTACACATACATCTTATATCAGAATGTCACATTAAACCCAGAACAGAAATTTTTAGTTATCTTTGTGCCTGAAATGTTCTTCCTCTCCTGTAGTGACCACATCTTTCACACCTATAAGTTTCACCATCTCCAGAACATTTTCAGAATATGCTCTTCACTAGACTAAGCCACTGTGAAAAGCCAATCTACTGCAGTTCAGTCATTTAGCATCTTTGGGCACTGACAGATGTGGGGAAAAAAGAACAAAAATGTGCTTTACCAGAAGCAGCAGCACATTAGTTCAACCTGGCTCCACAGTATCTGTTTAGATGGGGCCCTTCAGCAGTGCTTTTTGGCATTTCTATCTAATAAAATTTAATTTTAATTAGCTTTTAGATAAAAGCACCAAAAAGCCCCACTGAAGGACCCAATGTATACAGCTGTTGTGTGATCTGGGTCCAACTAACGCAATGCCTCTTCTGGGCATGTGCTGGGCTCAGTGTGGAAGCACACAGAATTTAAAGTAAAGCACTTTTTTTTTTTTTTTTTACACATCTGTAAGCAGTCTCTGGTTGTAGTGACTTCAACCTTATGCTCTTGAATTCACCATCCAGGAGGCATATGAGTCTTAGCAATTAATACTCCGACTTGCCTTGGGCTGCAGGTTTTATTTATAATTATTCCATTCCTGCCTGCGTTAAAATTTCCAAGGTGTTTACCAGGGTTCTGACTGGCATTTGTATGTGTAATGGGATTTACAAACCAGTGAAGAGTTAATCAAGGCTTTTGGTACATTTGGCTTATCAAGACTGTAGCACTGTTTCAAAACGTGTGGAAATACTCCAGATTTACTCAAGAGGACAAAGTTTGGTCCAATATCTACAGTAATGCACAAATGCTGAAAACTAAGAACTGTCACCATCAAAATTAATCATGTTTTCTTGGGAGCTCTTAGAGTTGCCTATGTCTTATCATTTAAACTTATTGTATTTGGCTCCTGGTTGGTATAAGGCATAGCAGTAACCAATGAAATCACAGGAAAATGTTGTTCTGTACCCTGAGTAGGATGAGAGGAATCAAGCAATTTTTTGCATTCCTCTCTGTGGTCTATTTCACATCTGATTTATTATACCAAGATCTATTAAAAGGGTAAACACCATTGCTTTTTCTTCGGGGTCAAATTCTTCCCATATTCGATGCCAGCAGACTTCAATGGGAACTCTGTTCCAATCCAGGGCAAAATTTAGCCTCATAATGTGCCCTGTTCCTTTCCAATTTTGCAACTGATGTTTTTCTTTGAGTAACAGCAACAACAATAGCAGTGAATAATAACTCTCAAGAATATGGTCAAATTCTGCAGTATTGGGCTCCAAATTTAGAAATACTGCAATATTTGACAGCCTGGATTTCAATGTATGCTGAAGTTGTGAATATGAGCCCTGAGAAAATGCCTTTTCTTTTTTTTTTTTAACTAAAGATTTTGTTGAGCACACTTTTTAAATTAGATATCCTTACTGTAAACTTTCTCAACCTGATAAATTAGCCTGTGCTGAGCTCCATGCTTCTGTTTCCAGGTTGCTTCCAGCAGCTGAGCTAGCACGTTTAAAATGTCATTGTTATTTCTAAACTACACTGAAGAATGTATGGAAGACATAATGGGCCAGATTTTATTAGCTGTGTACATGGGCTTAGACACCAAGAGTGATTCTATCCCACCCTGAAAAACAAGTAATTTAAATGGTGCATGGATCCTTCCTGTTGCTTTTTGGTGACTCAGTCTTCAAATGAAAATGGTGGTCTGCTACATAAAAAGACATTATGGTATGGGTCAGTGACCTATGTCCTGAGGGTCTGATGTAACCTGGAAAGGTGTCTGATCAGCTGCAGTTGCATGGAGAGTCTCCGTACCACATCCCCTCTATAGCACCCCTACCTCTTCCTCTCGCCCCTCCACCCCCCAAATGTGGAACCTCCTGCTCTGTTACATCTGCACTTCTCTGCAGCAAGAGTGAGTGCATACAGCTGGCCACTAAAGCGGGGAGAGGTTTCCAGCCCACAGCTGTGGCCAAATCTCATGTTTTAGCCTGTGCCTGCAAAAACCTGCCAACCCCTGAACTAATAGAAGATAGGTAGACCAGAATCTGGCCAGTGAATCTACAATGCTGGTACTTTACACTGGGGACCCATTGTGTTATTTCAATGGCAATATATGGGCCAGAAAGTCAAAGTTGTTAAAGTGATCCTGTGACTGTAAGACATTAATCATATGAATATATTTTTAGGTTTAAGGACAGGGACCTTGGCTGCCTTAACAGTCCAGAAATAGGTTATGAAACAAGAAAAGCATCTGAAATGGAAAGTATTAAGAAAGAAGTTTATGTTAACAAGATCCTTTCTTCCCTGACCCTTAAGCTGTAGAGAGTTTTTAAAATGTAAGCCTCCCATTTACTTGTATTTTAGATTGTATCAAAGATGGTATTAGCTTTCCTTTTGGAGGAAAAAAGTTAGTTGAGGTTGGCTGGTGCTGCTGTTGTTTCTTTTGGTCATTGGAGTCTGGTCCCATTTTCTTACAGGCAAAATAAGACATGCACACACAAAAATGAGGAAAAAAAGACCAAAAAATTCAGTTTCTCTTTCTGGTTCTGACTCTTATTTGTAACTCGCTGCTGGAGAAAGATAGGTACAATATACAGCTTTGTCAACTATGCTAATTTCTGACAAACTTTGACCAGCATTACACTGTTCAGACATTGCTTTCACCTTCCTCTCTAGTCATAGGCCTGCAGCAGTATTATAAAGGTTGCAGTTCAGTTGGGTAAGACAGTCTTTTTGTAACCAAAGGCAAAAAAGAAGAATGGGAAGAAGGGTAGAAAAGGAGATGTGAAGAAGAGGTTAACATCAGGAACAGAAGTTTTGCATTTCAGGTGGTTTTAGCCAAAGTCAGTATTAATAGTGATAACCCATGGGTCTCTCCCTTAGGCTCAGTCTGAGTATCTCAGAATAAAGGCAATTAAAGCCCAGCAGTGACACAGTTGTTTATGGGACTGCAGGAAATGGTGGAGGTAGTAGTCATGGTGGTGAAGCTCAGAGCTTCCTTTTCACCTGTTCTCCCTGCCATTCCTTTCAAATTACCAATTAAAAGAGCAGAAGGTAGCACCTTTTCATTATATTTAATGAAGCAGACATAATGTCTGCTTCCCAATTATAGTCCATTGATTTCCAGTCTCTCGCAACTCTTTTTTATTAGCTACAATCTTATCACAACCCTTATGTAGTATCAGCGGGGGCATCTACACATGCAGTTAATGCAAAGAGACTCCAGTGCAGTTCAGCACTGGCCAAAGTCAACTGCTCCTGGATGAAGCATCTACATATGCCCCTGGGACAACAGCACTTTGAGCAGAGATGAAGCAGCCCCAGGCTGGCAGGGAGCACAGGGTATCAGCCCCAGGCAATGTGTGCTGCACCCACTAAAAAAAACCCACTAAAGCACCTGATCTATACAGATGTTGGACGGCCTGGGTCCAACTAACACGCTGCCTCTTATGAATATGCACTTGGTTTGGTAGAGGAGTATGCTGAGTGTAAAGTAAAGCACTGTTTTGCGGGGTGGGGAGGTGGAGGGAGGTTCAACATCTGCAAGCAGCCTTATAGTAGATGCCCCTACATAGTAGACTCTCTGTTGCATTTCAGACTAAAAGAACTCTTTTTGTTATTGATGTTTTATGCTTCAGGCCTATAAGCCAACAGTAATGCCAGTACATTCACTCAATTGCCAAGTGGGGGAAAACTTCAAAACTCAGCAAAATGCCCTTGGGGAGGGGAGATGTAATTGTCAAATTAAAGGTTCTACTCCCACTCTCTTTACCACAAAGAAAGTGGGAAGCGTTAACCCACTCGCCAGAATGGCTCTAAAGGAGAAGCATATAGCAAGAAGTCAACATATGGTAACATTAGCTAAATGAAAGAGCTTCTGATATGCATGCCCACTTCTAGTTAGAAACAATTTGTGCTTTCATTTGCCTATGAAGGATCTGGGACAATGATTATAATTATTCTTATCCTTCAACCACAATACAAATAACATTTTTATAGCATTAAAAAAAAATCCACAGTCCATCTAAAATTAAAGCAAATCCAGCATAAAAAAAATCTTCTGAGGGTATTGAACTCCAACAAGTAAGTTTAATGCTGATGTTAAAGTTAATACTATTCTTTGAATACAAGTACATCTGCTCTAGGAATATTATAGAATCAATCCTTTGTGGGGAAAAGTCATCAATAGTGCTGCGCTTCATTCTCCAGTGTAATCCTTCTCTATACACCCTCATTTGTTTTTCCCTCCTGGGTAATTTAAGCTGTAACAAAGGCTGGCTCTGAAGAGTTCCAGTAGCTGCCAAAAAGTTAACTCTTCAAAAATGGAAAGTTCCATCTGTTTCTATGATAAAAGACCAGGCCAAAGAAATGCATATTTTGGCAGAACCAAGCAAGATGAGACAAAGTCATCTTTGGTGTAACAGTTTACTCCAGAATGAATTTGACTCCTTATCATGTTAAATGCAGTGAGTATAATATTCATAGTTTAGTATGATCTAATTTTATTAGTATCAACGATTGGTTTCTCAATATTTCATATAGTGGACTTGTTTTTTAATAAGTAGGGCATCTCATAATACCCATTGAAACTGAACCCAGAACTTGTTTTATGTTGTAGATCAACTTAGTTTCTATGCTAGTGCAAGATATATATCCAAACCAAAACCCTACACATCACTGCACTTCATCTTTGAAAAATTCTGAGCCAGATTTGCATTCAAACTTCATAGCAGCTCACATCTCCAGAGAGGTCAATAATCCAGTCCTGTCAGCATTAGGGGCTATAGGCTTTACAGGAAGGATAGAGAAGGAAGGAAAAGTGGGGGTGTGGTGCTCTATGTCAAGAAGCAGTACACATCCTCTGCCAGCAGAATGGGGTCAGAGGAGGGGCAGGCTGAAGTTCTCTGGGTTAAGATTCAAGGGGACCGTGGGAAGAGCGATTTGATGGTGGGGGTCTACTACAGACCCCCCAACCAAGGGGAGGAGCTGGACCGGGAATTTTTGGGCCAGCTTGCAGAGGCACTTAAGGCAAGGGATGTAGTTGTCATGGGTGATTTTAATTACCCAGACAACTGCTGGGAAGATCAGACAGCCAGGATGGACCGTTCCAGGAGGTTCCTAGCTGAGATACAGGACCTCCACTTAATCCAGGAGGTGCACAGTCCCACCAGAGGAAAAGCCCTGTTGAGCCTGCTCCTGGCCACAGGTGATGACCTGGTAAGGGTCCTCCAGGTTCTTGACCACCTGGGTGATAGCAATCATCAATTGCTGGAATTCACCATCCAGCACAGGGTGTCAAGGGCCTGCAGCAAGACGGTAGCCCTAGACTTCAAGAGGGCCAACTTCAACAAGTTGAGGAGACTAGTGGGTGAGGCTCTGGGGTCCTTGAGGGCAGGGGAACTCAGTGTCCAGGACAAGTGGTTGTTCCTTAAGGAAACGATACTCAGGGCCCAAGGGGAGTCCATCCCAACAAGAAGCAAGGGGGGCAAGAGTGCCCAAAAGCCCCCCTGGCTCACCAAGGGCGTCCAGGAATGCCTGCTTACCAAAAAGGCGGCGTACACCCAGTGGAAGGGGGGTGCTATCTCCAAAGAGGAGTATACCTCCTCTGCTCGGGCCTGTAGGGGGGCTGTCAGGAAAGCTAAGGTGGGCATAGAGCTAGGACTTGCGTCCAAGATCAAGGATAATAAAAAGTCCTTTTTCAAATACATAGGGAGGATGAAGAAGGCACCGGGTAATGTGGGACCCCTGCAAAGTATACTGGGCAACCTGGTGGTTGCTCCAAAGGAGAAAGCGGAACTTTTAACCAATTCTTCACTTCCGTTTTCTTGTGCAGGGACTGGGGCTTCCCTGCTGTGATGCCAGATGGACTTGAGGGGAACGCCTCCAGACCTCAGGTTGGGGAGGACCGGGTTAGAGAGCTTCTGGAGGGACTGGACATCTTCAAGTCAGTGGGTCCAGATGCTCTCCACCCCAAGGGGTTGAGGGAACTAGCTGGGGTTATTGCAGGGCCCCTGGCACAGCTTTACAAGCGCTCGTGGTGCTCTGGCCAGGTGCCAGATGACTGGAAGATAGCTAACATGGTCCCCATCTTCAAAAAAGGGAAGAGAGAGGACCCAGGCAACTATAGGCCCGTCAGTGTTACCTCTATCCTTGGGAAACTCTTTGAGAAGATCCTCAAGGAGCACATCTGTGATGGGCCGGCTTCAGGGATGATGCTCAAGGGCAACCAGCACGGTTTCATGATCCAGGGACTACAGGGCAGACCCTACATTGAAAGACTGCGAGACCTAGACCTGTTCAGCCTTCACAAGAGAAGGCTGAGGGGGGACCTGGTGACTGTCTATAAACTCACTAGGGGGGACCAGAAGGGTTTGGGGGAGACACTGTTTCCCCTAGCGCCCCCTGGCATGACAAGGAACAATGGACACAAATTATTAGAGAGTAGATTTAGATTAGACATCCAAGGGAAGTGGTGCTGGCTCCTACCCTGGGGATCTTTAAGAAGAGGCTTGATGACCACCTGGCTGGACTCATTTGAGTCCAATCTTTTCTCCCGCCCAGGTAGGGGGTCGGACTTGAAGATCTATGATTCTATGATTCTATGATTGTTCACTAATGCAGGCACATAAATACACCAGTGGCAATCAGATGCTACAGTAAGGCATGTGGTGGAAATCCAGAGGCAAGAACATTATTTCCTTAATGGAGGTTTGGATCTGGAATGCAAACTCATACTCTTCAGCTCAGGAACACTGACATTTGCACTGGATTTTCATTCATTTTAAGTCTTTCATTTGAGTTAGAAACAATAAAAATGAGATAAAAGACAAAGCTTAGTGGAGATGTTAGCAGTGACACATCAAACAATTTGCAAGACTCTTACTCTTACTACCCAGGGTTAATCATACATATATAATATTATTTCTTGGCACTTTTGGAAAGCTTTCTAAGTGATGATGATTCCAACAATATGAAAGGTTTCAATTTTGTAATGTTTATATTGGCCTACATGCTTAAATTTTACTTATCACACCCAATGGGACACATTTGCTCAAAGCTTTGAGGGCAGCTTAGAGCTGAAACCTTTCCTGCCTCTGTGAAAATGGAAATAAAAGATTAATACACAATTAAATAATAAAGTAAATATCCATGCTGTTTATATTAAATGCATATATTCTAAGTTTTCGTTTGTACTTCATTTCATGTGCATTTTGTTTGGAACTCTAATTACATGATGAGGTACCCAAAGGTGTTAATTCTGAGCACTAAAGTTTATGCTGGAACAAATCAGTGTATCTGCTGCCTTAGAAAATCCAAGTGGAACATACACTTACTGGGGTCTGCCACTGAACTATGGACAAGGGAGTATTATTTAGGCACCCTCAGATTAAAAATGTAAATAATTAAAGATTAAAGGAGTGTAAGTGCCAAGATATTTCACACACATTGGTTCAGGAATCACACCCAGTGTAACTTTGGTGCAGCAGGGAGTGCATAGTGAAATCCATAGACTCATAGAAAATTAGGGTTGAAAGGGACCTCAGGAGGTTACCTAGTACAACCCCCTGCTCAAAACAGGACCATCCCCAGTTAGATCATCCTGCCCAAAGCTTTATCCAGCTGGGTCTTAAAAACCCCCAAGGATGGAGATTCTACCACATTTCTGGGTAACTTGTTCCAGTGTTTTACTACCCTCCTAGAGAGAAAATTCTTCCTAATATCTAACCTAAACTTGCCTTGCTGCAATTGAGACCATTTTTCCTGTTCTGTCATCTGCCACCACTGAGAAGAATCTAGCTCCATCCTCTTTTGAACTACCCTTCAGGTATCTGAAGGCACTATTGAGTCCCACTCTCAGTCTTCTCTTCTCTAGACTAAATAAGCCCAGATTTCCCAGCCTCTCCTCATAAGTCATGTGCCTCAGCCCCCCTCACTATTTTTGATGCCCTGCACTGGACTGTCTCCAATTTGTCCACATCCTTTCTGTAATGGGGGCCCAAAACTGGACACAGTACTCTAGATGTGGCCTCACCAGTGCTGAATAGAGGGAAATAATTACTTCGCTTGACCTACAGGCAACCCACCTACCAATGTAGCCCATATGCCATTAGCCTTCTTGGCAACAAAAGCACACTGCTGAAAACAGCTGGCCTCAGGTAACCAGAATTTTTAGATACCCAGCACTACCCATTCCCTGCTCATGCCAGATAATAGCTGTAGCAAATTTCCTTGTGATTAATTACTGCACAGTAACACTCAGGTAGACAGATGCCTGAGCAGAAGCAAATCTGCTCCTGGTCAGCCGGCCATCAGGGAGTGGGAGATTCCTCCCTGACCCCAGGAGATCCAGGCATGGACGATATCCCCCTGCCCCAGCAGCAGGGATCTCCAAGCCTCCCCACTGCAAGGTCACAGTCAGGGAGTGAGGGGCTGGGGGATCCTTATCTCCCAGCGTAAGCTCTGCGACAATGGGGCTGGTGCTAAGAGATCCTAATCTCCCAGCACAAGCTCTGCAGTCATGGGGGCAGTGCTGAGAGATAAGGATCTTCTAGTGCGGGCTCTGCAGCTGTAGAGCTGCTACTGGGAGCTCCCTGCTAATGGGACAGAGGAATATAGTCCAGGCCTGGGCTCTGGTACCTGGGGCCAGGAGTTCCCTGCTGCCAGGGCAGGGGGACATTGTCTCCACCACAGCAGCAGGCAGCCCCCTGGGGGCAGTGTCCCAGTTGGGGTGCTCCCTGCCAGACCCTGGGCTACCAACCAGGGGAACCTAGAGCTCCCCCTGCTGGCAGCAGGGATCCATTGCAGGGCCCCAGGAAGCAAGAACATCTAGCAGCAAATCTTCACCCAGTTCCCTACATGTGTAGACACCTGCCCAGGAGAGTTTACTCATGAGTAGTTTACTTCCAAGTCCTAGATCTAATGCATGTGTAGACACACCCCTAGTGTCATAGGGAGAGTAGATCAGTTTCTTTGTCATTGCCTCTCTTCCTGCTGTTTGTAAAGAGGACGCCAGGAAACATTTGGGTCTTCTCTGAATACCACTGATGCCTGGATGCCCTATCAGCCAGTTAAGGTAATAACTGGAATAAACTGAAATAGCTTTCTGAGAGCCTTAGGCCATGTTGGAGAATTGCCCCACCAGGCAACAAATTCAGGATCAGGAGAGCGCAAATATCACCTCTTCATCCTATCTCCTGGGGAAATTGGGGACTACCCAGTCATAGTTCAGGATGTTGTCACTAGTTTTATAAGTTTGGAGAAAACTGGCATAAAGAATAATGCTTCATGAAATATATTCATTTATGAGCTGTTCCTACCTTTGTAGCCCAGCAATTTACTTCAGAAGATGTGGTGTAAACCAGCCTGCACTGATGACTCCAACAGCAGACAATCCACTAGTGTCAATTCACAGTATCCTTCTGGAGGCCAGTGCAAGTTCAAATTCCTGTTGTCAGCCAGGTGAGGAATCAGCAGCATCCTGTATTGTGCAGGAGGCCCATGTTCTACCAGATGTCAAGAGAAACGTCTACAGGGGGTGGGAGCTGACGTCTATTTATTGGTTAATCAGTCTATCACAGGAGCTAATGTCTAAGTAAGCAAAGAAATCTATTCTCACCTGCTTAGGGAATCATACAGAACCCCCACCCCACCTAGTCTGACTGAGGCAAAGCAGTCATATATCTTACCGGTACACAAAGTTGTATTTAAGAAATTTGAAGTCTTAATTTAAAATAATACTAATACTCTTTCTGCTGTTTTGGAAGATGCTGTCCTTTAAATACCTTGTTCTGTTAGTCTCATTGCATGAGCTTAGGAATAGCTGTAGGCCCCAGTAGATTCCCAGTCCTAGTCCTAGTAGTTCTGCTTCAGAAATATTTGAAGTCATTGATTAGCTTCTGTAAGGAGCATAAATCCCTACAAACTGTAAACACTGTGGAGGAGAAGAAGATAAGAGTGTTGTCATTTTTAAAGGCAAATGGAAGATGGCATCTAAACCACTTTTCTGCTATAATCAGTGAAAGGATAGCCAGTAACCAAGCAATGGCCACTCACACCACAGAATGAGAGTAGAGATGAATGCAGATTGGAAAATGCATTGGATAGAGTGGAGATATTAAAGGTACAGGCAACATATACTAGGATTGGCTAAAAGCAAACCAAATGGTCCTTGGTTGTAAATATTTTATAAGAGTCTTCTTAAATAAGCCAGAGAATGTTTTAAGAATACTTCCAAAGCAGTAAAAACAACATACAATCTTTAGAATACTTTTATGTAAAAGTGTGTCAGTTTTTAAGTTGAATATATTGTATAGTATTACGCTATGCATCAAATTTAGAGGACACATTTAACATTAATTTGACAAATATCTGATTTTCAAAGTTAAGATCCTCTAAAGAACTAGTAACACAGCTCAGTCAAGATGGGCAATAACATGGAACAGATGAACACTATAATTTCCAAACTCCATATCAACAACAGCTACATCAGTTAATTCTTGCATAGAACCGAAGATATCATCACCACCAGCAACATCTTAGCTTCTTCTGGTCCGAAGCCATATTTTTGTTAGGTGTATG
The DNA here is from genome assembly GCF_052110815.1 of Crocodylus siamensis. Classification (NCBI taxonomy): domain Eukaryota; kingdom Metazoa; phylum Chordata; order Crocodylia; family Crocodylidae; genus Crocodylus; species Crocodylus siamensis. The sequence continues at coordinate 39,127,269 of NC_143397.1, read as the reverse complement.
TGTACTGCTTAGCATAAGTAATAATGTAGACTTTCTAATATAAGACACTCCCCTTGGAACTACCCTATTACATAGTACATTTTCCTTCTATACTGATAAAAGGATAATGATCACATCCACTGATGTTAAGCATGCAAAGATCAATTATTTAAGGAGTAATGTAAAGGGCAAACAAAGATTATGCTTGGTGAGGACATAGCCCATGCATGGTCATTGCAATCTCATATCATCCATGTATGATCTTTTAACTTTTTGCTGTTGTAGTTGGTATCAATCACTTTTTAAAAGAGAGAAAATGGGTTTCTGCCTCCACCCAGTGTAGCAGTTTCTATTTACATATACTTTAATCAGTGCCCCATTCAGAATGATGATAAGCATACAAAGAATTGTGTCTTAGATGGCCTGTTTCTATTTCATACATAACTTTTTCTTAAGATTTTCTACATCAACCAACCCAAAAGTAATCAAGGACAATCACCAGAAAATGAAGTTAACCAGGCAGTCTGCATCTTGGCCTGTATACAACAGCTGTGAAAGAAATGCAGGTTATAGGCATCTGCAGCTTACCTTGGAGGCAGATAAAAGTAGAAGCATAGCCAAGAAGAAATGACAATACTTTCTTGCATTGTAAAGCTGAGCTCTTTCTGATTTTTTTAAAAACAGCTGCATTATCCCAAATGCAGGCAGTATTTTCCTACCCGAGAACCAAATGAGAATGGTGACTGAAGCAAGAGGTTTCTCCTGGGTGGAAAGGAAAAAATAGATAACTGTCCTTCATTACACTTGTATACATCTGCTAGACTCATGCTTCTTACCTGGAATTTTGTATTTCTATGTATTGATACACTATTGATTACATAGTAAAAAAGGAAGGTCTATTTGTGATGTGTGAGTTGGTGATGGTGTTAAAGGATTTACTGGGAAAGCTACTATCGGTTTTTTTGTTTCTTTTTTTCTAAATTATTATTGAAAAATGTAGTCTTAAGGAGTGATGCATAATGAGGAGAGATGCATTAATTTAATGAGCCCATGTAACTTAGACATCCACCTCTGAATCCCCTTGTTTCCCTCAAATTCTTTGCTATAAAGGTAAAAGAAACTGTTTCTGGTCAGAGCTGGACTGGAAATAGTTGCCTAGCTGGTGACTATCTGTGAGACCCTGGAACCTTTCACAGCCTTGAATCAAGGAGAAAAAGTCAAAATTTCAAAAATTTTCCTGAATCAACGGGCTAAAAAATTATGGTTCCTGTAAATCAAAGCACTTTGCTTCAATTTTGACTACATTTTCCTTAAATTTTGCTCTATAATTAGAATAATGTTCAAAACAAATGTGGCCTTTGTCAAAAATTTGGAATTTTTTCCTCAAAATGTTTTGAGTCTAGAAATTAATTGAAACCAACTCTTTCTGACAACTAATTTTAGTTTCCATAAATCAGCATTTTTCAATAGGAAAACTGTTCGCTGAAAAAAAATCCTAACTGGCCCTTCTGCCCATCTATATTAGGAGTGGTTACATCATGCCATCATACTCTAGCTTAGTGAGTAAGGGCTGTTTTTTGTCCAAGTTTTTATCCATTCACCACCAGACATTCGCTTTCTTGCCCGGCACAGCAAGTGACATCACCCGCTTCCTGCTATGCACTCACACGGGGCTATAGAAAGAATTCTTACCCCTCTCTCCATAACTGCACACACTGTGATCATAAGGTTAAAAGCAGGAACAAGAAAAAGAAACAAAAACCAGTAATCATCAAGCAAGTGGAAACTGAATAAGGAAACAAAGCTAAGCAGCATGTGGTCCTATGGGGTTTTATTATATTTTCATAGACTCCTGAAACAGCTAACTGAAATTTTAGTTAGAACTATCAAAATTAAAACTACCTTAATAACTCAGGGTGTTTATATACATGCTCCAGGAGGGCGGAGGGAGGGGTTTAATTAAAGCTGTTCAACTATCTTTAGCTAAAGTGCCCTCAACACCATTTTTCAGCATGGGGACACATGCATGTGATGCTGAGTCAGCTGGAGAGTGGTTATCACCATGCTCCAACAGGCTTGATTAATTATTAATCGAGTCTTTGACACGTTGTAATTACAGTGTGTTGGAGCAGCCTTGATGCACATGTATAGGCACCCCCAGGTGCTTTTGCACAATACATTTGCAAGGACTTTTTTCTTGTCTGGTTTTATAACCAGACCTAGCGGACCTACTGTGGCTAAAAAGGAAAGCCTACAAAGGATGGAGGACGGGATTCACCTCCAAGGAGGATTACTCCACGCTGGTCCGGTCCTGCAGGGAGCAAACCGGGAAAGCCAAGGCTGCAACTGAACTCCAACTAGCTTCAGGCATCAAGGACAACAAAAAGTCCTTTTTCAGGTATGTGGGGATCCAGAGGAAAAGCAAGGGCAATGTTGGACCCCTGCTAAACCGGATGGGGCAACTGACAACTGACGCCCAGGAAAAAGCCAACCTATTAAATAGGTACTTTGCGTCAGTCTTTCATCAGTCACACGGGATGCCCATGCCTGTTATGGGACAGGGAAATCTGGGTGAGGGGGATCCCCTACCCTCCATCAATGCTGACCTCGTGAAGGAACACCTTGATAAGCTGGATACCTTCAAGTCAGCTGGCCCTGACAACCTGCACCCCAGGGTACTCAAGGAGCTGGCGAGCGTCATAGCCCAGCCCCTGGCACGGGTCTTTGAAAACTCCTGGCGCTCTGGTGTAGTGCCCGAAGACTGGAAGAAGGCCAATGTGGTGCCGATCTTCAAGAAAGGTAGGAGAGTGGATCCGGCTAACTACAGGCCCATTAGCCTGACTTCTATCCTGGGGAAGATCTTAGAAAAGTTTATTAAGGAGGCCATCCTTGAGGGACTGGCCCAGGCTAACATTCTAAGGGATAGCCAGCACGGGTTTGTTGCGGGTAGGTCTTGTTTGACCAATCTCATTTCCTTCTATGACCAGGTGACCTATCACCTGGACAAGGGAGAAGAGATTGATGTCATATATCTTGACTTCAAAAAAGCTTTTGATTTGGTATCCCACAATCACCTCTTGGCCAAACTGCCCAGGTGTGGCCTTGGCTCCACCACGATCCGCTGGCTGGGAAATTGGCTTCGTGGTCGGACCCAGAGGGTTGTGATTGATGGCAGTCAATCATCATGGTGCCCTGTAACCAGTGGGGTCCCTCAAGGCTCTGTCCTGGGACCCATACTGTTCAACATCTTTATTAATGATGTGGACATTGGAGTTAGGAGTGGACTGGCCAAGTTCGCCGATGACACCAAACTTTGGGGCAAAGCATCCACGCCAAAAGATAGGCGGGTGATCCAGGCTGACCTGGACAAGCTCAGCAAATGGGCAGACGAGAACCTCATCGTGTTTAACACCGAAAAATGCAAGGTTCTCCACCTTGGGAGGAAAAACCTGCAGCACCCTTATAGGCTCGGCAGTGCTACGTTGGTTAGCACTACAGAAGAAAAAGACTTGGGGGTCATCATTGACCACAAGATGAACATGAGCCTCCAATGCGATGCTGCGGCTAGTAAAGCGACCAAAATGCTGGCGTGCATCCATAGATGCTTCTCGAGCAAATCCCGGGACGTCATTCTCCCCTTGTACTCGGCCTTGGTGAGGCCGCAGCTGGAGTACGGAGTCCAGTTTTGGGCTCCACAATTCAAAAAGGATGTGGAGAAGCTTGAGAGGGTGCAGAGGAGAGCCATGCACATGATCAGAGGTCAGGAAAACAGATCTTACGATGACAGGCTGAGAGCCATGGGACTCTTTAGCCTGGAAAGCGCAGGCTCAGGGGTGATCTGATGGCCACCTATAAGTTTATCAGGGGTGACCACCAGGATCTGGGGGAACATCTGTTCACCAGAGCGCCCCAAGGGATGACGAGGTCGAACGGTCACAAACTCCTGCAAGACCGTTTCAGGCTGGACATAAGGAAGAATTTCTTTACTGTCCGAGCCCCCAAGGTCTGGAACAGTCTGCCAGCGGAGGTGGTTCAAGCACCTACATTGAACACCTTCAAGAGTAAATTGGATGCTTATCTTGCTGGGACCCTATGACCCCAGCTGACTTCCTGCCCTTTGGGCAGGGGGCTGGACTGGATGATCTCCCGAGGTCCCTTCCAGCCCTAATGTCTATGAAAATCTATGAAAATAATACCCTTATTTTTGATGATGGGGCTTCCAACATTTCCCTTAGGAAAGCCAAAAGCCATGGGCTGGATGAAAACATTGCAGTTTGAACTGGTCTGAAATTTTCTGACCAAGTTTTTTTTGGTGGAAAATGCTGATTCCATGTAATCACACATTCTGTGAGAACATGTTGGTTTTGTTAAATATTCTGGCAGAAACCAGCTGCCTGGTTTCCTGCCAGCTCGCCAGGCTTGCCAGCAGCCCACCTTGTAAGCTACCACAGAACCAGAAGTTAGAGCCCTAGAACTGCTGGAAGCCCCTGTCTTGAGCCAGGGATCTCAGCCTCCAGGCTCCACCTCACGAGGTCAGGAAGCTAAACTTCAACGTTCTTGGCTACCACATCTCTGATAGGGCTTTAAGATCGCCAGACAGCTTTTGGATCCTTGTTGCTTTTGTTTTGAAAGGTTGAAACAAAATCTGGCTCCTCAAGGAATTTCAAGGGTTCATTCCAGTGTAGAAGGCTTTTATTTTTACTCTTTCTATAGTATAGGCATTCTGAATTCTGAGCATCTATTTTGCAAGAGGCCGATAGCCCTGGTTATGGGTCATAGATAAAGAAGTAATTATGAAAAGTTCATCATTGGTCTGGGGTGAAGGGATATACATGATTTTACAAAGATCAGAAGTACTTAAATATTTTATAAGCAAAGGAAAAGTTAAGTAGCCAAACAGCAGTAAACTTGCTGATGATTCCAAAATGTGTGTGAAAAACAGAGAGAAGGGTAAAAATACAAAAGGCTATAGAGAGTTAAAAGTCTCACTGGATGGGATTCTTTGTGAATGCACAGTGTGGAGAAGAACAATGGCACATGGTGTTCTTTAAGCCCCTGAGGAAAGCAACAAAATGTAGGAAGAATTAGTCAGAGTAGTCCAAGAAAGAAACCTCAGTGAGATCATTTCAGTCAAAAGAGTGGGAATGCATTAATAACAGCTTAAAATCAGAAAAATATCTTGGCCCAATTTTTAAAAAAAATTAACCATTTTTAATATCCTTCAAGAGAGGAACTCCACTGGTGGTATGCAAAAGGCTTTAATATAAAAATGAAAGATGGAAACTCCCTTTCAAAGACGTAGGAGTTCAGAGTCACAGATTCACCAGGAGAGTCTACAGAGATGGAAAATTGTGCATGACCCTGGTTCTTTTCAAATAGTCTCACTCCTTAACACTGAACATCAAGTGTTCACTTGCATAAGAAAGCTCAAACTGGATTCATTACTGGATGAGATAACCCTTGGATAATCCAAATTATTTTGAATTGTATGCCTTCAGCTAAATCAGAAGAGGAGCCTGGAACTATTATCACTACACATCAAGTGCTGAGTAGGCCGTTTGCTCCTATAACCACATTCTCAGCTGTGGTAGTTATGTGATAGTTAGGTATAGTCTTCATTATTCATGTCATATTTTAAAAAATTCTGAGGTTTTCCTTTGGTAAGTTTTTAAGATGTTCATAGTAGAAAGCCTAGAAAACACATCACTCATTGCCATACAGAACTGTAAACAAACCAACTTTCCAGCCTACAAAATCTTCAGTGAGCCACGTCAACTGCAGAGATAAAAGTTACAGAATAGCATGAGTAATGTGCCTGTGGACCCCTCTCTTAAAGGCCATTCCAGATGAAGCCAAAATAAGTGACTGCAACACTTAGTAACTATTAAATATATAATCAAACCTAGTCTTGCAGGCTAATGTATTGCCAGTCAGACAAAACAAATTACCTTAAATCTGAAGGAGTAAGGAAGTCAGAGTCAAGAAATCACTCTGTTGAAAAGAAGGCCTGTGAATTAATCACATACGCACACTAAAACATTAATAGTTTTGAACGGCAAAGGCGAAAGAACATTTGTTCAGCAAGGGTCAGTCTTTCAACTTGGGGAGGGGGGATATTAAAGAACACATGTTGGAAAATTTGCCTCAGAATGTGTGTTATTTCACCCTTGGGTATCATTTACAGTGTAAAGTAATTAGTCTGGTGGCCAGTGAACATCATGGTGTTGAAACCCTTCAGGAAAGAGTCAGAGTTTCTTAAAGTAACAATACCCCAGCTCTGACCCTAGTCCTTATGAATAAGTATTTATACTTTTAAAAAAATGCCGTAAGCTAGAATTGGAACAAGCCAGGTCCGATATTAGTAAATAAATTCACAGCCCTTGTGCCCCCCGCCCCCATGCCCCCTAGCAAAGGTAGCACTAACCCTGCCTCTACAAGGAATCTAATATGGAAAGTAGGGCACATTAATAGTGACACTGTTACAATGGGTGGGAGGGCATGTTCATGAAAGTGGGAGCATCCTGGTCAGACTCTTCTGCCTGTCTCTGTACTGTGCGTAGGAGCAGCACTATAAAGTAGGGCTGTGGAACGGTTCAGTCGCTGATTTGATTTGGCAGAGATTTGGCCTGATTCAGGGGCTGAATCTCTGAATCCTAGTTGAATCAGGAAGCCCTTTAATCTCTCTGAATCGAATTGGAACCCTCCAAATCGATTCAGAGAGCTTTGGTGATTCAGCCATAGACAGAGCTTTATACATTTTTTCTACATACCTCAAGGTACCAGACACAGCTTGTGAACGCTGAGATGGTGGGGCAGATGGAGCACCCCACAAGAGCACAGGGGGGTCCCCAGCATGCTCAGGGGCAGACCCAGAAGTGGACCAGGAGCACTTCTGGTCCATTTCTGGGTCTGCCATGGAGCACGTGGGGGACCCGTCCCACCTTTGACTTGGTGACTGGTGCCTCATAGGTCTGGGGGTGCACCCGGGGCCCCCCATGGCCAATCACTGAGCTGGGAGGGCCAGGGGGGATCCCCTGCATGCTCAGTGGCAGACCCGGAAGTGGGCCAGAAGTACTTCCGGTCCACTTCCGGGTCCACTGCCAAGCATGCAGAGGTCCCCCCACACCCCCCGCACTCCTGTGGGATGCTCCATGTGCCCTACCATCTCAGCATTCATGAGCCACACTGGGTACCTCAAGGTATGTAGAAAAAAACATTTAAAGCTGTGTCTATGGCCAAATTGCTAATTCACTGAATTACCATTGAATCTTCAGATTCGGATTCAGTCAAATCAAATTGGGACAGTGGTCTGAATCAATGAATTGAATCACTGTCCCCTGAATTGGGCCAAATCTGACTCGAATACGGCCCACTTTGCACACCCCTACTATAAAGCACACTGCACCCACCCACTTTTACACTATGCACACCAACTTGCAGAATAAAGGCACACAACCCACTTAAGAATATGCATCAATAAGCATGGCCAAGCTACAGGCAGCACAAGCTATGTGCTCTGCCCATGCAAGGGTAGCTTCTCTACATTGTTTTTGGGAGCTGGCATATAGAGAGCACAAATGAGAAGACAGGGCATGTACCATGACAGCGTCCCAAGCATGGCACAGGAGCAAAGGAGACATACCCTGCAATGGTACCAAAACTATCCCCTTTTGTAGGTGAATTCGCAGAGAGGCATAGATCTGGTATAGCCACCCTTATGCCAGCCCCTTATCAGCAATCATTATAGGGTGACCTACAGAGAATATCTATTTAGGAAAGAAACAGTCAGCATCTTGAAAAGCCTCTTGAGAGCTGACTGAAATTTAAAACAACAGCAGGGCTATTCTACCTTTCATGGGCTAAACTGGTGCCCAGCAGCTCTGTGAGCTATGTGATGCATGTAACAAAAGGGCCATACAGTTCTATAGAGGTCATTATTTATTGCATTAAGGTACAGGGTGCTGTATGCAGTAGCTAATCAATGCAAAACAAATAGAGGGTTTTTTCCAAGGACAAGTGGTGACAAGAATGTATAATGACCAGAATGCTTTGTCAAACTGGCAAGAGATCAACAGGTAACAAAAAGGATTTTCTCCTCTATATTATAAGGAAGTGTCAGTTCCCCTGGGGTTAAGTTTGTAAACATTTTAGTGTTTAAGGAGTGAATGTAAGTGCTCTAAAATCCCTGAACTGACTTAAATTGCCTTCACATTTGGTGTTTGTCAGGGAGGTATAAGGTAAGATGAGTGCTGTAAATTGGGGCTGGTTTAAGCTAGAGGTTCCCAGGATAAATATTTTGGTGAGAGGAAAACTGTATTTCTTAAGGTGGACAGACTTTTTTATTATTATTTTTCCTGGCCAGACCTGAAGATTACACCACAGCTCTGATGGAGAGCATTTGGGGAACAATCTCACAATAATTACCCAAGTAGGGAATGGCACTTAACAGGGGTGGATGCAGGGTGGTGCAAAGGCAGAGTCACACCCGTTTTTGGCTCTGCACTGCAAGCAGAGTGAGCTCTCAGAGCTCACTTGCATGTTAGCATGGGTCCTGCTGGGAGCTTCACACATACTGTAAACTCTGAGTTCATCACTGGTCAATGTTGGCTCTGCCTTCAGCCCCTACTTCTCTTCACTCTTTCCCTCTCTTCTCTCCTCCTTACCCTCTCCAACCTTCCCTCCTGAATTCAGTGACAAGGGAAAGGAAAGGAGAACTGGGACCAGCAATATGCAACTCCTGGTTTCCCACAGCTCCTGCAGCTCAGCAATGTCTGTGTTCATCCGCAGGCTCTGGAGCTGCTTGAAATCAGGGACTCCAGCCAGAGTGTGCACTGACGATCATATAGAGAGCTCCTAGCAGAAGCTACTGAGACCTCACCGGCACCCAGGCTCACAGCAAGGGACTGTAACCACATCCCTTTCAGCTGTATGCAACACATGCAATGAGCAGTCTTCATTGCACATGTTTTCTGTCCCCAAAGTGGATGTGGACACACCCCCATCATGGTAATCCTGGCTCCATCCAATTGGGGACACTAAAGTGAGAACTATGCTGAAAAATGTCTGGCTTTCTGGATACATATACTGTATGCTAAATGCTTGTGAGCCTGATAGATTAAACTCCACGTGCACAAGGCCTGTGTGAAGTGACTAGCATTCGCTTTGGATTGGGCCGATTTGGGGGACAGTGATTCGATTCGGTGAGTCGAATCACTGTCCCAAATCAATTCGGCTGAATCTGATTTGGAGATTTGGCCGCCAACGAATTGGCTGAATCTTGAAATCAAATAGGTCCCATCCCCTGCCTGCTCTCCCAGCACGGTCAATGGCTGCCCTACCAAGCTCTTTAAAAAAGCAGAAAAAAAAGGCCCAGTACTCATTGGCTTCTGCCAGGCAGGAGAACAATCCCCACCGCTCCCCCCGCCATGCAGCATGGGGGCGGGCTCTGCCACCAGCCCCAGAAGCCCTGATGGCTGCTGCAGCAGCCAGTGAGCTTTTTTTTTTGCTTTTTTTTTTTAAATGCCAGGATATTGGGCCCAGGTGGGGCAGCCATTGATGGGGCTGGAAGAGTGGGCAGGGGATAGAGGCTCTTGGCAGAGCCCCCCACGCAGCACAGGGCACTGGGGGGCAGTGGAGCTCACCCAGCGCCGGGCAGGAGCTAGTGAATGCGGGGCTTCTCTTTCTTTTTTTTAAAGAGCCGGGATGGTGGGGCTTGATGGAGCTGGGAGAGAGGACAGGGGATGGGGCCTTATGGGGGCCCCCCCATCATTCCCTCCCCCCTCATCCAGCCCCCCCCCCCACTTACCAACACAGAGTCCAGGTCCAGCTCCCTATAGCAGTGACCAGGGACTGCCCAAATCTCCGAAGCTCTCCAAAGCTTTCTGAATTGATTCAGACCTTTTTATTGGTCTCCCAATTTGATTCAGATTTAGAGATTCGACCGCCAAATCAGGAGAGTGGACTCCTGGTGGGGAGGAGAAGGGGTGCCATTCTGGTGTCCCTGCTACCTTGGCACTCAGGGATGGTGCCCTGCTCACATCCTCTCCATCAAGTTAGGCTACTGCTTAGGTGAATATTTCCTAGGAAGAAGGGAAATAGGGGATGGATGATTATATAACATGGAACAGGAATTTGGGAATCTGACAAGGGAAGGGGCAAGAATAATAGATGGGAGGGGTTGAGGTTCTCAGGTCAGGGGAATGAGGGGAGGGACACTTAGAAGACTGACATGGGCCTTAGGAATAAGGGACCCGTTACCAAGGGCAGGCAATTATTTCAGGCGGAGGGCCACTTACTGAGTTTTGGCAACCCATCGAGGGTCTCATGACAGGCAGCCAGGGGCAGATAACTATTAATTTTCTAAATTTTTTAGGGACCCCACGGGCCGGATAGAATTGCCTGGTGGGCCGCATCTGGCCCACAGGCCACATTTTGCCCACCCCTGTGTTAGCCCCACATTCTTCTCCCACATATGTGCTGGAACCATGGAGGATCTGTCTCTCTAGGGTGGTATCTAGTCACTTTAACGTCCTCCTTGTGTGTGCTGGAGCAACAAAAAAGGAGTGGTCCTCTAGAATGGGTCTCCCTGCCCCACCTCATGTCTAAACCACTCACTCTGTCCCCTAGGGTGAGCTGGCATCTGGGGATGCCCTGCCCATCTGGATGGAGACCTGAGAACAAGACTGCTGGAAGCTTGTACCTACCTTGCAGTGCCAAGAATATCACTGGTTCTTAAACACTGACACTGGAGAGGGAGCATGAGAACACTCACTGAGATGTACTTCGTACTTTGTTTCAGACTGTATTTAACTCCAGGGATGCCCATCACCCTGAACTGAACAGAGTCTCATCCCTTGGAGCAGTTATGATCTACCAGGGTGTCATGGCAAACTGGGGTGTCTTGAGATCCTTTTAAGGTTGTTGTATGTTCCCACACAATGTTAGCACTCTTAGGTCTGCTAACATGATTCACAAGGTAAACCCAGACGTTTCAAATAGGAATGTATAATGTTAAGCCCATTCTGACCTGTTGTGATCTGAGCTCTTTACAACAGAAGAATTGCTCTATTATTTTTCTGTAGTCAAAAATGGGTGAAAACTAAGCTAACGTTTCCCAAGGGTGGTTCAAGTCTAACAAGGAGTGCCTTGAGTCTAAAAAGGTTGCAAACCACTGGCTTGGAGAATCTGTTTCTGCTTAAAGGTTGGCTTTCCTAAGTGCTGCAAAATGCAAGTTTGTCAGACTGCCAGAGATTTCCAAGACGCAATTGTACCAACAGTGCTCTTTTATGGTTGACAAGTTCTTCCAGGTGTGGGTCTGGGGGTTTGTTTGTTTATTTTTTTTTGATTGGGGGGAAAGGGGTGCACAGATAAGAGGAAAATTAAACTATCAAACTCCCAATATTTTAAATTGATCAGCATTTATTCTAGCTAGTACACAGAACCCAGTACCCCTTCTAGGAAGCAATACGTAACCCAATCTGCAAAAAAGAGTTTAGTTCTCAAGAAAGCATGAACCTAATTCTCATGGATCAAATTGGTTATGCTAGTTATGCATGAACAGAATATCTGAGACATATTCCAGCCATCTAGTAATATGAAATGGCTGACCAAAAGGGGCATACAGTAGCCAATGAACCTGCTGTCAGTAAGAATATGACCTTAAATAAACTAGGATTGTTCCTGCAATTTGCCTCCATCAAAGGATTGCTTTAGCTTTTGTTAAGTTTTGGTAGGAGAACCAACATTAAAAATGCATTCATATTATGTAAGAAAATGTCTAGTGAGAGGGGAGGGAGAATTAAGAATTAGGAGTACAGGGGCAGAGAGTACGGGGATAGAATGAATTCTGGGAAGAAAGGTCCATCCGTTATGTACTGACAATGGTAGAAAAGGCTGCAACCTCAAAATCAGAACTTCCTAAACCTCAGATAGCTGCAATGGGAGAGAAGCAAGGGATGGAATATTTTGGATATGCCCCGTTCACCCCATTTCTCAGCATCTACATTCTGCCACTGTGAAAACTGGGATACTAGTGTGACCCAATAAATGGCATTTCCTATGTTCTTGTGCTTTTCTGAGAGGGATCCGGGGTTATGACAAGGAAAAGGCAGAACTGCAGGAGACAGTAAGGTAAAGGAAAAATACCTGTGTTGAAAAAGGGTGAGATTAAAGGTGGTCACAGGTAAGGGGTGATATGGCTTGGGTGGCAGGGTGAGCAAAGGGATTAGGGAGTGAGAAGCCTTTCAGCCCCATTTGCTAATCTCCCACGTGTGAAATACAATCTGGGGGTGCTCCTGACTCTAGCAATCTCTGAGCCCTGCTCTTTGCTCCCTGTATGTATCTCAAGGATTGAGATCTGGACTGTACGCAAATTTAAGCCTCTAAAACCTCTAAAGCCTCTAGGCAATACAAAGTAGAGGTGTATGCCACCTGTGAGGGGGTAGAGAACCAGACTAAAATAGGACTAGATTAATCTGTGTGAATGCCAAAGTTAAGTACATTTTCTCTTTTTACCTTCTTTATTTACACAATGCACCCTGAAGGTGGTAGCTGAGGTATTGACATTGTATATATTCAGAGTTTTAACTGTTTGAAATATGCAGTATAAATGATTTGCTGTGACATCAGTTTTTAGTCATTGCCCATCCACCGAGAGAACAAGTTGGAAAATGAGAGAGATGCCAGTCTTTTTTCATGTGCTTAAAAGTATTTTAGCCACCATTTAATAAAGCTGTCCAGATTTTGGAACCCAGTCTGTCTGTGGTCTCTCTCACTGGCCCTGATAGCTACTATCAACTTCAAATGTTTCAAAGCATAAACCTAAATGCCCATTCCACTAAAATAAACTGTACAGGAGAAACGAGGAACTTTTAGGAATTACATGGCTTCCTTCACTTGTAGTTAACCACAGTAATGTCTGAAGTCTGGACCCATGTTATAACTACAGTAAACACTAGGGTGCCTATACACAAGTGCAGCAGCTGCTATGATGTGCTGTAATTATTGCGCGTTGGAGCAGACTCAATTAATTGAGTCTGCTGGAGCATGGTAATGTATCTGCATCTCATGTATCAGAGACCCTGTGCTTCAAAACAATGGCAGGACGCTTAAACTAAAACTTGTTGAATGAGCTTTAGTTCAAGCATCCCTGCCGCCGTTTTGAAGTGCAAGGACACTGATACATGAGATGCTGTGGCTCTTTAATGAGAGCAGCTCTCAGATCCACTCTAATTAAAGTGCTGCCTCCCATCCACCCCCAGAGCACATGTAAAAGTGCCCTAAGAAACATTTCAGGATTAGAATTTAAAATTGAAGAAATAGTCCAAAATCAACAACAAAAGGCAGATGCAAAGAACTAAACTGATGAAGGATTCAAATACAGAAATGCAAAATGTGAAATAATTGGCGGAGCAGCAGTCTATAGAAAAGGATCTAAAGGTTATGATGGAACAAAAACTAAATATAAGTAGACTAAATATGATGCTGTTGAAAAAAGGCAATGCTCAGTTGGAGGTATGGTAACAGAAATGTCATATGAAAGACATGAAGTGATTATTCTGCTCTATTCTGCCCTGGTAAAGCCTTAATTGAAGTCATTTGTTTAATTTGGGGCACCATATTTTAAGAAAGATGTAGCAAGTTGGAAAAATTCTAGGGAAAAGAAACAAAAATGAGAAGAGGTTTGGGAAACATTTTGTCTGAAGAAAGTTTTAAAAAACTGGATTTATTTTCTTTACTATGTTTTCAAGTACGTAAAAGGTTGTAATAAATAATAGTAATTCACAATTTCTGCTGGGTGTGGTATAAAAAGTGATCTTTTTATTTTCTATTATAAATGATTAATTTAAATCAGTGATTCTCAACCTTTTTACACTTTTTCTTCTCCCTCATTAGAGTCCAGGCATCCCTCAAAAAGCACCACCTCTTAGATTTCCCTCCTTTTTGATTACAGAAAATTAAAAGAATAATTCTTCTGTTGAAAGAACTCAGAAAGTCCACAACAGGTCAATAATCACTATATTTTTGACACTATGGTTTCCTATTTGCAACCTAGGAAAAGAAAGACATTCAGTTTTAAAAACTTCATTAACATAGAGGTCAAGTTGATTGCAAAACTCAAACTTCCAAAGACCATAAAGTGAATAGTTAAATACACTGCCATACAACTTAACTCTGCTTTAAGTGATACCACCATACTCCTGCAAAATACATTTTCAAAGTCTGCCTTTGTGCTGTACTGAATTTCTGCTATATCTACCTGCCCCACCGCCAGACACTTAGACTACTTCACAGATGTAACGGATGTGGTGCTCTATGTTTCAACCACTTTACATTCTTCTATATTCTTATGCTTATGAACATCTTCTAACATTATTATTTAACTTGCACATCATTAAACCCATTGACCATACTCATCATCCACCTAACTCTCCAAGACTGGTCTGACTTACAAGGCCTATACAACCACTACTAACACAACCTACACCATGCCGCACTGAAATGAGGCATACCGGATACCTCAAAGTACATATTCACTTTTTATCTTATCTCACACACAGACCAAAGTAGCTTCCTCCCTGGCCCTGAGAGATGTGATCCATATCACAATCACAGTTCTGCTAAGCTTCTCTAACTAACCTCTACCATCCAATACAGCACCCATATTAAAAGGAACGCAAGGTGGAGTGCTTACAGTTAAAGTTCAGGTCATATGGTGTATATCACAATTACATACTCTGTTTCACAGAATCATAGAAAGTTAGAGTTGGAAGGGACCTCAAGAGGTCATCTAGTCCAACCCCTGCCTCAAAGCAGGACCAGCCCCGACTAGATCATCCCAGCCAAATCTTTGTCTAGCCAGATTTTAAACCCCCTCAAGGATGGAGCTTCCACCACCTCTCTGGGTAACCTGTTTCAGTGTTGTACTACCCTCCTAGTGAGAAAATTCTTCTTAATATTCAATCTAAACTTCCCTTGCTGCAACTTGAGACCATTGCTCCTTGTTCTGTCATCTGCCACCACTGAAAATAGTCTAGCTCCATCCCCTTTTGAACCTTCCTTCAGGTAGTTGAAGACTGCTATTAAGTCTCTCAGTCTCCTCTTCTCTACACTAAATAAACCCAGTTCCCCCAGTCTTTCCTCATAAGGCATGTCCCCCAGCCCCCTTACCATCTTTGTCGCCTTCTGCTGGGCTCTCTCCAATTTGTCCACATCCTTTTTGTAGTGGGGGCCCCAAAACTGAACACCAGATGTGGCCTCACCGGTGCTGAATAGAGGGGAATAATCACTTCCCTTGACCTACTGGCAACACATCTACCAATGCAGCCCATATGCTGTTAACCTTCTTGGCAACAAGAGCATACTGCTGACTTATATTAAGCTTATTGCCCACTGTAACCCCCAGGTCCTTTTCTGCAGAGCTGCCAGCCAGTCAGCCCCCAGCCTGTACCAGTGCATTGGGTTGTTCCATCCTAAGTGCAGGACTTTGCACTTGTCCTTGTTGAACCTCATGAGATTTCTTTTAGCCCAATCCTCCAATTTGTCTAGGTCACTCCTTGTTTTCAGAAGCCTGGGTTTTACTGAATTCATCTTTCTGGAAGGACACAAGATACCACCAAGAAACCTCAATTCTGGGTTGTTTTGTCATCATATAACACTCTAATGTTTCCCAAATCAATTTTAAAAGTCTTACCATGTACCAAAAGACAAATATGCCCTTACTTCTTTTGATTTAATTTGTATTTTGATTACTCTGTGCACATCTACACATGCATTAATAAGCTTTTCCTAATGCACATTAAAATTTATTACCTCCAATGTGAGGTACTAAATAAATGTGTATTAGGCTGCCGTAATGCACAGTAGTGAAAGTAGACACTATTTTAGTGATGCTTAATGTGAAGTAGCCTGTTTTACTGCCGATTAGCATATTTGCACTTTTTTACGTGAAGCTTTAATGCACAGTAAAATAGGCTGCTGCACATTAAAGCACATATGTTGATGTGCCCTCTGACCCTCAACCTACTGAGAAGTCCATGAAGCTTTACATTTATAAAATACAAAAGATGAATATCCAGCAGTAAGCTTCTACTTATTTCAAAATCTCTGAAAAATCCCTTAAAAACACCTTTAAAAGATGTTTTCTTTGTTATAAAGAAAAAAAATCAGTATTTAAAAAAAAACTGAGGCAGCAGAAACTGAATATCTGGGAATTGCATTAATAATGATTTAGATGGAGAAAGAAACAGATCTAGAGAAGTATCCTCTTTTAAAAATCAAGCACAAAGACTTAGTACAAAGGAAGATCCATTAGCCTGTCTCTAGCTTATACTTTGTCAGCTTTAGCAGCAACCAAATGGCTTATTGCAAACTAGATTCCAAACAAGCAAAAAAAAAAAGCATGCTTTCTATCCAAGCCTGCACATTAATAACACTGGAAGAAATACTGGAAAAGATGTACAAATACAATCTATCACAGTGTAGGCATTTTTTTTCTTTTTCTTCTCTTAGAGTAAATGTAGTGCTTATGAAAGATGCCGCATTGATCACCCAAGGCTGAAGACTTTTCTTTTTCCGTGGAGTAAGCAAGGCAAAGCTTTAGCAGATAACCCAGACAGTGAGTAACACCCCAGCTCTTTGCATATGGTGGAACAAGGGGGCTCATTCAATGCATCATTTGTCTTCTCAGAATGCTGAAAGTGCTAGCTCATACCAGCTTATAGTGGTGCTGAGTTTGTAATACGATATTTAACCTGACTGTTAAGGACTGGAATCTCCTAACACATTGGTTTTTAACCTTTTCTCATTTGAGAACCCCTAAAAAGTTTCACATGGAAATGCGGGCAGACCCCTTTGAATTGTAAGTGTGGATATTCACTTACTTTTGATTGATCATAGTCATTTTTCATGGACCATTTAGACATAGTCTGTAGACCTCCAGGGGGCTGCAGACCACAGGTTTAAAATCACTGACCTAACACAATGGTGGGCATTTTCATAAGTAAATTTATCCAAAGGCCTAAAGATGAAAAACTGTGTCCTCTGGCTACTAAGGGTATGGACGTTAGCACAGGAGAAAAAATGGTCCAGAATTTAGTGCATGTCGCTTGTTCCATAATAAGTGCCTGTGTGCACATTCTTACCCCACAGGAAATAAAAATGAAACTATTGTTATTTATCCATCTTTCACTGAGATCCAAGCTATCATGAGTTAGCTTTCTGTTATTATGAGATAAGAGCATACGTACAGTCAGTTCTGCAGAACAGTTCACTCATACTGTTCGTATATCCCTAAAACATCCTGACTTCCATGCAATTAAGCCACACTTATGCAATTCCTGCCAGTATCCCAGATCTATCACTGACAAAATAAGCCCTACCAACTCACTGTGGCACATCAGTAACTGGTAATTAAGCAGAATCAATGGCTCAGGACAAGCACCCCGGTTGCTGTTCTTGGCCTCTCCAGAGACACAAAACCTGAGCATGGACGTGGGACGTGCACTCAAGGCCACTCAGTGGCATCCACTCTGCTTAATTACCAGTCTCTGGTGTGTCCGTGTTAGGGCTTATTTTGTCAGCAGAGGTCCTGTAGTTGGGAGAGAGGCAATACAGACTTTACTGACAAAGGAAAAGACTTTGCTTCCCTTGCATTTCTACAGAGCTGAAGCAGACAGAGGGGCAATACATTACAAAGAGAAAAAAACAACTTCAAAGTCTACAGGAAAAAAAGCTGAAACAAGAGAAACAAGTAAACATATGACCCTGGCCTTTGCTTGCAAAGAGAGAAAGGAGAGGATAAAATGGTGAACACTGATTAGAAGGAAGTAAATACAGCAACTCATTTCTGCAAGATGGTCTTCTCTCTCCAGGTGGATACAGACATCACCCGTCATCTCATTTGTGTCACTAAAAATGTATATGGCAGCTCTAATGCTCAGCAAATACCCTTTGTTGCTCCACAGTAAAGGAAAATCAGTAGCTCAACAAAAAGTGGCACTAGATTCTGCCACTTTATTGCAGCAAATATCTATTTCCTCTAGGGTGGAAGAGTACAAGAAGCCTGAGCTGCTTGCACTCTCCTACCAACCCCAGACAGGTGTTCTGGGGTCTTAAGGAGCTTTCAAGCCCCCCGAGCATCTGCCTGCTTTCCCTGCTTACAGAGAGGCACCCCACACAATCTCAGGGTGCCTCTCCATACGTGGGGAAGTTGAGGTTCCCTGCACAGCCAGACCTGGGGAGTGGGAAGGGCAGGTGGGGAAAAAATCTGCTTTCCCCACTCAATAGAAACTGTGCCCTGAGTCTGGATGGGCCCGGAAAAGCCCTTCCCCATTCAGTCAGATTGGTCCCCGGTGATCACGGGGGTTGGGTCTGGCTAAGTGGAGAAAGCAAAGAGATCACATCACCCCTTGCCACACATCATCAAGGGTGGGACAAGGGGTGATGTGTGTTTCACCCAACAAAGCAGGTCAGCTGTGCTGCGACACATTGTGGCATAGCTGATCCACTTCATTTGGTGATATCTATTTCTCGCCTATAGCTCATACACCAGAAGTTAATACAGAAAATCACCTGAGTCAGGAAGAGAAAATCATCTTACATAATAATCAAAAAACCAGATGGAAAAAGGATCCAAACCAAGTCAGAAACTGATCTAGAGCAGGGGTTGTCAACCAGGGGTATGTATACCCCTGGGGGTACTTGAGAAGGCCCTAGGGGGTACACACGCACAGGCAGGGATGGAGAGCCACCATGAGTCATCCCACACTGCTCGCGGGTACAGCCCACCCAGCTGTATGCTTGGGGCAAGGGAAGCTTGCACACAGCAGCTGCCGCCGCTCTGTGTTCGGACACACATCTTCCTCCCCCCACACTCTGCTTCCAGCTGCCAGGAGTACACTGCTCCATGTCTGGCCACCCAGTACACTGATCCCAAAAGGTTGAAAACCTCTGATCTAGAAGATGAAAAGCCTCATGAAGAGTTATGTTCCAGGCTGGCAAAGGGAAGCATTCAATCCTTTTGCAGATGGCATAGCTCTCCACAAAAACAAATGAAAAGGAAAACTGTTGCCTGCCAGGGAGCATGAAGAAATCAATGGCAGGCATTACTGTTATGAGTTAAGAAAATGAATTAGAGGCTATAACAATAAACACAAGTAATAGTCATAACTGTGAGAAAATTAAATGAAATGCCATTTTCATGGGCAGTGCAGGATATGCCAGGGCAAGGTCCAGTAAAATATAGGAAATAAAATAATACAATCCATTAACCCACCATAAACACTGAGAACTCTAATAATAAAAGCAAAGGGGAGTTTTTTTTCTGAAACAAGTCACTGAATAGAGGATGAGGAGGAACATAACAGAGCTATAAATGGAGACAGACTGGAAACCTCAGGATTATTTCACATGGAAAGAAGAAATTTTGACTAAGTAACACAGGACAGCATTCAAAATTAGGAGTGACATAGTGAAAGCTTTTCAATCATCCCTTTTACCTTAAGCAACAACTTAGAGGAACAGAATTTCATACATTTGTAGGGCACAAAAATTCTATACATTTGGATAGCATACAGAATGATTAACCCAGTGATTTTCAACCAGGGTGCCACAGATCCTCTGAATGGTGCTGCAAAGGTGTACAAGAGACAAGTGAGGTATAAGGAAATAAGCCAGGTCAGTTGCCAGCCCCTCTGCAAGGAAATAAGAGCTGTGACATATAAATTGTTTTTTGAAATTGGGTGCCATTCAATCCCCCAAAGTTATGAAGGGGTGCCTCAAATCCAGTGTGGGGTGCCTCAAGTCCAAAAAGGTGGAGAACCACTGGATTAATCAACAACAGATATTTATGCAGGAGATTTTGAAACATGTATTTTTCTTAAGTTTCCAGGTAATTTCTAATACCTATTTGCAACCGTGCTAGGTAGGATAAAATAGAGTAATCAATTCTTTCTTCAGGATATATAGTGATTGGGTCATTTGGATTCCAGGAAAGGAATTTTTCCTTTATGTACAACATTGCACAGCTTTTTGGGTAGATCATGGTTTTGAATTATCATGTGCCGCCAGAGGCAATATACATGACTAAACAAAGCAATGATCTGTATGGAAAATCCTGTGTTCCCACTGCAACTATGATTTTCTACTTCATTCCCTGCTGTAGGCAACTACTACACATATTTCACTTCGCTGCAGAGCTTGAAATCGCAACAATAATATGGTTATGATAATAATTATTAAGAGTCCTGTGTAAATTATCTACCTCATGAAAAAAATCTTTTCCACAGTGTACCTCAAAGAATGAACCATGGCTTAAATTTAAAGGAAAGAAAATGCTCAAAGGAACAAACAATTGCATGGTCTGTCAAAAGAAGGGCGAATGTTCTGGCCCTTATGATTGTAACTCTTGGTGATTTTATGCTACAGCTTTCGTATTGGATGCAAAACTAGAAATCAGAAACTTCAAAAATTATTTTAAAAAAACTAAAATCCTTGTTATAATTTTAGTCTCTTCAAGATTTTGCAGTGCAAAACCAGAGAAGCCAAATTAATACTATTATGTCTCAAAGTTTCTGACTTAGGTACCAAAATAAGAATGGCTTATTTCTTTACCTCCTGATAACTACATATAAATATCAGTCTCCAGTGTTGAGTTGATTTAGTGGCTTTATAATTTCAGTATTTCATGCTGATGTTCATTTATTGAAGAGACATAAAGAAGAAAACTAAAATTATATATATACTAATTTTTTGAATTACCAAGAAAAAGATTGCAAATAATACTGGAGAGACTTAGTCAATATTCATTATGAGAGACAAACGTAAATGTAATAAGGTTACTCTAAAGACAGCTACTCGGCAGGAAGCATAGTAGATAATGATCACGACAAGCGAAAAAAACCCCTAATGAAGACAAAAGACCTGATAATAAATCCATTATTAAAAAGAAATAAGTAATCTTCCTGTGGAAAGGCTCAGACTTAGGGGGGCAATGATTAAGAACTCATGAGATAAATTATGTATCAACAAAATTGCTTCCAGTGAACATATATTACCATCTAAACTGAAAATCAGATACCTGGCTCTTACTCGCCACTAAATTAATGTATGAAGTTCTCTTTGAGGACTTAATATGTTTCCATTTTTTTGTTACACAGCTTGATTATATCGATTTCTTTCTCACCTTCTGTCACCCTAGTTCAACAACCAAATACCAGAAGCCTCTATAACCTTCATAATCTTCCATGGAAGAAGAAAGGGTAATAAAACTAACACTCAGAGGGCACATCTACACATGCACTTTAATGCGCAGTAGCCTATTTTATTGCATATTAGAGTGTCATGGCAAAAACTGTGCTAATACGCTAATGTGCAGTAAAATTAGGCTACTGCACATGAAGCATCACTAAAAAGCATGCACTTTCACTACTGCATGTTAGGTCAGACTAATCTGCATTTAGTTAGTACCTCACATTAGAGATACTAAATTTAATGCACAGTAGCAAAAGCACATTAAAGAAGATGCCCAGAGATGACCAGTCTCAAGAGGGAGCTAGGACAAGAAGGCAAGTGCTAGACATAAGGTGACTCTGTTGCCAGTGTAGGTTCAGTATTTGTCACAGCTGGACAGGGCAGGGTTGAAATATGCAAACAAGAGGGGACTAGGAAACAATTACAGCAGGACTCTGTTAGCGTTATACCTCTTGACTAGACTGCCCTGAGGGCCCAGGTTGAAATAGTGAGTAAATCTTTTATTTTTTGCAACTGTTAGGGAATCTATGCTGTAAGACATTAAGAGCGGCTATAATTAACAGACTTCCTAAAATTCAATGGAAATTCAAGTGTTCAGATAATGTTGTAGTCATGATGGTCCAGAAAAAATATGAGAGGCAAGGATTTTTCTGGGTGATACCTTTTATTGGTCAAACTGTACAATTGAGAGGGACATAAACAAGCTTTTGGGTACCACTATACCTTTCTCACATCTTCCTCAGGAAGTACTAGGCACCCTTCATTCAGGCTAAATATGTTCTGGGAATCGGGGCTTCATGTTCATTGGTTGTTATTAAATGAGATTGTATCAAATGTTAACATGACTTCTGTCATCTATTTCTTCCTCCTAAAAGAAAGTCTCAAAATATAGAACAACAATTTGGGCTACAGGGACAACAGCATTTACATCTTTTTTCTGTACATCCAACTGTAAGAATTTGGGCTGATTGGGAAGCAAGCGCAATCCTTCTTCCATGTCTGTTGGCTCCAAAGAGGCCAAATTCAAGAGGATAACATAGCTCGTCAGCTTGAGCCCTCTCCAACAAACTCAGAAAACTAAATTACATCATCTGGATGCCATTGTCTAAGAGTTTAAGACAAAAGAGTAATAGTGAGGGGGCAGGAAAAAGTAATAAGGTTGAGAAAGCCAACAAGTAATAAATCAACAGTATCTATAAGCAGTAGCGTACCGATGGGGGGGTGGGAGGGGGCATGGCCCCCAGGCACGGGCCTGGGGGGCAGATGCCAACCAGGTCAAGAGGCTGCAGTGCCTCCCGTGTTTGGTGTATGGTCTACCCACCTGCCCAGTGGGTTGTACATTTTTTTACCTGTTACAGCCAGAAATTCTGACTGCCGCCCCCCACCCCTTGAGTCCAATGTGCCACAATGTCAATTTCCCTGCAGAAGTGTCACGGGGTGGGAGAAGGGGCCCTTCACCTGCTCAGATTGTCCCTGGGGGGGTATGACACAAATGCAGGCACTAGAAACCCATGGTATGCCACTGTCTATGAGGCAACACTCTCATCCTGGGTAGTCTTGGCAATAGTTCTTACTTAAACCTCCTTTTACAGGTAGCTGGTTAACTAATGAGGTCATGCATTCAAATGTTAGCCATTCCTATCCTACCCACTCATATGCCGCATCCAGATGTACAGAGGTGTGCACTTGCAGCACCACAAAAAGTCGCAGCACAAATTTGTGCTGCTCTTTTGTGCCATATCACATGCCCCTGCATGTGTGCTTTGGTGAGAGACAAATTGTCCCCTACTCTTCTTGGCTCCTGGCATGCTGAAGCAGCCAGAACACAAATGAAATAGTAGAGACACTCTGGCAGGCAGCAAGAGTGTCTCCCTGGAGGACCAAGCCTCCATTTGTTCCAGTGCATGCTACTGTAGCATGTGCCATGCCCCTTCGCAGTTTTTTGGCTACCAGGAAATCCTGATAGCAAATTTTGCCCACATACTGCAAATCTGCAGCTCAGGACCTATTTTAACATTCCCAGCATGCAGCTTGTGGCACCACAAAGAGGTCTGTGGTACCACAAACTGCATGTGCCTGCATATCTGGACACAGCCACAGTGTCTTCTCCAGGGTTGAAAGAGTCCATTGGACAAATTCACTTATTGTCTCTAAGGGATGTCTTACTCCAAGGACTCTTTCACCTACCCCACCTGAAGTAACTACAGCTAAGAAGGAAGGAAGGCCCTGTCTAGTGTCCTTCAGCCAGGATGCTACTTTTTGCAGCTTCAACCTCGTGTCAGCTCTATACACTACTTCAAAGTTCCTGTTTGTTTTGAAAAAGGAATCAGAGTTATAGAGAGCCTCTTCTGACAAGTAAGACGCTCCTAACAAAATCCCTTCTGTCCCATAATCTCATAAGGAATTTCATACCCAATTGTTCCAGTACACAGTTTTGGTGAGCAGGACCCTTTACCTGAGGCACATTTGGAGTAGTTCCCTTTATTCTTTCATTGTATACCTGTAATAAGAACATTGTATTACTTTTTAACTCAAAACTGAGCAGTATTTCAACCAGAATACTCAGTCTTGACTACAAAATGGATAGATGAATTCTACAGGTGGAGGAATGGTATGGATATATGTGTCTCCATGTATATCCCATGGCAGGGGTATTCAGTTGCTCAGCCAAGTTTTATGTTACATTTACCACACAGCTTTGTCTACCTCATCATTCCTTCTCTCAGTAATCCATCCCTCTACAAGACTTATCCTAATATTCCCAGTGTCTGAACAGCTTCTAAGAGGTTTACATTTTTTTGCTTTTGTCTGAGATGCAGGACAGGCATATAATCAGACCTACTCCAGTGACAGGTCTAAGATCTTATATGTAGGACTTGTCAATCAGCACCATATTTAAATGCTAGCCTCTTAATCATGTTATAATCCCATAAAATTTATTTCAGTCTTCTCTCAGGCCAAACCCAATTCCCTCTATGACACTACAAAGCACCATTTTCTGAATTAGGATTCTCTAGTCTATTTCCTTCTTACTGTATTCTGAAAATATTCATTAGTAAGACCTTTTTACCTTCTTCTACAGACTATGGGTAGAATTCTATTTCACCTGGTAGACAATCTAAGTGCGGTTTGTAACCCATAATGAGCAATTCTATTAGTCCTATTATAGGACTAGGATTGCTCCCTGGAAATGAACAGGCATCTCCCTAGTCCTATAATGGAGATACTAGCCTACCAAAAAGAGGTAATAGACTCATGCCTATACATTAGTCAGGTAACTCAGAGGTGGCCTCTGAGTAGTAGTAGTATTTTGGTCATCCCTTAGGACCTAAGGAATGGCAGGGAGCTCTGCCCTATGGAGCTGGGCTGGCTCTGCCCCTCTCCCTGCCTCCAGACTGAGCCCCATGACCAGTACCGCCAGTTTCATCGCACATGTCTCCCCCTGGCAGTGCAGGGCTTGGATAGAGAACCTGGGAACTGCATGTGAGCCCTGTGCAATGGAGCCAGTGGCCTGGCCATGTGCAGTCCTGGGGCTCACCAGGACCACGCGCTGCTGGTAGGCTCCACCACCCATGGGCCATGAGTGCCCTGAGGGCCCACCCCCTGCTGCTGCTGGCAGGGGCAGTGCACAATAGAGGGGCATGTGTGAGGGGGGTCACTTGTAGGGGTGACCCCATATGCATACCCTACCACACACCCCTATGCATACCCTACACCCAACCCCCCAACACACAGCCCCCTAGCCACAACACCCACATACCATCCCCCTCCACATAACCAGAGCCCCCCACAAGCCCACTGACACATCCCATAAATGCACCCCACACACCCCCACAAAACCAATACCCACTCATCCACACACACCCACACTCCCCTACAAACTCCACACAACCACACATGCACTCCCACACCCTCTCCAATACCCCATGTACACACATACAGCCCCCACAAACCACATACGCACCCACCCATACCCCCATGCCCTTCCACACCCTCCCACAATATAAAGAGTAAGACTTCATGTGAGCTATTATGCAGTTGCCTCTATATACACTATGTAAACATACACAAATCAGAACAAAAATTTTTGTTATATAAAATTAAAATATGTTATAGTAGCTGTTTGATTTTTAGTATTTAATTAGGGTTTTTTTCCAGTTCCAAGACAGCAATCCCCCTCCCAAAAGTAGTACTTCCAGGGACTTCCAGCAGCAAAGGTCAGGGGTTAGGGGTGGGGCTTCTGGTCCCAAGATTGCAGCCAGGGGACAGGGCTCCTCTCTAGGGGCAGGGCTATACTTGTGACCCTAGACAGCTTACCAAAACTCATTAAGCAGCCCTCCAACCAAAATAATTGCCAACTTCTGTCCTAGGTGAAACAAAATTCTGCCTTATATCCGACCCTAGCATCTATGAATCTATGAATACCCTTCTGACGCTTCTTCCTTCAAGTGTCTCCCTATATCCAGCAGACTTCATTGAGACATGGCTGTTAGCTGATGTTAAAAAAACCCCACTCTTTACTGAAAGAAGCAGCTCATTACTTCAACCGAGCTTTGCAGCATCTGTATAGATCAGGTGCTTCAGCAGGGCTTTTTGACACTTTTCTCTAAAGCTAAGTCTATCAGCTATTAGATAAAAGCACCGAAAAAGCTCTACTAAAGTGCCCAGTCTATACAGACACTGGGTGAGCCAGGTCCAACTAACACACTGCCTCTTCTGGGCATATGCTAGGCTCAGCACAGGAGCATGAGGAGTATAAAGTAAAGCGCCAGGGTTTTTGTCTTTGTTTGGGGTGGCGGGGGTGGTATTAATGTCTGCAAGCAGTCAATATGCTGTTCCTTTTAAACTACATTTGTAAAAGTTTGGTACTTTCTTAAACTTTGGCATCATTTATTTCTAAGCCTCTTTCTCCCCTATCTCTTTCCCTTCTCTTTTATCATTACATTGGGTACAATGAGTTTCTACACCATTTACAGGCATAGGTTTCTGTAGGTGGTAACTATTATTGGACCTCTCACATTTTTCCTGAACCATCACAGACACATCACCCCCAACACCACCACTACTTTGTTTACAGTGTTTTCATTTCCTTTTTTAAAGAAAAAAATAATGAAAGTGACTCAATCTACATTCAGTTCCTGGAATAAAATGTTTCTGATCAACATTTGTGAAACAAACAAGATTGACAGATTATACAGTAAAAGGTTAGAGCCAGAACACTTGTTAAACTACTCCTCCTGACATCCTAATGAACTTGTTACTCAACTTCTTTTGCAGCAACAGATGGGATTTTATCTTATTTAACCCATGGACAAGAACAGGAGAAAGGCAGAGTATATTTATGGATGGTTGCTTTTTCCAAACAGCATTGTAATGATATTATCTTTTAAGGACTATGACTCATTCTTGTAAGACTGAAGAGGTGCCGACCTGTATCAAGAGAACCAGTGTTAGTCAGGCAATGACAAAAAGAACATTGTTGTCTTTAGAATTTAAAATCTGACCGATAATTTCCCTTAAACTAAAAACAAAAAGGAACTAACAGTCCAGATGACTACATTTTGAACCGCGGAGGCTGGGGTTTCCAGAGAAGACGTAAGGAATTAGGATGCACCCTCACTTTAAGATGAATTTCCCTTTAATAATTCCAGCCTATTAAAAACATGCAAACAATTACTAAACTGGCCATTTGCAAATAATCCATGTTACCACAATACTCAGACTATTTTCCATATCCAGGAAAAGAGTCTACTGCTTCAGTGCAGCGAGTTCTGATATTAATTGAAGTATGTGATAAAAAAGGGCTGAAAGGGACAGTGGAAAAATTGAAGGAGAAAGCCTGAGAGACCTAGGAAAGAAATTTAGGAGGTACTGCAAGGAATATGGTAAATATTTTAAGTGCAGATACAAAGTATTATGTAGTATTCTTTATTGCATTTAGTACTATTCACACGCCCTGTGAAAAATATTGTTTTGCTTTCAGTAAACCAGAGGGAATCCTATACAAATCAGTCCAACAGCATTAGAAGTTATTCATGCTGCGTTGGACTGAACTTTTAAAATATGATCAAAGTAAAAAGCAGAGCATAATTGCTCCACCCCAGCAGCAGCCTGGACACTAGAGAAGGAATGAGACTCCAAATCATAATTTCTCCCTTTTTGTTCTTGGGAATGATAGAGGGCCGAAGTCTTTGAAAGTCTGAAGCTGATTTCCCTTATCCTCTTGCTACTCTTTGCCAGTGAACTGCAGGCTAGGAGGGGTAAGGGAACAAGAAAGTCAAGGTTACACCCACTTCCAGTCCACCAGAGACCAAGGACACCTTCAGGTAGGCTGAGCAAGGAGGTGGGGCTCTCTTTTCCTTGGCAACCACAAAGTAAGACAAGGGCACAGTCTAGCCTATTCATGAACTACACTATTTTAAAGTCCCTGGTAAAATATTATTTAATATAATATTATCTAGAATGAAAATATAAAGGGCAGGGCAATGAAACAGGGAAGAAGGGCAATAACTCTGCTGCAACTCTACAGATAAGAGAGAGAAAAGCCCTGGTCAGATTCCCCTACAGATTTTGCAGTTAGTAGGATTCAGGACTTTAGGATTAGGCCTCATCTTGACTAATATTGCAGAAGTTTTAAAGAGTCATTTGATGACAGCTCATCTCCTGTTGATATTGCAAGTCTGGTAAATAGAGTTTTTAATAACCCTTTTCAATTTATTTGCTGGCAGTCAGCCTGGAATGGTATCATCTGCATTAACCAATAGTGTATGTTTGGAAGTGGAAGTCAATTTAGATTTTCTTTTTAATATGCCAGTGACATATCAATGAAATCCCTACTGCTCTGATGTCTGTCTCCAAAAGCTCCCCAGTGGGCTTCTTCTCTGCCCCAATGTGAAACTATGCCTTAAAAATGAGAATCTCTCTTACAGTTAAATATACACATTGTATATTGGTTCTAACCAGTTACACAAAGTTAATAGTAAAAGGGGAATGCAACTCAAATATAGCCAGGAACTAATATGAAATTCAAACTTCCTGATTTCCCTTAAAAACCCTTTCTAACTGAGGGTACTTACATAAACTGCAAACAATATCCCACTGGAGAACATACTTGATTATAAATAATTTCCTACATCAAAGAATAACAAATTACTTTGATGCATTTTTAAAGTCATTTTTTTTTCAATTCTCTAACATTTTTGCCTTGATCGTATGATAGGAGATCATTAAACAGTACAGAACACCTTGTTTGCATTTGCAACTGTTATCTTTATTGAGGAGGTATTAACCTTTCTGCCCCTGGAGATATCAGTATCAGTAGCATCCAGCTCAAACAAGCTCAGTGAAAACCACTAGCCCAATTTATAACAGTATATATTCTTTTAAGGAAGAGTTCTGATTCAAAATGGTGCTGTCCTTCTGCTCGTCCAACTCTATTACCTACCATATCAACTAAAAATTGTTTCTATGTGAACAATCAACAAAACAAAAGCATCAAAAAGCAAAGTAACTGACTGACTATTAATCACATCCCTTTGATAACCCTGACCCTAGCAAAGCATAACATCTGTCTTGTGTTTTTTCTGGCTGAGAGCCAAAGCTAGGATCAGGAAACAACTATTTCACTGGTCAGATGTAGCACAGCATGTTGACTTTATAACCACCCGGCAAACTCAGAGAATTTAATGGAACTGTCTTTTATTTGGCTGAGTTCCATCTATTAATATAACCAGAGTGAGTAACTCATATGATTAGACATTTACTTAAAGCCATGTCTAGACAGACCCAAAGGTGCCCACTCCCTTTTCCAAAATGAAGCAAGATTTGAAGCTTGAGACTAGGATAGCCACAGAAGTTGCCTAAATTCTCACTAAAAATATTTCTATTAGGTACTGTCAGTGTAGATACCTAAAACAAGAAATATAGAAAAGAATTGAGCTAGCACAATGTGCCACAGAAAATTTAAATATCTGGACACCTATATAACCTTAAATGTAACCTTAGCATCAGGAGCAAGAGAGAAAGTGTGTCAGAGAAATAATGAAATCAGAACAAAAAGGAGAAGGAAAAGTAAAAAGCCAACAGCAAACTTAATATTGCAACTTCATTATTAATAGATTTAGTAGCAGCCCATTATTTGGGCGCATTATGGGCATCCGTTAATCATAGGAAGTTTTATACCTGCAAAACATTTCATTTTCACAGATAAAAAAAGCCTCTGGGATGATAATACTATAACCCCAAATATTTTGTACCAGGATTTGCTGCACTTTATGTAGGTGCTCCCAGCACCTAGTTTACTGGGTGATACTGGGTATCTTCATGGAGTCAGTGGCATGGTATCAGAAATGATACACAAATGCTGTTGAAACAGCCATCCCAGATATAGTCTCCATACTTTGCAGGGCAGCAGTAGCTGATAAATTCATTAGGTCTGCCTCTCTAGCCCCTTTTGCCACCACGCTGCCCTTGATACCACCTGCACAACAGCACATATGCAGCCATCACAGATGCTTACCTGACACATGCTCCTGAAATCTTCCCCAGATGTACACCAGATTACTATGGGCCCCTCTATACGTTCAGGTAGAGGCACCTCTTTCCTTGCTTGGAACACTCCAGTCACTTATACGTTCAGGTAAAGACAGATGCATGGATGACAGGAGGCAAGATTAAGGGATCCACCATCAGAAGCTATCATGCCTTATTGCCAGTTTAGGGATCATGATCCTGGGCTCCCCCTGCACCAGCTTCTGCTCCAATTCACAGCAGTACAGGACACCCGTCTGCAGCAGCCCATGGGATGATGCTGTAGCTAGGAGTCCCCTCAGCTGCAGGACTCCTAGCTGCTACAGCACATGGTGTACCCCCCATGGCTGGGAGCCCCTTAGTTGACATGGCTCCCAGACCCAGGAGGTATAGCGATGTTACACATGCAAATTAAAGCTGGATAGAAACAAGGTATGAAGTTAGTACACATTTTCCAGCTCTAACTTTATAGCTGGTTGGACCTTCTCATGGTGTGACAGTTAATTTGCACACATGGCTGGTCTAAATTAACTGCACTATTAACCCAGTAATTGAGTAATACATTTATGGGCAGAGAAGGCCTGTGACATAGAACCCTTCCCCTCAAGACACACACAGACCTGCAGGTTACAAACCAGATTCAGAGAATGTCCTCCACTTTGAAATAATTTTTATGCTAAAAATTATTTCATTGTAATTTGAGCTAGGTGTGTAATCTGTGGTATGTAAGTTGTGCTAGATCCCTCAAGTAAATTGAATTGTATTATATGGTCATAATTGAATGGTCATAATTAAACTTAATTTTATGCTTCCCATAGAAAATTGTGATTCTTTTTTACATTAATCATCAATGAGCAATTCCTTTTTTTATTTATCCCATATGCTCATTCAACTTCTCTTTGGCAGCCCTGGCTAAATGAACTACTCAGAGTAATAAAACATGAGAAGCAAAATATATCAACTACTGATCTTTAGCAACAATAACGTCTGGTATAGTATTTTAGCAGTCATCAGTACATTTTGTAACTGACATCATGTACATGTAATATCTCCAAATAATTCTACTCATTAATCAAAGTGACTTTAAATCACTTTGCACATTTATACATGGGTTCCGGGGGTGGGATGAGGGTGTTTTAATTAGAATGGCTCCAAGAACTGCTCTAATTAAAGCACCCAGAGTGTCACGTGTATCAGCATCCCCATGCTGAAAAATAGCAGTGGAAGCACTTTAAAGCTCATCAAATAAGCTCTAGTTAAAGTGCCCCTGCCACCATTTTTCAGCTCGGGGATACTGATACACATGACACTGGAGTTTGCTAGAAGGTGGTAATTACCATGCTCCAGACTCAACTAATTGAGTTTGCTCTGACATGCTGTAATTACAGCTTGTTGGAGCTGCCTTGCTGCTTGTACATAGGCATCCTTCAACACAATACTCCAGAGTACTTGTGATTACTGTTAGCATTATTGTTAGAGGCAAGGATATTTTTGGATGATATCTTTTATTGGACCAACTCTATGGTTGGAAAAAGTTAGACAAACAAAGTTAGACAAGTTTTTGAAGTCCAGGCATTCTTCATCAGGTCTGAGAAAAGAAGCCAACACAGTGACTGCTGACAGTTAAGAATGGAGGGGTGGGGGAAGGAGAGAAATCCCCACATTAGTAGACAGACAATTAGTAGAAAAGAAGCTTGAATACTGGGAGATCAAGAAAAGGATCTTGGAGTTGTTACTGATGCCAAAATGAACATGGGCAGACAGTGTAGGGATGTGGTCAGGAAGGCCAGCCATACCTTGTCATGCAACCACAGATGCATCTCAGCAGGTTCAAGGAGGTGATCCTCCCCCTCTATGCGACACTGGTCAGGCTGCAGTTGTGTCCAGTTCTGAGCACTGCACTTCAGGAGGGACGTGGACAACATGGAGAGGGTCCAGAGGAAGGCCACTCGCATGATCAGGGGGGCAGCAGGGCAGGCCCTACGAGGAGAGGTTAAGGGACCTGAACCTGTTCAGCCTTCACAAGAGAAGGCTGAGGAGGATCTAGTAAATGTTTACAGTCAGGGAGGACCAGCAGTCATTGTGGGAGTCCCTGTTCCCCCGAGCACTACCAGGAGTGACTAGAAATAACAGTCACAAGCTGGCAGAGGGTAGATTCAGGCTATATATCAGGAGGCGCTACTTCACTGTCAGGGCAGCTAGGAACTGGAACCAACTTCCAAGAGAAGTGGTGCTGGCTCCTACCCTGGGGGTCTTTAAGAGGAGGTTAGATGAACACCTTGTTGGGGTCATTTGACCCCAGTACTCTTTCCTGCCATGGCAGGGGGTTGGACTTGATGATCTGCTCAGGCCCCTTCCGACCCTACAAACTGTGAAACTATGAAACTAAGACCTATCAAAAGGGAGGAGAGTCATTATTACTATTGCAGTATTGTATTATTGTTATATTGTAATAATACTACCATTATTAATACTATTGTTAGTAAGTTATGATTACTGTTTAGTGCTCAAAGTCCATTGTGCTAGGCTCTGTACAAACACATAGTGCAAGATGGTGCCTTCCATCAATAGCATAAGAAGGGGTGGGTAAGAGGGACAACCAACCCAGGCACCAAGTTAGGAGTGATGCCAAATAGCCTCCCACCCTCATGGACTCTGCACCCTGGCAATGAGAGCAGTCCATGGGTCATTCATTCCAGGAACTGGAAAACAGTCCCCAGTTACAACTGCTGCTTTAATAGCAATACCCAGGGTGGGCAGAGCAGTAGCTCAGCTGGGGACTGTTTTGAAGTTCCAGCATGGGTAAGACTGGTGCAACCCCCTGCTCAACTCCTCCCCACTCTCATAACCCACACACCCTCCACAATCTCAGAACCCATGTCCCCTCCCTCCCTCCACTCTCAGGACCCATATGTGCCACTTCCTGACTCTCAGAACTGCGTGCCACCCTCCTGGCTGGATTTACTCAGGATGCCAACTCTGCTTGTTACAACTCTGCCTACTGGGGTGGACAGGGAAGACAGGATGGCATGGGAAGAGGCAAAGAGGCATAGTCATGTAACAGATTCAACATTAAAATCCAGGTCTCATGATGCCCAGGCCAGTGCCTTATTCATTATTAATTGCAGTGCCTGATACAAGAGAAATGTAAATATTTGATTTTGTTTTTGTTATTAAAGCCCATCCAAGTTATCATGTGTTTAAATAGGTTCATTTTCACCACACTATATACTCTGGGCAGTTTAGTTTCTAGGATCCACCCATGGGATTATGTTACTTACACCTGAGCACAATATGTCCATTCCAGAAACTTAAGATTTGAGAAAACAAGCACATCTTGCCAACTCTTGAAACACTTCTGGGTCCTCAGAGACATAGCAGGGAAAATATATGCACCTTGGGCAGCCATCTCTCCCCCACCTCCCTTCTTGATTGCATGCAAGGAAACAAAGCAGAGAGCAGACTCCAACCAACCTCCTCCAGGGGTAGAGAAGCCTGCAACCTCCACTGCAGAGGAAGGTGGAACTCCAGCAAGGAGCCAACAGGGCCAGGGGGTCTCCCCTGGCCAGGCCTTCCTTCTCTGGAGGGGTTTCCCAGCCCCCTCCCCTGCCACCAAGAGCAAGGGCAGTGGGAAGGGCTCCTATTCAGCCTCCTCCACAGCTGGGGGTGGGAAGGGCAAGGGCCTATACCAGCCAGCACACCCACTCAGTCTGCCCCTGGCCCTATCCCAAACCCCACCAATGTGCCCCCCCCCCCCCACAGGGGAACAGCAGCTATGCACAGGCAGCTGCAGGGCAACCCAAAGCCTCAGGGCCTGGATCCTCCACCACTGGCCCTTCCAGCTCAGGTTGGGGTGAAGTGCCAACTACCCAAGCAGGAGAACCTGCACTTTGTGATGTAGGTGCAGGCCCTGGCTCGGATAGTGGGGGCCCCCAAGATCATGGCGGCCTCCCATTTTCATGGCAAGGGGGTATTTTCATGGCAAGGGCCTGGAGGCTGCTGCACAAAAAGCGGTGGAGAAGGGGCTTGTAGTAGAAGGTGAGTACATCCTCCTCAAGCCCCTCAAAGAGCTGGGGACCAGGGTGGTCCTCAGCTTTGTCCCATCCTATATCCCTAATTGGGCCCTGCTCCCCCAGCGCCAAACTCTGGGGAGAGTTATCTCCCTAGTAGTGGCCCTCTCGCTGAGGTGCTGAGACCCCGGCCTCCGCCACATGCGCTCTTTCCATCACCAAGTTATGATCCAGCTGGCGGCGGGAACATGGCTGGAGTCTGAAGGGTGCCTTTGATTCCTTTTCAGGGGTCCCTGGTGAAGGTTTTATATATGCTGGGGAACCTGTGATGCTTCTGGTGCTGGGCCCCGGGGTACTTATGTCACAAGTGCCCCATGGGCCAGGAGGAGAGGGCATCCACAGGTCCCACTGGTGAGAGGGGTGCCCCTGCCACTGCTACCCATCCCCCCTCAAGCCCCCCTGGCACCCCAGCCACATCATCCAGCCACCCTGTGAGCTCATGGGACCCCACCCCCACACCAAGTTTGGCAGGGTCCCAGGGAGGGCAGCAGCAGCCAATGAAAGAGAGGGAGCAGGTCCCCCCTGCCCCTACTCATGCCCCCACTGGGGACTGGACAGTCCCAAACAAGAACCCATGGAGGAAGACCCTCACTCCACTGGCCAGGGCCTACCCCCTGAGACCATGGGCACCAAGGCTGAGGTGAACCCAAAGGAAGGTCTGGCAATGGAGCCATGCTCCCCTTTCCCCCCGCCCACCCATGGATCATCTGGGAGAGACAGGGGCCCTGGGGCTCACCCTAGTGAGTCCTAGCAAGGGAGATCCCCTTTCCCAGGACCCCAAGGCAGACACCAAATCCACCCTGGTGCCTGATAGGTATCTTCCCTCTCCCTCCCAGAAAAACCTCACTTCCAGCCCACCCCATGGTCCCACACCAGAGGGGGTTGGGGAGAGGTCCCCTAATCAACAGGCCAATTTTGTCAGGTACCCTGCACAGACCCCCAAGGGCTCCAGGTCTATGCTACCATCTTGTGAAGGAACCCCACCATTACCCCCACCCCTGTCCCAAGAAGCTGCAGAGCTTTCCCAATCCCAACTGAAGTCCAGGGTCTTAGTGGACCAGGAGGTTCAGACAGTGCCTAAGGAGCCTGCTGAGCCCCAGGACCAGGAGGAAGATGTCCAAGAACTGGCAGGCTCCATGGAGCCTGCAGACCTCTTGGTCCTGGTGGTCCCTAGGGGTGAGCTACTTGCATTTCTGGACCAGGGAATGGAACCAGGCTACTGTGGGTGTCCTCAGGGAGATCCTGATGGACTATACCCTGGTGGACATCTGATGTGCCTGTCACCCTACCAACACCCTTGCCTTCACCTATGTGAGGGAGGGGGAGAAGCAGGCATGCCCCTCCCAGTTAGACTGAATTTATACCTCTTTTCCACATTTTGTCCAGACCCACTCCTCCGGCATCCTGCCAACCCCTTTCAGCAATCACCACCTTGTCTGGTCCTAGGCCATGCTAGGGCCTGGGCATCCAGGGTCAGCCTACTGACATTTCAGTGCCAGTCTGCTGGAGGATGTGGGCTTCAGGGAGGCCTTCCAGGAGTTCTGGTCAGCCTGGTGGGAGCAACGGGCAACTTTTCCCTCGGCTCAGAGATGGTAGGATGTGGGGAAAGTGTGCATCCGGCTTTTTTGCTGCAGCTACACTCAGAGGCACACCCGGCAGAGAGAGGCGGTCCAGGAATAGCTCGATCAGGAGGTGCTAGAGCTGGAGAGGCACCTGGTCACAAACCCTACCAACTTGTCCCTCTGCAGAGAGGGTCGGCAGAGGCGGGAAGAGCTTTGTGCTCTGGACAACCACCGTGCATGCAATACGGTTGTCCACTCATGCATCCAGCTCCTTTGGGAGATGGACCACAGCTCCCTCTTCTTCTATGCCCTGGAGAGGATCGCCTGCTTTCTGGCACTATCACAGATCCAGGTGAGATGTGCTGGCACATGTGGGCCTTCTACGAAGAGCTCTTCTCCCTGTATCCAACTGATGCTGAAGCCTGTCAGACCCTGTGGGAAGGACTCCTGCAGGTCAGCATGGTTGACCAGGACCAGCTGGAGACTTCTCTCACTCTGGCTCAGTTTTTGGCCACTCTCCGCCTGATGCCAGGCAACAAGGCACCAGGCATTGACAGGCTGACCAAGGAGTTCTACCAGGTCCAGCCCCTCTCCCAGGGCCTTCTGGAATGCCCTTGGCCTGGACTTTGCTGTAGCTGGAATCTGAGGGAAGTGGGGAATTCCCCCTGTCATGCTGGAGGGCCATGCTGACCCTCCTGCCAAAGAAGGGGAATCCCCACAACCTAAGAAACTGGCATCCCATGTCCCTCCTCTGCATGGATTACAAGGTGGCAGCAAAGGCCATCTCACTGCACCTGCAGTCCATGCTGATGAATGTGATCCATCCCGAACAGACATACATGGTGCCTGGACATTACATCGTCAACAACCTGTACCTGGTTCAGGACCTCCTGAAGTTAGCATGCTGGGAAAGCCTGTCTTTTGCCTTGCTATCCCTGGACCAGGAGAAGGTATTTGACAGAGTGGATCATCGGTACCTCACAGGCACGCTGCAGGCCTTTGGCTTTGGGCCCTTCTTCATGTGAGCTCTCCAGCTGCTGTATGCCTCTGCAGAGTGTTTGGTCAAGGACAACTAGACCTCGACAGAACCCATCCCATTCAAGAGAGGGGTGCATCAAGTCTGCCTGCTGTCAGGCCAGCTGTGCGCCTTTGCCCTGGAGCCCTTCCTTGTTCTCTTGTGGAGGTGGGTGGCAGGGTTGATGCTCTGGGAGCCAGCAGTGTGGCTGGTCCTTTCAGCATATGCTGATGACGTACACCTCATAGTCTAGGACTCAGGTGACCTGGCACAGGTGGAGGCTTGCCAGGCATTGTACTTGGTCTCCTCCTCTGCCCAGGTCAACTGGGTCACGAGCTTTGGCCTGGTAGTGGGTAACAGGTGGCAGGTGGGCTCACTCCCACCCACGTTCCACTGGCTCTGCTGGAACATGGGATCACTGCTGTACTTGGAGGTCTACCTGTCCCCCCCCAAACCCCTCCCCACCAGAGAACTGGCACCAGCTGGAGGCAAAGGTGGTGGAGTGGCTCCAGGCATGGGCAGGGCTCCTGAGGTGTCTCTCTCTGCATGGGAGAGTGCTGGTGCTGAACCAGTTAATCCTGACCATGCTCTGGCACTACCTATACACCCTGCCTGTTCCCTCTGAGGTCCTGGCAGAGCTCCAGAGATGGACAGTGGAGGTTTTCTGGCCAGGACAGCACTGAGTCACTATGGAGGTCCTGAGGCTTCTCTTGCGGGAGGGCGGTCAGGGCCTGGTTTGCCTAAGCAGCCAGATCCTGACCTTCTACCTTTAGGCTCTGCAGTGACTACTATACAGTGTCAGCAGCCACCTGGCATGGGGCCACCTGGGGTCTGCCTTCCTCTGCCACTTCCAGGGGCTCCAATATGACTGGCAGCTCCTTGGACTGCAGGGCTTCTCCCTGCAGGACCTGTAAGGGCTGCCAGGGTTCTACCAGGACCACCTCCAGACCTGGAGGTTGGCTTCTGCCTTCAGGTCCCCTGCAACACTCACCCAGGGCACCAGTCTGCTCATCGAGCCCCTGCTCTGGAACCCCCAGCTGGAGGTGCTGATAGCAGAGGCACCCCAGTTGTGACAGAGGTTGTTCCTGACTGGTGTCTCCCATATCAAAGACCTCCCAGACTACAATAGGCAGGATTGGGTGGACCCTGCTGCACTGGCCCAGTGCATGGGTCTACCCATGACATGTGTGACCTGCCATCTGATCCAGCAAGTGAAATCTGCCCTACCTCCTGATACCCTTGCCCTTGTTGACCAGGTCCTGCACAGTAGCAGTCCCACCCCCCCCATGTCCTCCAGCCCACCAGAGTTTGTCATGGGGCCGGCACCTCGCCTGGCATCACAGTGCTCCCTGCTCCAGCACCTGAACTGGCCAGAGGACTCCAGACCAGTTCGCTTTTCCACCACCATCACCTCTACATGCTCATGTGCCACACAATCCATCATGCATCCCACCCAGACACCAATTGGCAGGACCTGTTCAGCGAGGGCATGGCTTGGGCACCCCAGTGGCTGAGTCTATACTCCACCCTCATCCTACAAGCCACTGGGGACCTCAGCTGGTGGTTCCTCCATGGAGCCATCACCAAGGGTGTGTATGTGGTGAGCTTCACAGACACTTCAATCTCCTGCCCCTTTTGCAGGCAGAGGGAAACCCTGGCCTGCCCAAGTTAATATGGAAAATACAAATAGACAGGAGCTTCACTAACTAAGATGTGGAGACAGCTGCCCCTGCAGCCACAGCTCCTGCTAGTAGGTCTCTAGCCAGTGCAGGCAGAGCAGACAGGCAGGCAGCAATGAGGCAGGCTGCAGCAGGTAGTCCCAAAATGAGGTGCCCCCCACCCCATCTTTTTAGTACCCTTTGCATTAAGCAGCACCAGGGCACATACTTGCCTTGCTCATCCCACATTACACTATGTTAGTCTTTTTCCTTATTTAATAAATTATAGGAAAAATACTCGCCCATTTCAGACAATTAAACAAGGATTTAAAATAATCACATATTTAACAGAAACACACATGAATGCCCTATGAAGTTTCTGTTGTTCTTAACTGTGAATGCATGCAGCAGATGAAGAAGAGATAAAGACAATTCCAAATAGAACCACCCTGTAAAATTTATTTTGTTTCACTTTAAATATTCTCCTTTAAAGAAAACATATGCAATGCCTGATCCAGCAAAATCATGTATTTTTACATCTGGAAGTAGAAGTGAGGTGAAAGAACAAATATGGTATCTTGCTCTGGCTCATGAGTTACAAGTTCAAGCCCTGTTCTGGACTCCCACTAAGGGCTGCCCAAGTCAACCCAAAAGTAAATAGCTGTCTGATACTATAAGTTAAGGAGTCAAAGACTGTGATGGCAGCTACATCATACCCTTGTGTGCTGCCGGATGCAGAAACAGGCGTGCCTTAACTATGCTAGCCCTGTGGGAGGATCTGACATGGGCTACCACTGTAAGTTAAGTAGCTGCATATGTCTTCACTGGATCAAGACTTAGACAAGCAAGAGTATATTTCTAATTGCCTGAAGTCTTATTGCATGGCAGTTGATTCTTCCCTCAACTAGATGAAATTCATTTTAAAAACAATCCCGAAAAGACTCTAATAATACCTTTCAATATTTTAAACTTGGGACTGTGCTCCAGCCAAGTACACTGCAGACCTAGCTGATACACTATGCTCTGCCAGGAAAGGAAGCAATTGCCAGACAAGTCATAATACATTAGTTCAAAGATGCACTCAAGCATCTGTTGTGATTTAATTGACTTTAATGGCAGCGAGAGCAGGGCCTATATTCATTGGTGACTTGGAATATTTAGGTACTTAAAGAGCATCTGTACATGAAAGATCCATAATAAGTTAGAAGATGGCATGAGCTGGCAGTGTTTTATAAGGTGAATAAATAGGTTAAGAATTTTTGCTTTTTCCTGTTCTAATTATATAGAGTTTACTGCATAGTCTCTGCAAGGGAGATTTTTGGCACAGGAGAAATACTTCTCAAAAGTGTATTTACAGAAACCTGAATAGTGGCCAACTATGTAAGGTTGAGTTTGTGTAATCTGTCACTATCCAACTTGATAACACTCACATATACTACTCAAGTGAGTAGCTCGTCACTTCCACTACTAAGCCATCCGCTCACAGCTCTGACATGATAGTGGAGAGAGGAAGGCAGCTGGGGTAGCTTGGTTTTGGATCAAGTCAGGTCTGGAATTCGTCAGTTCTCATTCTCCTCAGCAAAAATGCAGTTTCTAGAGCTGATCAGAGGAACTTAAGTGGAATTATATTCTGACAACATGTGTCATTTTCAAATCAAATGACCTCATGAACTTAGGTTAATATTACAGGAACTTTGTTCTGGAAAAAACAGAAACAAAACTCCAACAATATGAAAACAAATTTCTCTAAACAAAGAAACATCTTGATTTATTTTTTCTGAAATAACACTGTTTCACTCATTGCTCATTTTAAACAATCCAAAACATGTTTTATTCAGAAATTTCCTTCTCAGAGAATTTAAAAT
Organism: Crocodylus siamensis; assembly: GCF_052110815.1. Taxonomy (NCBI): domain Eukaryota; kingdom Metazoa; phylum Chordata; order Crocodylia; family Crocodylidae; genus Crocodylus; species Crocodylus siamensis. The sequence goes on along the minus strand of NC_143397.1, from coordinate 39,087,342 downwards.
GTTTCTGGCTTTGTCCTCATCCAAAATAAAACTAGATTTTACCACCTGAAAAATCCTTTCTAGCTTTAGTATGACAATTCTTTTGAAAAGTTATAGGACAAGTGGGGACCCAAAGCAGGATTTATAGCTCTTCCTTGCAAAGAACTGGAAGGACCATATGGCACTTGTAAAATTATGAAGCATAAAAAAATTCTTGTGTAATTAGTCCTCAGTGAAAACATATTTTAATAAGTATAGATCTTTAACAGACTATATGTTTACAGTGCTTCTGTGAGTTTTCCCTCCCCTGGTTATGTACAGACAGTGCTCGGCAGTGGTGTAATTAGGGCTGGATGATCAGGGCAGCCACCCCAGGCTTTAACTTTGAGGATGGGGGTGGGGAAAGGGGAGTAGGAGGGGAGTGGGGAGAGAGGAAGACAGTTCCAGAGATATTCCAGGCCAGGCCAATCTGCATGTTCAACTACAGACATGTCAAATAGCTCTGGGAGGAAGGAGTAGGTCCTAGTAATGTTGGGTCCTAGCCATTTTCCTTTGTTTCTCTCTATAGTGAGATGAGTTTGCTCATAGCGACTGATACCTTATCGTACATCATGCCACTAGGGACAATTTAGTGCTCAAGTCTCCCAAGTATTGATGTTAATATCACATTTCTTCAGATTGGCCTTTAAGGTGTCCTTGATTCTCTTCTTTTGTGCACCTTGTGTGATTACCTTTGGGTTGAGAGTAAAGGATCTGTTTCAGGAGCCTGTTTTCAGGCATCCTTACAACATGTCCTGTTCAATGAAGCTGATGCTATATTAACATGGCCTCAAGCAAGAGTTTGCTTGAGCCAGAGCACCCATATTCATTCTTTTGTTCTTCCACTTGATATGGAGAATTTTCTGAAAACATCTCTGATGGTAACGATGGTAAAGTTTTCATGTGTTGCCAATATATCATCCAGGTATGACACCCATACAGAAAGGTAGGAATAACAACAGTCTATTAGACAAGAAGTTTGGTTTGAGTCCTGATGTCATGATCATTGAAGACATTGTTGGACTAAGAAATAAGAGGAAAGAAAAAGAGACTCCAGCCTTGAGCATCTCCCTGTTGTGATATGGGATCTACCTGGGACTTTGTGTATATATCAGTTATCCCTTGATATGAGGATGATGATTGCCAGGGGGGATTATTGATGAGTTTTAAGGTGTCTGAGGAGTCCAATCTGTGCTGCAAGCTTTCCCACAGATATGACAAGTGGTGCCTAGGGTTGGGGAGAAGGAAAGGAAGGAGGGCACAAATGATAGCCAAGATATTTTGTGCTTTCCTTCCTCCTCTGCCATTTCTTGGCTTTCTGAGCAAGACTGTTCTGTTCAAAGTGGGCTGTAGCTTGATGTATGGTGCAGCGCCATTGAAACCTATTACCAGACACCACTTCCCAATCTGTAGGGTTGATGCCGCCCTTCTTAAGATATGCTTCAGGGTGTCCTTATAGCACTTCCTCTGTCCTCTATGGGTCCTCTTACCATGGCTAAATTGAGAGAAGAGGACTTGCTTCAGGAGATGAGTGTCAGCCATCTGCACACAGTGGCCCAGTGGAGTAGATGTTTCATGATCTTTGCCTCAATGCTGGTTGTTAGCTGCAGAGACGATGCTGGCATGGGTGCAGTGGTCTTCCCATTTAATCCAAAGGATCTTCCTGAGGTCATGCTGATGAAACCATTCCAGGCACTTAAGATGGCTTTGATATGTCACCTATGTCTCACATCCATAGAGGAGCATGGAGATAACCGCTGCATTGTAAACTAGGATCTTAGTTTCTATATGCAGATCTTGGTCAGCAAAGAGACAGCAAAGCAGCTTGTGTAGATGCACTTCAGTGACATACATGTGCTTTACTAATTAGCTCTGCAGTAATACATCATTGTCTACATGGATGCCAGTATTAGGATACAGTAAATTAATCAACTCCACCATAGGATAGTACTGTCAGGTTTCACTGCACCGAAACATACGTGTAGATGGTGACCAGCGGCATAAATTGCACCTGGTCAGCCCAGCCAAATGTGGACCTGTTCTGCCTCAGCTCAAATTGCTGCTGTCCTGGGAGCATGTATAAATGTTGCACATGGGAGCAGTTTACTCCGGCTTGAGCTGCTGTGGAGTTTATTGTGTCTCATTAATTGCTTGTCTAGATTCACCCACTGATTTGTATCTAGACAAGTGGAACGAGAGAAAAAAAGTCTACTCTGGATCATCTCCCTATCATGGTAATGAGCTCATCAACTAGTCACAACTATGACAAGACCTGGTTCAGGACTATCACCAAAGGGCCTTTTGGAGCACTTACACACATGTGAGGAGCCTGCTCCACCACAGTGGAAATCCAGCATGTCAGAGCAGACTAGATTAATCGATTCTGCTGGAGCACATAAATTGATGTGCTCTGGCAACATCTCACATCACGTGTATCAGCAGCACAGCACGTCTCTGTGCTGAGAAAAATGTCAGCAGTGCATTTTGAACTAAAACACACTTAATGATGTGCTTTAGTTCAAAGTTCACCACCACCATTTTCTCTGTGTGGGCATTTTTAATTAGCACAGCTCGCTAATTAAAAATGCCCGGCCCCATATCAGAAGCACATGAAAAAAATGCCCTTGGATAGTTTTCCCTATTGTTGATTTATTAATTTGGTTTTCCTAAGCTTCTGTTTACTGTATTTTTCTTTTTTTCTCTTAATGAAGTCTGGTTTAGTTAACCTCTTGCAAATAGGAATTTTTTTGGTAATTAAGAGCATCCACATAGTGTGATTTAGTTTTCCTGATTTCAGAGTGGAGAATTGAGCTGCTATATTTTGAGGTTTTTAGTAAGAACCCTTAGAAACTGAACTCAGCCCAAACAGGGCCTGGCAGAAGATTCACATCTGGGTTGTCATTGTAGACAGATGTGTATTTCTGTGATATTTAAAACACCCAACTTTTCTTGGAATTTTGTACATAAAACTAATGGCTCGTGTTTTTAAAAAACGGCTTTAAAATGAACTTGCAGCACTTTAAGTGACTTTCTATACTATATAGTCATGTGTGCCTGGTGGTTCCTTTCAATATATATTTTTATATGCTAATTGACAACAAGATGAATAGAAAGGCTTCACACTCCAGGATTCCTAGCACACATCCATTTCCCCAGTGTCAGCTTTCTTGACAGGCCTCTTAGCTGGCAACAAAACATATATAAATATAGACACAGTTGAGTTTGGGGTATCTCTATTAATATTTACATAGCTTGCCACCCAGGGTCTCAGCTGCACAGCTGTTTCCAGTTGATAACTGTCTCCTTCCAATCATGGTTATGACGTTTTATTTCATTGGGGAATATGTGTAATCATAAACATGATATGACTGTCCTGTCTGGTTTGTTATTCCATATATCTCCAGAGAGCATTTGACATTTCAGAAATACTGTATTCAAGATCAGTCTCTGGGACTACTAAGTTTCATAGCTTTTCTCCAGTAATTTTTAACATTAATTTTCCAGCAGCAGTATCACTAACATGTAGTAGCCCCAATGCCTGGTGGGTGAGGAAAAAGGTAATTCTATTTATGTGATAAGCATTTTTTAAAAACTCCAATTTCTAAGTATCCAGCTGCATGTAAGCACAGTACAGACCTGATATGGGCAGGAGCAGCTCCAGGGAAAAAAATGCATAATACATCCACTCGTACATGAAGTCAAATTCTTAACTTAAGCTGATATCCATGGAAGTCGGGGGGAACCCTGTATTTACACCAATTTGAGATCAGGTGGTAGTGCCATACCTGAACTTGGTTCAGAGATTTAAACTCCTATACAGCATTCAAGGACAAGCTTATTTAACCTGCTTCATTGACTTTGGACAGGATGGAATTCAGATGCCCCTTATCTGAAAACTTTTAAAAGGACAAAGCAAGCCAAAACGATTTGATTAATTTGCCACCAACAAGTCCCACAGACTCCAGCAACTGTTCTGTGCAAGAAAGGTTTACTTGTTGGAGTAAAAATTTTCAAGCAAGAGTGCTAGAATCTTTCCATGCATGATCCCCAAATTTGAGAAAGTAGGGCAAAAGATGACATCTGAGATTATTCAATATGTTTAAAAAAATACTCCACTTTAGAAGTATTGCAAGGTAGTTCTTTTGAGAAAGAACCATCAAAACAGCATAGAGTGTCGCTTGTTCCCCTTCACTGCTTACTAAGACACCAATATTTCATTCCATTGACAAAATAAATCTTCATTCTCCAAACCAAGCCTAGAAATGTCATCACAATAACAGAAGTGACAACTATATGTTTCAGCACAACTAGATTATAAACTATCACTCCAGTCTTATTTCCCACCCTCTGTCCCCTGTCAACAGCATTGAACTGGAAATGCCAATGTGAAAACTGGCCTATTAAAAAACAAGTCTCTGCAAATCTAGACAGGGAAAAAATAGTGAAGCCTCCATTACTGCTCCATTTATTCTTGCACAGCAGAAATAACTGCTGAATCCATTACCACATCAGTGGCCCACTGGAGGATGTAGGCCACAAAATCAGAAGGAGATTTCAGTTAAAAGCTGCTTTCATGTGAAAAACACTTTGTGTGCAACAAAGAATTAGATGAAGCTGTATGTATGGTGTAAGCAGCTTCCATTAATCCCACCGGCTACACTCTGCCTTTGCCCTGCACAGAATGCAATGGCCTTTCCCAGTTAATGCAACCTGAATCTTTATTTTTTTTAAAAATCCATCAGACAAATATTCAAGGAAGCATTACTTAAGAGAAAATCATCTCAACAAACTCTATCCATTTAATTTAGATAAACTAATATAAAAATACTGGCAGCTTCTGGAACTTAGTCCACACCTTAAAATCAATAATGACACTTAAATTAAAAGAGGAAAAAATAAGAGAGTGGGATTATGAAAGGAAGTCACCCTGATCTGCAAAGGAGTCATCTCCATCTTTAACCTCCAGAAAGCTCAGCTCAGTACAAACAAGTTATTATACATACAAAACAACTAAAACTAAAATATAAAGGCATTTGTTCAGTCAGCATAATCCATAGAAGGCTTCCAAATAAAAGCAGAAAAAGATGTAAGATTTACTAGATTTCTCTCACAGGGCCCATACTTCTGTCCCTTTAAGGCAAAGGCAACATACCTATTGGCTTCATTATATTCTTACTGAAATCAAAGTACACAAGTGAAAACCCAGACAGCCCATGAACATAACCAAATGATCCCAAACAGTGGTGCTCAACCTTCCTTGTGCTTTGATCTTCATCACGCCACGGACAAAGAGAATCATTGCATTTATATACAAAGGGAGATAAACAAGTCCAATCATAACAGATGTGTTTATGATAACTAGTTCATGCAATTAGTGTGACTGTACCTCCTGCCTTGTGTTCAAACTATCATCACTAGCTTATTGAGCAATTAATTGTAACAAAAACGTAATTTGAATGTTGGTGACCATTCTTTGCTTTGCTTCAATGAACGTTTCAAAGACTAATGAACTTTGAGGCACAATTTTTTTTATTTCAAGGTATTGATAAGGTGTACAAGTTGAGGTGGAAATTTAAGGGTAAATATTTTGGTTTCAAACTTCAACTTATACACATGTTCCGGGAGTCAGGGGTGAGGGGGCACTTTAATTAGAGAAACTCACCCTACCAAGTGTTAAACAATGTCACCTTCCTCTAAACCACTTCTACAATGAAGACCTTCTGGCCACAGAACAGCTGTATTCAGCATGGAAATGTTCTAAGCTAGAAATGTACATTGAACATTACAATACATTGAAACATTTTGAAAATAGCATTCTGCTTCTTTCTGCAGTTTCTTTGCATCTCAGTTTGATATGAAAAATATCCCTCCTTTTCTTGGAGGCTCTTGGGGGTTTTATACCCACCTTCTCCAGACCACGCATTATTTATATAAGGGTCTCCCAGCCTCAGCCCCATGACTGCGGAGCTCAGGCTGACAGATAAGCCCCACGGTTGTGGAGCTGCTGCTGGGAGCTAAGAGGTCTCCCAGTCTGAGCCCTGTGACCATGGATCCAGTACTGGGAGCTTCCATGAGCATGAAGCTGTGGGGGAAACAGGCTGGGGACCTTGTTCCCCACTCCCAGCTCCATGCTCACAAAGCTGGGTAAGGAACAAGATCACCAGCACCCTCCCTGAACGCCCAGGTTGGGACAATGTCCACTTGCCCCAGAAGCAGGGAGCTTCCAGCCCCGACTCCCCACTGTGCAATTGTGGAGCTCCCTACATGGGGACAGTTCCCTGCCCAGCCCGGAGCTGGCTGGGACCTACCCCTGCCGGGATCAGTTCTCAGCCAGCCCCAGGCTGAGCAAACAGACTTCCCCATGCAGCTTGGGGCTGGCCAGGAACTGTCCCATTGAGAGGCAGGTCCCAGCCTTGTGCCGTGATCAGGTGATTGAGGTATGAGACTTGGAAAGAACTGCAGTGGGGAGGTAGGTCCCAGCCCCCTGCCACAATCTGCTGGTGGGGCAGCTAGCAGTGAACTACCAATAGATCGGGGCAGGGGGCTGGGACCTGCCCCTCCTCAGCAGCTCTTTCCAAGCCCCGTGCCCCTGACTGGGGAGCCAGGGCCAAGAGCTCCCTGCTGCCAAGGCAGGGGGACATTGTCCCTGCCCCAGCAGCAGGCAGCCTCCTCCTGGGCTAGCTGTCTTCTGGCCCAGTGCTCCCTGCCAGCCCCTGGGCTAGCACCCAGGAGGAACCTGGAGCTCCCCCCAGTGTTGTCAGGGGCCCATTGCAGGGCTACAGGGACCTGGGAGCAAATCTGCTCCCTAATCCCTGCAGGTAGACACCTACCCAAAAACCCTTACTGTGCAGTAATGCACAGTAAATTTAGGATGGAGTAAATGCATGTATAGATGCACCCCCTAAACCCCAAACCCTGGACCGTAAAAACAAAAGCAGAGTGGATTCTTTGAACTGCTATTTCTCTAAATAGACTTGATTCACCCCCAGCTGCTGCAGTCTAGCAGTGATTGTCTAGCAATCGTACCTTTGGGAATCCCCCTGAGAAGAGTAGCTTTAAATTACATGGAGCTCTTTACAAACCCCACCAGATGTGGCTGCCCAACGTAAGTCCTGAATTCAGGTGCCCTGGCAACCTCCCCACGTCAGTTTTTCACACCCACTTTAGGGGCTATACTGGTCAGCTGCAGGCCTCTCAGGAGAAATCAGGAGTTATACGTCATTTACAGCTTGCTGCAAGCAACCCCACCTTCATGCTAATTATTTGTAAACCTTGAGCTATGTTCTGACCTGCAACAGGGCGGTCTGGCACCTTTAGATGGGGTAGCCAACTCTGTTAAGGACATTCAGCTGTGGGGATTTTGGTAATGAGAGAGTGTCCCACTGGGTGTTTAAAAACCCAAGAGGAGGGGGCTGAGAGAGAAAACTGTGAAGTTTAAGATGAGAAATCAAGTAGTGTCAGCAAATGCCTGCTAATAGAGGAGCTCAGGCTGATAGACTGGAAGTCAGCAGGTTAGAAAACCCACGTACATGGCTGTAACTCAATGCCCTTTCCAGCATCGGCAGATGATTTCCTGGGACCTGTAATGGGTAGGCACAATTAAAAGTAAACTTCTTAAATTTAAAGCTGGGGCTGGCTTAAAACCAGCCTCAGGATCAGGAGCCATGACCAATTATTTCACAGCCTCCATACTTTCTGTGCCCACTGGCAACAAAGCAAGCTGCACTATCTCTAAACGTTTTATCACTGTAAATTCTAGCATGGGTCCTTTTTCATTGACAAATGAATGAGAGTTTCTAAGTTAAAGATTCAATGCTGCTATAAATACAAAATCTTGACAAAGAAAGCATTATTTCAACACTAAAATAGATGGATAATCACAAAGAGGGATTTTCCCATGAAAACTGGAGCAGAAAATAAATCCAGAGAAGGATTTGGAAAAAAAGTCATATGATTCGTTTTTTCCTTTTCTGATTACATTTCCACAGGAGACAACCATGTGAAATGTTTCAAGACAAACTCCACAAACAGAATAATCCCTCAAGCCTGTAAAAAAATGAAACACACACACACACACACACACACACACACACACACACAAACCCCCCGATTAGGTTTTTACTTCAGATTTAACTTAACAGCCAAACCAGCTCGTGACACACAAAAAATTGCCAATCATGCCTACAGCCTAGAAGTACTAGTGTTCATACATCTCTTGCTCCCTGCAGAGAGACAGCCCATAGATCTCTACGCTTTGCTATATGCTTTCTCAGTTCCTCTGGCTCTGTAACAGAGGCATAAATTACCAGGCGCTATATTGCCTTTACTGCTTTATGATCCTGAATCTCTAACACCTTTTAATAACCTTCATTTTTCAAGAAAAACAAAATTTAGGCTTTGTCTATTTGAATGAGTAAAATATGTGTCTGCAGAAAAGCAAGAGTTATTTCTAGTCTGCTTCTGTTGCCAATTCAAAGTTAGTCTTGATCTTCAGAGCCATTAGGGTTCAGGACTTATCGTTGTCAGTGATGATCCATAATTTGGCAAAGCCAGCAAATATTTTCCAGCAAAATCACCTGTTCTAAGGATTTAAATGACAAATAAGCTTTTTGCTGGCCCTTTGCACAGGGATGAATCTGGTTCTTAGTCCATCTCCCTGCTTCTGTGAGGCTGTTCTCTACTGTACTTGCCTATTGTAAGGTCCCAGTCCCATTTTAAATATCCCAAATTATGGAGCTTTCACCACTTTCCTTATAAATCTATTCCTCCGCCCCAAAGACCTTACTGTCAAAATTCAATGTACATTTTCATCATCTTAATTCCATCCTACTGCTCTTGGTTATACTCCTGTGTATAATATATAAAGGATAAAACATCTCTTCATTACAGTGATGGCTAAGGGACAAGAATAACCAGCCAACATCAGCATGTAATTGGCAAACTTAAGCTATTCCGGATGTCAGTTAGGTTTACCTCATCAGCAAAATAACATCCCACTTAAGAAAAGATTACTATCCTCATGAAAGATGACTGCAAAATGTTTAAATGTGTTATTAAATAAACTACCTTTACTATTCCCTGCCTGTCCTAATCACCAAAAAGAAAACAAGGGACCTGACTCTGGTCTCACTCTTTTTTTTCACCTGTTTGATTTCACTTATTTCAATACTATTATTTTTAACTTACACTGCTGAAAATGGGATAAGAATCAAATCCATAAAGCAGTGAAAAAATAATAATAATTGAAATAATCCATGGATACGTTTAAATTTAAATACTTAATCATTCTAAACCTGCATTTCTTAAAATAGAGCTAAAACCCCCTTCAAGTATGTCAGATCCACTCAGATATTGGTTTGTAATAAAATATTGCACCACTTTTTAGTTCTCCAATTTTTGGCTAAATATAATCCTAGTCATTTTAACTCTGCCACTGATTTCTTCTACAGACTGGGATGAGGCACTTGCAGTAAATCTACTTTGCAACAACCTGAAGGCCACCTTCAAGCCTACATTTACCAACCATCTAATTTGAAAAATCCTTATCTAGAGGATCTGCCCAACCCCAGAACCTGTGCTTATCTCCAGGGCTTGAAGTTCAGCCTTGCCCTCCCTGCAATGCATTCAGAACTCATTGAAATGATGCAAACCAAAAGAACCAGCAGTACTCCAGCAGGATCTGCATTTTTCCAGCAGAAATCTATGCAGCCACTTGATTTGAGTATGTGTATCACATACTTTGCTGTTCAAAAATATGGTTTTGTTCATACAAATGATTGTTTTTAATAAAAATATTGATAGTCACATGGAATGAAAGGCATTCATTCATGAAGATGAGTATTCCCATGTTTACCATTTACTATTTGTTTCATAGATTCATAGATGTAGGGTCAGAATGGACCCTGTAGATCTTCTAGTCTGACCCCCTGCCCTGGGCAGAAAAGAAAACTGGGCTCAAATGACCCCAGCCAGGTAAACGTCAAGCCTCCTCTTGAAGACCCCCACGGTGGAAGCCATTGTTATTGACTATTGTTTAAAAACTATATATTTCTGAAGTCAAGCAGGGTTGCTGACTCCCCCCCCCCGGCCAAAAAAAAATCGCTGACAATCTGCAAACTTGTTAGTGATAACAAAACTTTTTAACTGTGGTTTATGTTAAACCCTTAAACTTAACCCACTCCTTGTTACTGCCAGAGTCTGGCAGCAGGGTTTCATTTAGATTATGTCAGTAAAAATGTATCAGTAAAAAAAGATTGTTTTTCAGTAAAAATTTGCAGACTGTCAGTAAAAAAAAAAAGTTCTTGGGTTGGCAACCCTGACCTAAACTGATTTAGTCAGTCAGTATATATTGTGTATGGGTAAAGCCTTACAGGTCAGATCCTCAAGGATACTGAGGTGTTGCAGATGCCTAGTTTTTCAGCACCTTACCATCTAATGGAGCCTGCAGCCACAGTTTACACATCAGGCTCCCCACACAATGCACAGGGAAAGTTAGGAAGGGAGTCTTAAGAGCTAACTAACAAGCATTGTTTGAACGATACGAACCCATGCTATGTGAAATGTAGAGGAAAAAGGCAGAACATAGGTACCTGGTCAAAGAGATCTTTTTTCAGGATCCTAGATTCATAACAGGGATTTAGATATGTAGCTAGCCCCTGAGCCACCTAAATCTAATATTTATATGCTACTCATATACATAACTGAGTTGTAACCCTGTGAGCATTCAAAGTCCTTAGGAATCTTATTTTTCTGCTGGCAAAATTCCCTAAGTACCACATTTCTACTGCTGGGTATGCACAGAATGGCCTCAGTTTACAGCTGTTTGCTTCTGTCCCACACCTGTGCAGGTTCACAAACAAGGCTCTCTCTTACTACTCTTGCTGCAGGGCCTAATCCTGTAGATATGTTTTGTGCACACAGGAAGGAAATAGAGATTGTGGTTCACTCCACTCATTTGAGGTGTGTCCATCCCAGGTTCTCATACCCACATCTGCCTGACGTAAAGCAACAATTTATATCCAGATCTTCCATCTTAAAACCCAGGATTTAAATTAGAATACTTCAGTCAAATAAAAGCTTTGTGGAAGACATTCCCATTCACACTTCAGCAATGTGATCCTCCTGGATTTCCATTTCTATTAGCTCTGGTCAAATATTGATTTCTTCCTGATCATAGAAGGAATAAATATAGCTAAGATAGCCATTGTAAAAATGATTTAGACGCTAGCTACAAAATAGCTAAGGGAACTCTATTTTTAGATTTCAAAATTCTCATCAAGGACCTTTTTAAAGGTTGTTTTCAAAGAGAAAGCTCTTTTGCAGAAGATAATGACAACAGGGGGAAGGCTTGATTATGATAAAAGGACATGAAGAATACACCTAAAAGTTATTATTAAACATAATTTGCCCCAAAAATCCTTCTTAGGATAAGCTTTGCTTGCTGGGGAAATGCTTAAATTTAGGATATCTATGTTAGTAGTGCTTTACTTTCCAGTACAGATAAAAGTCTGATATGAACTGTCTCATATCTTCTTATCCACACCTTTGGAAAGTATGCTGAGCTTTATTTCCTTTCCATGATTCAGAGAGGCCCACACTTTCAAACTGTCAACAGTCTTTCCCATGCAGTCTGAAAATAAAGATCTCCATGCACATATGGAGAGTACTTGAGTGTGTGTGTGTGCCTTGACCTTTTTTTTACAATAAGTATGTAGGGTATGTTAATTTTGTGCCTGCAGAGAATCTAATGGAATTTCAACAGAAAGAAACAGATGAGAGACAGAAGGAGAGAATAAGCTAAGTTTGTTATACATTTTCCTTTTATTGCCTGCTGTATGAGACCTGTTTGTTATGCGTTTCCCTTTTATTGCCCAAGTATGAGTATGGAACAAGGTGTAGGTTCTAGGATCAGGGCTATTCCTAATCTCTGGTGTGAGGCTAAATCAGGTGGTCAAAGTCTGTAGGATGGCAACCCAAAAGTAGTGTTTCTTAAAAGGAGCTTATTCAGCTGCTCAGACAGAAAGGGGACCCAGTATCAGAAGAAGGACTGGGAACACGGTCACTATACTAGCCAAATGGGAGGACAATCTATACATCTCAATAAGAAGGTTTATTTTTGAGTTGACAATGAACTGTCATATTTTGCTAATAAAAAAGACCCCAAGATGGAAGCCTTATTCAAGCCATGAAGTCTGTGTGTATACCTTTAAGAGTGTTCTGTATAAGTTACATTTGCCCAGAAATCAGAGAAGGGAACAGCAGAACTGTAGGTAAGGTACTGCTCTCTGAATAGACAAGCTTTATCGTTCTATAAGCTTAACTCCTTGGTCTTTTGAGAACAACACGTGGTAGCTAGAGTGAGGTGTGAAGAAAAACAAAAAAAGGGAGCATCTCAGAATTCCAGGAGTTAAAGCTGTCCAAAAATACAGCAGAAAACTAAGAAATTTAAGCAGAGCTTCACTATGTATATGAAGGCCACTGGAGCTACAGAGAAGAAAGATTCACTCAAAGTAGCTATTTTTTTAAATATAGTGGGGCTCCAAGCTCTGTCTCTTTATAATAGCCTACAACTGTCAGAAGCACAAGAGAAAAGCTATGACCCAGTTATAAAAGAAGTTTGAAGAATATTGTATACCCAAACCAAATGAAACCTTTGAATGGTATAATTTCCACATGAGATAGCAGAAATAATGTGAGACAATAGAGGAGTTTGTCAAAGACCTCAGACTGCTGAGCCAGACATGCAACTTTAGAGACCTAAAAGAGTCCATGATCATAAACCAAATAGAATTAGGTATAAAAGATATAAGCCTCAGGAAAAGACTGCTAGAGGATCATGAGCTTAATTTGGAAAAGGCAGTTAGAATGTGCCAAGTAGCTGAAATAACAAATGCCAGACTGCAGAAGCTGGAGGAAAAAACAAAGCAAACTGAACTAGACAGGATTACAAGACTGCAAAAACCTAAAGCAACACACAAACAATACAGACGGAAGATCTCACTATGAAACAGGCAGGCAGAGGCCAAAGAGAACTGCTTGAAGGAACAATGGTCAGCTGCAGATCCTGTGGGGGTTACCACAAACCCATGCAATGCCCTGCATTTGGTAAGTGCTGCAACAAATGCAAAAGATTCACTTTGAATCTTTGAAAGAGTTTTCAGAAAGGAGGAGGAAGCAACACACAAGAAACAGCAGGTACATGCCCTTTGGAACAAGGAAGAGGAAGAATTCCTCATTGGCACAAGGCACGAAGTTCATTCTTCTGCGACTAGGACATGGGCACCAATAGACTAATGGTAACTTTTAAATTAGATACAGGAGCAAAGGTCAATGTAATACCAGAATACATTATTCAAAAAATGAAAACTAAGCCTGTATGCTATAAGAATAAGAAAGTGAAACTCAGAGCATATAATGGGAACGTGATTGCAACCAAGAGTGTTTGTACACTGCATGTTAGATACAAGTGTAATATAGTAAAAATTCAGTTTGTAACAGTCCCAGAAAAGCTAGTGCAAATTATTGGGTTGTGAATATGTAAAATTCTAGGTTTAATTAAAAGAATGTATGCCATTGAGGGACTAGAAAAAAGAACATAGAAGAAGAATAGTATGATGTGTTTCAGGGCATATGGAAACTGACAACTGAGTACAAGATACATGCTCCAAGAAAGGTTCCGTATGTACTAAGGGAGAAACTGAAAAAGGAATGAGATAGATTAGTTAACATGGACATAATGGAAAAAGTACAGCAACTAACTGCTTGGGTTCATTCACTGGTCATAATAATAAAAAAGATGGATCCTTGAGATTGTGTCTGGATCCTAGCAAATGAGCAGGTACATCAAAAGGGAGCATTTTCCCATTCCTACCAGGCAAGAGGTTTTTGGCAACATGGCAGAAGTTAAATAATTCTCCACTTTGGATGCCTCTTCTGAGTTTTGGTGAATTCCTCTAGAAAAGAATCGCACTAGATTATGTTCCTTCAATATACCCTTCAGAAGGTATTGTTTTCAAAGACTTCTTTTTGGACTGTGTTCTGTATCTAAAGTATTTCACACAAAGATGCAACAAATTTTTGAAGGCCTTGAGGGAAGTATGGTGTATATAGATGATGTATTAGTTTGGGGAAATACTATGGAAGAACATGACTTGAGGCTAAGAAAGGCACTAGAAAGAGCTTGCAGAGCAGGTTTAAAACCGAACAAACAAAAATGCAAATTCAGGGTCAAAGAAATAATATAGTTTCATAGTTTCATAGTCCATAGGGTCGGAAGGGACCTGAGTAGATCATCGAGTCCGACCCCCTGTCATGGCAGGAAAGAGTACCGGGGTCAAACAACCCCAGTAAAGTGTGCATCTAGCCTCCTTTTAAAGACCCCCAGGGTAGGAACCAGCACCACTTCTCTTGGAAGTTGGTTCCAGATCCTAGCCGCCCTGACAGTGAAGTAGCGCCTTCTGATATCTAGCCTCAATCTACCCTCTACCAGCTTGTGACCATTATTCCTGGTCACTTGTGGTAGTGCTCAGGGGAACAGGGACTTCCCCAGTTCCTGCTGGTTCCCTCTGACTAGTTTGTAACAGGCCACTAGATCCCCCCTCAGCCTTCTCTTGTGGAGGATGAACAGGTTCAGGTCCCATAGCTTCTCCTCTTAGGGTCCGCCCTGATGCCCCCTGATCATGTGAGTGGCCCTCCTCTGGACCCTCTCCATGTTGTCCACATCCCTCCTGAAGTGTGGCACCCAGAACTGGATGCAGTACTCCAACTGTGGCCTGACCGGTGCCCCATAGAGGGGGAGGATCACTTCCTTGGACCTGCTTGAGATGCATCTGTGGATGCATGACAAAGTGCAGTTGGCCTTCCTGACTACATCCCCACGCTGCCGGCCCATGTTCATCTTGGAGTCAATGATGATTCCAAGATCCTTTTCTGCCTCTGTACTGACAAGAAGGGAGTTCCCCAACCTGTAAGTACGGTGCCGGTTGTTCCTCCCCAGGTGCATCACTTTGCACTTGTCAGTGCTGAATCCCATCCTGTTCTCATCCACCCACCCCTGTAACCTGTCTAGGTCCAATTGCAGCCTATTCCTCCCTTCTAGCGTGCCCACATCCCCCCACATCTTAGTGTCATCAGCAAATTTGAACAGGGTGCTATTTACCCCCTCATCCAAGTCACTGATGAAGATGTTGAACAGCGCGGGCCCAAGGACTGAGCCCCGCGGAACCCCACTGCCCACATCCCTCCAAGTCAAAAATGACCCATCTACCACCACTCTCTGGGTGCAGCCCTCCAGCCAGTTGGTGACCTATTTGACTGTGTGAGTGTTGACACCACAGTCCCCCAGTTTCTTAATGAGAACGGGGAGAGAGACAGTGTCGAAGGCTTTCCAAAAGTCCAGGAAGACTATGTCCACTGCTACCCCTGCATCTAAGGATGTAGTGATCTGGTCATAGAAAGCCACCAGGTTGGTCTGACAGGACCTGCCGCTAATGAACCCATGTTGGTTGCACCTAAGCATAATCTCCCCTGCTGGCCCCTCGTGGATATGCACCAGAATAATTTTCTCAAAAAGCTTACCCAGGCTCGAGATAAGACTAACTGGCCTATAGTTTCCTGAGTCCTCCTTCCTCCCCTTTTTGAAGATGGGAACCACATTGGACCTCTTCCAATCTTCTGGCACCACACCAGATCACCATGAGTGCTCATAAAGCCGTGCCGGGGGTCCTGCAATGACCTCAGCCAATTCCCTCAGTACTCTAGGGTGGAGATCGTCTGGACCAGCTGATTTGAATACATCTAGTCCTTCCAGAAGTTCCCTAACTAGTTCCTCACTAACCCTTGGCCTAGGTGTGCCTCCCCTGGGATCTAAGGGGGGCCCACAGTGGGGGTGACTGTTCCGGTCCCTGCTTAGGAAAATGGAGGCAAAGAAATCGTTAAATATGTTGGCTTTGTTGTCTGGTGTGACGACCAAATTTCCTAACATGTCCTGCAGGGGGCCCAAGTTACCTGGAACCTTCTTTTTGCCCCCTATGTATTTAAAAAAGGACTTCTTAATCCGGGAAGCTAGTCCCAGTTCCATCTCCTCCTTGGCCATCCTGACTGGCCCTCTGCATCCCCGAGCAACTGCAGTATAGTCCTCCCTGGTGATGGCTCCTCCCTTCCTTTGGATGTACGCCTCCCTTTTTGCTAGGAGACATTCCCAGATGCTTTTGGTGAGCCATGGGGGCTTATGTGCTCTCCTGCTCCCTTTGATCCTTATTGGGATTACCTTCCTTTGGGCTTAGAGGATCGTCTCCTTAAGGAGCAACCACTCTCCTTGGACACCTGGCTAGGAAAAAATCTCTTTGAGAAAGAGGTGCAAATCAATCCTGCAAAGGTTAAAGCCATTAAAAATATGCCATCCTCTACAGATAAAGAAGGAGCACAAAGATTACTAGGAATCAATTTTGTAGGGAAATACCTATTTAACAGAAAAAAAACATACACCATAGATCACACCTATAAAAGAATACTCAGCAGATATGGGAACATGAACATGAAGCTGAATTTAAAAACTTGAATGAAAAAAATTAAAACTCTGGTACTAAAATACCATGACCATAAAGACCCATTAAATTGCCAACAGATGCTTCTAAAAAAAGCTTTGGAGCAGCTTTGCTTCAAAAACATGGGGATAGCTGGAGACCAGTAGCATATGTATGTAAGTCAGAGTGTCTATATGCACAATTTGAGAAACAAAGTTTAGCTCTGGTATACAGCTGTAAGAAATTTCATATATTCATCTATGGGGAAGCCTGAGAGAGCTGAGACTGATCATAAAACCTTGGCAACTATAGCAAAGAAAGGGTTATCAGACATGCCACCCAAATTACAGAGACTTTTCTTTCAACTGCAAATGTATGATCTAGACATACAGTACACGCCAGGAAAACATCTACTTATTGCAGATACATTGTCCAGAGCATATGACACAATGGAAAATGACAGAATTCCAGACTCAGACATAATACGTGTTCATCTAATTAAAAGAGTGACTCCTGTCACAGATATAACATGGGCACTAATTGCAGAAGCTACTGCTCAGAACACCACATTGCAAAAAGTGATAACAGGTATTTCTGCTGGTTGGCCTGGCAAACACACATCTAGCCTCTACTCTCAGTTCAGGGAAAAGCTGTCAGTACTGGATGACATTTTGTTCAAAGGCTCATGACTTATTTTTCCAGCAGTGCTGAAGAAAAACATGTTAAACAGAATACATGAGGGGCATCTAGGCATTGAAAAATGCAAAAGAAGAGCAAGGGGTGCTCTATATTGGCCCAACATAAATACTGACATAGAAGATGCTGTAAAGGTTTGTACAATGTATCTAAAGCATAGGTCAGTGCAAAGAAAAGAGCCAAAATGGTCATGGAGGAACCCGTAGCTCCATGGTATCAAGTGGTCATTAACTTATTCATGCATGCAGGAAAAATTATGTATTAGTGCTAGATTATTTCAACTTTCTTGAGTTTAAATAGTTTGCAAACAAATATGAATTCCATCACAACACTTCAAGTCCTAAATACCCACAATCCAATGGTCTCACAGGAAATGGAGTATAAATAGTGAAGAAATTGTTGATAAAAGCTACAGAGTCACATTCCTACATTAACCTGTGACTCTTAAATTACAGGGCAACACCCATGAAACATGAATTGTTCCCAGAAGAAATGCTGTTTAACAGGAAACTCAAAACCAGGCTGCCAAATCTTGTGGATGATGCCCATTAGAATGAAAAGCAAGATGTGAAAATATTTAAAAAATTCAACAAACCCAAACAAAAATAGTACTATGACAGGGGTTCCAGGGAATTTCCACAACTGCACAACAAAGATATGGTGCTTATTTCAGATGGATGAACTGGAAACAAAAAGCACGAGTTTCCCCATCAAGTAGCTCCCAGATCCTATCAAGTAGTCACATTGGATGGATAGGTGTTAAGAAGGAACAGACAACACTTGTAGCTTATAAAGGGGAGAAAAGAAGCATCATCATGAGATTCACCAGAGGAAACAGCTAACATCAAAGCAACAAGAAACAACAGAGGAGACTGAAAATGACACAGAAGTAGACATCTGAACAAGGAAACCAAACAAGAATTGACCCAATAAGAATTGAGAATGCAGAGAAACTGAGAAGATCACTTAGCGCTAAAAAGCTAACACAAAGACTAATAAAGACCTATTAAAATTGATTTTTTAATATTGATTGAACTAAACTGCCAATATTAGTATTATATGGGGATATGTTACATGTAAAGGGGGAAGATGTGTGGCTACCTTTAAGAGTTGTTACATTTGCCCTGGGATTGCAGGAGAGAACAGCAAAACTGTAGGCAAGGTACTGCTCTCTGAATAAACAAGCTTTATCATTCTATAAGCTTAACGTCTTGGTCTTTTAAGAACAACGTAAAGCATGACTGGGAGGCAGGGTCCCCCAGCCAGCGGCAAAACTGGAAATGCCGGTGGCAAATCTGGAAGTGCCACTGGCACTTCTCTCGGTGCCCCGACAATCTCAGGGCATGTGCTCCCCCATGCCTCCCCTACATGTCGCCTATGACAAAATCTGTTCATTCATTAGGGAGCCCAAGAAGTAGAAAGGGATGCAGACGACATGTAAGTGGACAAGGTAAGCAGACGTTCAGAAAACGCTATCTCCTCCAACTCCTTCTTGAGAAGCCCATCACAAGGTGAATTGGAAATCAAATTGTGACCAAGTGAAATCTTGGCACAGGAAGCAGGTAGGGAATCTACATGTCTGAACAAGTTCCTGTGGAGATTTGAAAACAGTGTTTCTGAGCCCTTATTTCACCTTTCAGTTATACCTCCATTCATCTGCTTAGGGTAGATGTTTTTAGCTTGAAGTCAAAGTGTTACATTCTGCGGCATGTGTGATCAGAGAGAGGGCAGGCAAGAGGTTACTGCTACTTCTACAAAGCTAGGAAAAGTAGTTTCTTACCTGTGAGTCTCTATTTAAGCAATCCCATTCTTCTTCTCTCTTCTCACCCTCCACTCCTTCCTTTCTCTAAAAGGCAGGGAAATGAAAGAAGAAATAACCATAATCCATCAGTAAGAGTGCAGTAAATCTATCAAAAGAAAGGTTCAAGGTCATGGCTTTCAAAGAGAATTTCATTGCCTTTCAAATACAAGTTAAGGGCCTTACTCTTTCTAGTGACGACAGGACCTGCCCTCAGGCCACAAGGCCATTGCAATTTGCAGTGGGGAAATATTACTGGGATTTTGAAATGGTGGTGCTTTATGTAGAGGGAAAGCAAGAAAAGCATAAAAAGGAGTTCATGTGAAAGGAAAGAATTAGCTTTATTTTTTTTTCCAAATGTCTTGTCCAGATCTAGGCACTCAAGAGATTTTTATGAAGTCTCTCTCACTGAAATGGGTTTAGAGCCTCCTTTTTTCAGCAGGATTCATTAAAGTGAATAAAAATGGTCTCAGTGTGAGGGGGGGCCTATCACAATCTAATCCTGCTAACTCTGCTATTCCAGGAAGCTTCCCAAAAATCTGAATTCAATTCCCAGGACATTGGATGGTTGTTTGCCCAGTTGCAATGAACCAGAAGCTTCATAAGCTTTTTATTTTCCTTGAAGAAACCAGCTGAGTTAAATTCTAAATTCTTAAAACATCCCAGATATCTCTCATTCTTTGTTCATTGTTCATATGCAGCTCTACATTTGTTCTTTTCAATGAGTTATTGTTCCATAGGAGCCTTACAAATCTGAGAGCAACCAAACTTGAACCACACATGGCTTCAGTTAATCAAGAGCATAGCATCTAGCTTGAAAAGGAACACCAGGCTTGACTAACACCAGAATGACCTGCAGAAATGTTTTTTGGCTTATTGTACTAGATATTGTCTGCTGTGCTCTAGTTCTGGGTCATTGCTGCCCATATTTATATTTAATTTTTTAAAACATTGCCACCTGCAAGAATTCAAGGTATAAAATTGTCATTTTATATAGATGCTTTAAGTGTCTCCATGTGCTTGTTAAAAACTGCCACTCGTGCATTGTCCTATTAAACTCTGTTAGCAAAGGTATGGGTAAGCGTGTCTCTATTGTTCCCATATTGAAACACAGACTTCTGATGCCCTCTGCTGATTCAGTGCAGGGTTTTTTTCTGTCTGTACATAAAGAAGCTGAGAAAGTGGAAGAAGCACTAGCTAGGTATTATTTTCATTCCTAATAAACATATGTGCCTTTTTAACAAGGTATTGTAAATAGCTTCCAACCAAGAATCCTGTTAGAATACAAAGTAAACTGTGATTATACTGCCTTCTTTTCCAATCAAAATCACAACCCAGATCCTGCATGCTATAAGATGTATATAAGATGTATGTATGTAAGATGCATGGCAGTCTGTGAGGAAATTCAGATGGTGCCTCTATACAAGACGCAATGAATTTGTAATAAAAATGGCATTAAGGGGCATCACAGCAATTTACAGATAGGTTTTACAGATGTGTTTTATATACACATAATGCACATTTGAGCAAAGATGTTATTGGAAAATGCATGGATGCAGATATACAGCAAAAGACTCAAACTGTGAAACCTGAGACCGAACCTAAAAAAGCTGGGAACCTGCTCAAGCCAGAAAATTTCTATGGACCTGGCGTACCTTATGGGGAATTATGTATATTTAGTCTGTATAAGATGGAAACTGTCTGACATAGAAACAGAAAGAAAATTTGAGGTCCATTTGTAGAATTGCTCTATATACCGCTGGGAGTAATTACCTATATTATGTGTGTGTGGGCAGAGTGCAAGCATGGAGCTCCTTCTCTAAAATGGAAAACTATTTAAGCCAGAACTTTTCCCCCATCCCAAGCAATTCCATCTTAGATGGTTTTCATTGCATGTAGTAACAGTGCCAGATTCTGTTCCCATTACCATCAATATCTGGTCCAAGCTATAGCTAGGTAAGATTTCCTCTGTGGCTCAGGAACTCCTCAAGAGAAAATGCACTTGAGATAGGTTGTGACAGCCTAATGAAGCTGTAATCTCCAATCCTTCACCAAGGATTTGGATCCCCTAAAACATGACTAGCACTAGGCAAAAAAGAGGATGGAGTCAGCCAGAGATGGAGAGGCTTGTTCACTGCATTTTGGCCACAACTTCTGCAAGTCTGGGCTGAACCTTCTGAGAAGCATAAAGCATAAAGCTACCTCAAAGAAGAGTGCCATGGAAAAAGTACCTTTAACTTCTGTGGCTTCGTGGCTTAGCTGACATAGAAAGTGGAATTGTGTCTTCCTGCACCAAGAGCAAGAATCTAGCATTGTGCAATTCCACTCTATCACTTCTGACCAAAGTACCTATCTAAAATTAGAGCTGCATACATTGTTTCCTTTGGGGGGGACAAAACAATGAAGGAGTCAGGCATTTCTGAAATGTACTCTGTTTATTTGCACAAAGCTTCAAACTCCTGCCTCCCTGAACACCGTGGGAATCAAACACCAGGAGATGGGGCTTTTTTGCTCGCAGCTCCAAGCCTCTCTCCAGCTAGCAGTTTACTCAAAAACACTCTTATCTTTTCCCTAGGGTCATTCTCTAAGGGCACTGACAGACGTGCAGGCCCCTGCTCTAACTCATGGCACATGGAGCTTTATGTAAAGTGTGATAAGTTAGAGTGCCCCCTCCCCTACTGGCCTAACCAGTGTTTGCCTGTTGGATGTGAGGGTGGGAGGGGAATCAAGCATGCCTGCAGGAGCCCAGGATCCTGCCCATGGGCAACTGGTGCCTCCTGAGTCAGGGGGGGCACTAAATCGCTAATGGGGGGGAAGGTCCCCCAGCGGCTGATTGCCAAGCCAGTGGCAAAACTGGACGTGCACTTCCACCAACATTTCTGGTTTCACAGCTGGCACTTCCAGGGGGTGCACAGCTGATCTCAAGGGGTGCATGTGCACCCGCATGCACCCCTACGTGTCGCCAATGATCCTGCCTACAGCATCTCTCCCCTAGACCCCTTCCCCCCAGCTCCATGGCTGTCTGCAGGAAGGGAGGGATGATAGTGGGGTTGGGAGAAAGCTACTGTCTGGGGTTTGCCTGGCTTGGGCTGGAGGGAGCGATCGGGGGGGGGGGGAATCCAACCCACCTGCGCCTCCCCCCCAGCTCAGGCTGGGCAAATCCCAGCTACAGCTTGTACCCCATCCCCCCCGCCCTTCCTGCAGACAGCCCTGGGGGCATGGCTGATGCAGCCCAGCCCTGATTGTACAATATTAAACCTAGAGAACACAAGTTTCCTAAGGCACTCGAAAGTGGAACACCTTCATTAGATCCCTCATTTGATGAGGGTTAATTTTTGTCATGCAATCAGCCACTTTAAAAGCACCCTGCAGCCATGCACATATGTCATAGCATGGCTATAAAGTGCTTTCAGGGGGGCAATCACATGATAAACCTAAATTCTATTTGCACCCTAAGTGATTCTTTGTTCTGGGGATTTCTTTGCTGATTTCACTGGATGCTTGTGTTGCTTCTGCTGCTTCCTTCTCCCACAGATGCACACCGCTGTATCAAACAATAACCAGCATTCAGCTTTATATGAACCTCCTTCATGCATCTATCTAGCTTACAGTCTAACAAGATTTGAATGTGGCCTCTCTTTTGGGAGTGAGAGCCTTCTACTGTTTCAGCTTCTTATTTCATAAAGGAGCTAAGCTTTGCTTTTTACATTATCCTGAAAGAAAGGGAACTGCTAACCCTATCAGCTACAGTGAGAGTTCACCTATTCCCTAGCATAACAGTCTGTAGTTTATTATGGGAAGTGGAAGCACTAAAGAAGAATGTCATGTCAGTGCGCAGGCAACCCCTAGTGAAATAAGAGGTAATCCAGGCAAAGAGCACTGGTTAAAGATGAGTTTCAGGGTTGGTCCTTATTCTAGGGAACACCTGGGGCTCTGCTTCCCCACCTCTGCACACTATTTGTGAGTGTTAATTCATGCATTTTCTGAAAAAGGTTATGGAGTTCCTCACTAGTAGGTTTCCTGATAGAAAGGAGCTATAAAAAGTGAGTGTGTTTGATGGAGACTGGCCATCAAGGGCAAGAACAATCTGACAGCACAAAAGATGAAAGTAGAGAGTGACCAGAGCAGCTGAGTGACTTCGAGTGCTTGCGCTGAAAATGGGTCTGACTAAAGAAACAGCTTCACCTAACTTCTGGCAATAATGTTTGAACAATGAAAGATTCTTGAAGAAATGCAGCTGACAAGGACTGACATAAAGAGTGCATGACACAGCTCACAAGTGGAAAATAGGAGATGGAGGGAAAAACAGGCACCACTTGTGGGTAAGTGCCAATGTAAGAAGGAAGCCTGCAGTTACAGGAGATATCATTTTTTTAAAGGCTTTGTGATAAGCTAAAGGGCTGGAAGTAGATTTCATGGGGACTCAGCTGAGGTACTTAAGATTACCGAGGATAGTAAACACTAATCAACCTCTCCTTTTTTGGCTCATAAAATGGGAAGGGAGGTTTGTTAAGAGCCGGCAGAGATGTACAGAGGAAGTCACTAGAAGTACACACAAGTTTTCTTTATCCCACAAAACACACAAACCATGCTATATATTTGTGATGACCATCTATGGTGCTTTATCTATTAAGCATTTACACATACAGACACAGTCCTCACAAACCTGCTTTCGTAATGGAATCTGAATTAACTGTACAGTTTGAAATTACCAGGTGACTTTCAGCTAACACAATCCCTCTTTGACCCCTAGCTTCTGCTGCTCTGTGTCCTCAGACTGGTTCTTTGCAAGGAGATCTGCCTGGCATCACCTTTCCTAAGCTCCTGAGTGTCACCTTAAAGGGAACTACATTCACACTGCCAGTTTCCACTGCATCTGCAGGTATATGGGGGCTCTCAGGTCACCTTTTGAGGGCATCTGGTCTTTGGTTTCTCTTAGAAAATGACAATTGTGGCAATGGGGTTATCCTAGTACTTCCGCCATTTATTACCTTGTTACTGCTGTCTAGATGCACACTCCTGGACTGTGACTATGCACTTTCATTTTATGCTGGATTATTGACAGTACTAAAATGGGTCTAATTGACAGCACCTCCCTCAGAGAAGTATTTATCTTTTTGCCACCGTTTAATAAATTCTTTCATCTTTTCCATTACCACTAGCAAGCAAATTCCAAAGCTAAAGGCAGCAGGACCCAGATGCCTCCTGACATGAGATTCTGTTCTGGACTTCATTGGGGCATTTCTCCAGTCCAGCAACATTGTCCACATTTCTTTATTATTTTAGTATTCCCTTTTCAATAATTTCCTGGCAATATTAAAAGCCACTTCTGATTTGCCGTTAGGCTGGCTGTGATTCTGCAAATCGGAATTTGTATATGTCTTATGATGTTCCATAATCTACAAACAGTCAAACTGATGTCTGTTACCTGTAATAAGAGACCCTGGAATCCCATGCCAGATAAACTGCAGCATTCAACAATACAGGCTGTTGTTGTTGTAGATAAGGGACTTATTTTATTATAATCAAAATAGTAAGCAACCACCCCAAGGTATACAAGATTCCCCAATATCTGTTAACTCTAAAAGTGATTCTTATCAAAGTAGTATAAGAGTGATGCGGTAGCCTTGGTGATCCATAAGCTATGCAAAAGGCAAGGATTTCAGAGGGTGAGATCTTTTACTGGACCAAGTATATATTTGGGATAGAGTAGACAAGCTTCTGATTAGTTCCAGCACGGGAAGACTCAGAAGAATCAAACAGCTACAGCCTATACTTGACAAAGATCAGACCTTGACAGAAATATTTCCAATTCCTCCCCTCCTGGTCCAACTCATCATCAGAAGCAAACTCTCCACTGTTCAAAAGACATCAAATGGGACACAGCCTTCCCTTGGGAAGAAATGTTTAACCTATCAACATATCTTCACTGCAACTACAGTCAACACACCCACAACAAAACCATTAGAATTCACAGTTCCTACACATGGCTTTCCCAAAATGTGATACACCTGGTCCAATGTCCTCATGGCAACTATATGAATGAAACTAAAGAGCAACTACACACCAAAATAAACTCTCACAGAAAAAAACATATAGAGACACATATACACCATTAGGAGACACGTATACACCATTAGGGGGACATTTCTCACTGAACAACCACACCCTCTCTGACTTCACTATCTTGTACTCAAGGGAGAACTACCCAAGACCTTTAAAAGGAAAACTTGGGAATAAAAATGTATAAGATGGCTAGACACTAAGAACCAAAAATCTAACACTGATATTGGTTTTATGACACATTATAATGTACCTGACACCTGAATTCTTTCCACACATAAATGGAGACCATCATTTTTCTCCCTCTTGATAGGCCTTGATTGGCCAGTAATTTTTCTTTCATGAGAGATATGTGGCAACATATGCTGGGCATTTACCTTTCTACAATTTCAATTTCTTTCATAATACACATATTGTTTGCCCCTTACTATTTGAAGAGCACTACTCTTTCTTTACTTCTGCTAATTGTATGTCTGCTATTGTCTTCCTGAAACTGTTTTTTACTATGCTGTGCTTGGCTTCTTCTGGTCAGACCTGAAGAATGTCTGCATTCAAAACCTTGTCTAACTCTATCCCAGCTATACAGTTGGCCCAATAAAAGAGATCCTCCTAAGAAATCCTTGCCTCCCTTGTTGAGATCACATGGCTGAAACTAAATTGCAAAATATATTGTGGCATAACCTGTGACTTACTGAAGTTCTGTCTTTTTATTTGACTATTCTGAATAACAGGATCCTTTGTGGTATTGCATTTATTCCAAAACCTTAGTTTGCAGAGTTTGCCCCTGTTTGGATATGGGAGTGTACATTTGTTTATGTCTTATTATGCTCGATAATCTACAGGCACTTTGGGCAGACACTAAATGTAGAATTTTAGCCCGGGGTGCCTTTTCAGCAATATGGAGAATTTATCTCGTACAATTTTGCAGTGATCTTAAATCTCGTTATGTTGCTTAATAGAGCTACTGTCAGAATGACATTTTAATATCTAAGCTGAGTGCCTTGGAAGTTGAAGTTTTAGCAATGCAAACCATATGCTAGTAGAGTATAAGGCAGGGGAGACAAACTCACTCAAGGAAGCCCAATTGTCAATCCGTTTCTTTTTGGACTGTTTCTGTTCCTGCTTACAAAATTATTTTTTCTTTCAAGAGAGATATGCGGCAACGTATGCTGGGCATTTGCCTTTCTGTGATTTCTCTCATAATACATATATTGTTTGCCCCTCATTATTTGAAAAGCACTACTGTTTCTTTGCCTTTTATCATGTGCATGGTGTGTATGTCCCATTGTTCCTAATGCTTTCAATGTATGTAGTTGTTTCTCAACTGGTTTACTATTGCAGAAGAAATGGGTATGGCCATATAATCAAGGTCCATTTCAGACTTCACAACAATATGTGCTCTGACTTCATTACCCTCAGGTCAGAAAGCAAACTAGGATGCCTAAAGATACAATCCAGATTGCTTCTGCAGGCACTTCCATTTAGGCACTGCATTGCCTAAAAATTACGCACCAGGCTCCAAGTGACTGATTGAAAGGCCATTCCTAGGCTCTCTTTATAGTCAGTGGAGAGAGTTAGTCGCTTCCAAAGGGTGATTCAGAGAGACCAGCTGCTGATCAGGCAACTTTCTATGCTAGCTCACCAGAAAACACTAAGCTCAAGGGTGGATCTGAACACCTGCCTCTTCTTAGAAATACATGCCTTTCTCTACTCAGGTAGACAACTGTGGGAAGGCATTGGTTAGAGCACTTGTGAGGAAAGTGAGGTACTTGGTTGTTAGACCCTCTTCTGCCTAAGGGGATTCCAGCCCCCATCTCCTACCCGTACAAGAAAGTAGTTTAACCACAGGCTACAGAAAAGGTTGTGAGGGGCACCCTTCACCTCTTCTTCCGCCTCTTCTTTTAGAACTGGGCCAAAAGAAATGCAAGAGTCATTTAGCCAGAAGTAGAACAAACAAGAGGGAGCCAGACTCTAACATAATGGCGAGGGCAGTCAGCAGATAGTAGGGAGTCCTGGGTTCTGGTCCTCTTAAGCTTGTTTCTATGTTTTCATCCAACATCTGTCTCATTTGAAAAGTACAATCAGTCCAGACAGCAGGGTCCAGAACCCAAGTTTTGTGGAGTGGCTTGAGGTAAGAAAATCTCAAGAAATTAAAGAGAAAGATTCAGTTCTCTGATCCTTTCTGTAGGATCCTGGACAATTACCTTTGGTCCAGGTCCTCAAAGGTATTTAGACAGTATTTTGGTGGGAGCTAAGCCCCTAAATACCTTTGAAGATCCAAGGCATCACTTTCTCTGTGTGTCATTTCTCCATCTCTTAAACAGAGATATCAATACCTCCATAACTCAGACAGGTGCTAATTTAATATAAATGCTTGTCAAGCACACAGACACAATGATAATGGAAGACTGTAGAAAAGTGGGGTGGCTAGATGGGTAGATAAAACTAGGACCATGCTGCAAAGAATAAGATAGGAGAAACAAGAGGAAAGGTTCTCTCCATGATAGTTACTCCTTCAGATGAAGTTACAGTATTAAGGAGACACCTTTTTCTTTTATTCTACTCTTAATTGGGAGTAACTAATTAAAAGTTACTTTCCGTAGCAATGCACATGTCTTCTTTATACAATGCATAACTGTCAGGCTGTCTCCTAAGCCATGCTCGTGTAGAGCTATTTTTCAGATTAAATTTGACAAGCATTTCAGTGGAGCACCCTGTCCTTATCACTGAGAATAATGCTGAAAAATGAGACTTAAAGCAGGTGTTGACACTTCTTTTGTCCTACAAGTGTCACAGGATGAACAATATTCACTGAAGTTCTTCAGGTGATTTCCATTAACATTAGCTGTTACTGGGCAACATCTAAGGGAAGCTACTAAAATTCTGTTAATTATAACTAGCATTATTATTCATTTTTCTTAAAATATAATGAAGAAACTGTTAGCTGATATAGAGCTAGTAACAGCTGGGAACAGCTAGCACCTACAGTACAGTGCACTGCAGTTTATATACTATGATTTCAAACAGAACTGTCAAAGTCATCTAAGAGAGTTGGGCACCAAGGCACCTGTGGCTGCCAACAGACATGACTAGCAACAACAAGAACAAAAACAGTGCTTTTCCAGAAGAGGAAGCATGTTAGTATGACCCAGCTTTCCCAGCATCTGTATAGATCTGGTGCTTCATCAGAGTTTTTTAGCTCTTGTATCGAAATCACCTATTAGATAAAAGTGCCAAAAACCCCACTGAACATTGGGAAAGCCAGGTCAAACTAATGCAATGCCTCTTCTGGACATGCACTATGCTCAGCATGGGGGTGCACCATGCTTAAAGAACAGTTTTGTTTTGTTTTTTCACCTCTGTAAGCAACCCAAGATTATATCAACACCATGATGGACACTGCTCAGAAACACCACTGTAAAAGTGTTGCATTGCACTTGCGCTGCAGCTGTACCACATGCCAAAAAAAAAAAATCCACACCATTATCATTATTAGTACACCCAAGAGAAAGCAACTCTGCTGTCATCTCAAAAAGCAAAAGCAAGCTCTTTTTTTCAGCATGCATCATACATGGAATAGAAATATGTGGGGGAGACTTGTTTTCATAGTGGTATGCCCAGCACCACAGTGTATACATGCCCCAACTCATCTAGGCCCCTGACTCTGATTTTGTAGGAGAGAAAATTCTCTCCTACGAATATTCTTTTGATAATTCTTGTGTACAATTTGTTATTTGTTTGTCAGTGACTCAGAGTACAGGTAAGGTAGCCAAAAGGAGGCCCTCTATCAGAAAATAGGCATTAAAAATATTCTTGTATGCTAAGAATCACTTTCTCTCTATCTCCCTATTAAAGGTAAGGATGTCCCTCAGCTGGCTAGATTGCATGTGGGAGGAACTTTTTCCAGCCTGATCTAATCCTGTAAAATAAGATGAGAATCAGTTAATTGCCCAAGAGAAGCCATATCCATGCTTAGCACTTTTGCAGGTATTCATTAGCTGTGGAGTTTCCTGTTGGTGTAACAAGAAATTAAATGTAACTGTAAAAACATTTAAGTTTCTTTTTTTAAAAATCACTTGCATACTTGTTTTAGTGAAAAAAATTAGTTCTTTCAAACTTGCTTGTGCTCTTAGGATCTGGCAACAATCAGCTGAAGAACAGAACAAATAAGAGGTCTTGTTAAATTGTAGCCCCCTGTTACTTTCATTCATACTTTCAGACACCCAGCTGCAGAGGAAACTCCAGTGAAGAGATTTAATAATGTCTTTGTACACAGGTTACTGTTGGCTCTGGACTAGGTATGCTGAGAGCTCCCAGTACCCTATGCCAGTTGTCTCCCATGGGAGGGACTTCTCTTCTAAACAATATCTAAGGGATAGCTCAGCTTCCCTCCTATCAAGTTTTACTCAAACTATTCTTTGGGCGCATCTACACATTGCTGTACAGCAACATTGCTTTAGTACTTCCTTTTGGAAATACTAAAGCACAGCACAGTATGGGCGATTACTAGCTGTGTACATGGTCCACCATTAAATTTTGTCACCATGACACCATAGCGACGCACCATACCCAGGAAGTGTACCACTACACTGATGAGGCTGGCGATCACGTGTAGACACACATGATTGCTACGTCACCATAATGCGCCATATGGTGACATAGTGCATTGCCAAATCACCATAGGGCGATGTGTAGAAGCATCCTTTGAGATAAGCAGGGTTTATGCTACTTCTCTCCTTGCAGAAAGAGCAGTTGTCAGCCCACAGAAAGCCTTTGCCCCTTCCACCCTCCCCTCCCCCAAGCATTTTCTTCTAGAGATACAAAGCATCCTGTCATGTGTTCTGTATTAATCAGAGTTCAGAATTATTGCACCTCATCTTTAGCCACCCTAATGAAATCCACAGCCCTGAGTGAGGCAACCCTAGGATCCCTAGGAGTTAGACTTCACAGCAGTTAACAAACTGAGTAGACAGTCATCTAATTGACAGGGAGGAAATAGTGAGATGAAGTCAGGATTTTCCTTCTCCTGAATAGTTAGGCAGTGAAAGCAGCCTGCAAGCAAACTGTTCTTGCTACCTGGGACTGTCTCCTATGAACCCTTTCCTGGAGTTAGGCTAGCTTAGGTGCCTGTCTCACAAAATACAGCAGCTGAGGAGTAGGTGTTGGTGTCCCTAATAGGCTCGTGGTTGGAACACTGATGAGGGGGAAGACCAAACTAAGGGCACTCACACAAGTAACATTTTTCACATATTTGGGCCCCTGAAAGTGCTCTACAGCTGTGACTTAATACACATGCATGGTTGCAGAGCAATTTTAAAATGATCGATCGCACAAAAAAATTAGGATGAAGGCACTCTAAAGCAGAATGCCATAGGGAACTTGTGTTCCTTCCAGAGTTAATTTTTCCTGCTTTGCAGGGCTGGGCTGGTGCTGACACCACCAAGTATAGGCCCAGCCCCACCCCACTGCAGGACTGTCAGCAGAAGAGGGAGATGGGTGAGGGGAGGGAGCAGCCAGCATGGAGATGCCAGCTCTATGCCTGGAGAGGGGTGCAGGGTGGAACAGAGTCCCCTCACCGCACAGGCCTGTCCCCAGCTACGCTGACTAGGGTATTGTAGGGAGTCGGCTGGGCGTGCCAGGCAAGGGGGCTCCATCCACCCTGCCCACCTCCCTCCCAGCTCCATCCATGGCAACACAGCCAGCAGCTCTGTACTGACACTGTCAAGAGGCCCAGGGAAGGGAGCCCCCCACATCTCACAGCCTCCTCCTGCTACTCCAGTTGGGCTTTGGGTGGAAAGTTGGGCCCTCCTCTGGGTCCTTCCTCCTAAGAGTCTCTCCCCTGTTTCTCAGCTACAACAATATTATCAGTATCTACATGGTAAAGTTGCTACCCCTAAGCATGTAACTAGTTCCAATGCCTGTTGTCCTATTTATGTACTAGATACTCATTGGTTAACAAGCAGAAATAATCCTGGGAGTAGAGACAAGAACCCAGGTCTCCCTCTCCCCAGAGAAGTGCCATCCTTATTGGATCACAGTGTTATACTTTCTTGTTCACTATCTTTCTGGTCCAATCACTCTTGCTTTGCAAGCTTCCCCATGAAGGTTCAATAGGAGCAGTAGGGGTGCCCCACCCAGCTTAGTCTATATATCTGGAAAATGGGAGACGTGGGTCTGAGACATTTCCATCTGAGAAGCATGTAAAACCTAGGCCTTTCATGTGCTTGGTAAGTGTTATAGCCATTAGGCTATTGGATGCTAATTGTCCAGGTTATGACTGGAACATGAGTGGTTAAAACTCAGTGCTAAAATGTCACAAGCCCAAGAGCCTAGAGTCAGGATCTACAAACCAAGAGATTTCATAAATTTCATAGACATTAGGGCTGGAAGTGACCTCAGAAGATCATTGAGTCCAGCCCCCCACCCAAAGGGCAGGAAGTCAGCTGGGGTCATAGGATCCCAGCAAGATAAACATCCAAACTACTCTTGAAGGTGTTCAAAGTAGGTGCTTGAACCACCTCCGATGGCAGGCTGTTCCAGACCTTGGGGACTCGGACAGTAAAGAAATTCTTCCTTATGTCCAGCCTGAAACAGTCTTGCAGGAGTTTATAACTGTTCAACTTCGTCATCCTTTGGGGCGCTCTGGTGAACAAACATTCCCCTAGGAACTGGTGGTCACCCCTGATAAACTTATAGGTGGCCATCAGATCACCCCTGAGCCTACGCTTTTCCAGGCTAAGGAGCCCCATGGCTCTCAGCCTGTCGTCGTAAGATCTGTTTTCATGACCTCTGATCATGTGCGTGGCTCTTCTCTGGACTCTCTCAAGCTTCTCCACATCCTTTTTCAATTGTGGAGCCCAAAACTGGACGCAGTACTCCAGCTGCGGCCTCACCAAGGCCGAGTACAAGGGGAGAATGACGTCCCGGGATTTGCTCGAGAAGCATCTATGGATGCAAGCCAGCGTTTTGGTCACTTTACTAGCCGCAACATCACATTGCAGACTCATGTTCATCTTGTGGTCAGTGATGACCTCCAAGTCTCTTTCTTCTGTAGTGCTATCCAACGTAGCACTGCCGAGCCTATAGGGGTGCTGCAGGTTTTTCCTCCCAAGGTGGAGAACCTTGCATTTTTCGGTGTTAAACACCATCAGGTTCTCGTCTGCCCATTTGGTCAGCCTGGATCACCCGCCTATCTTCTGGCATGGATGCTTTGCCCCAAAGTTTGGTGTCATCGGCAAACTTGGCCAGTCCACTCCTGACTCCAATGTCCACATCATTAATGAAGATGTTGAACAGGATGGGTCCCAGGACAGAGTCTTGAGGGACCCCACTGGTCACAGGGCACCACGATGAGTGACTGCCATCAATTACAACCCTCTAGTTCTGACCATGGAGCCAGTTTCCCAGCCAGCGGATCGTGGTAGAGCCAAGGCCACAACTGGCCAGTTTGGCCAAGAGGTGATCATGGGATACCAGATCAAATGCTTTTTTGAAGTCAAGATATATGATATCAATCTCTTCTCCCTTGTCCAGGTGATAGGTCACCTGGTCATAGAAGGAAATGAGATTGGTCAAGCAAGACCTACCTGCAACAAACCCATGCTGGCTATCCCTCAGGATGCTGGTGTCGGCCAGTCCATTAAGGATGGCCTCCTTAATAAACTTTTCTAAGCTCTTCCCCAGGATAGAAGTCAGGCTGATGGACCTATAGTTAGCCGAATCCACTTTCCTCCCTTTCTTGAAGATAGGCACCACATTGGCCTTCTTCCAGTCTTCGGGCACTACACCAGAGCACCAGGAGTTCTCAAAGATCTGTGCCAGAGGCTGAGCTATGATGCTCACCACCTCCTTGAGTACCCTGGGGTGTAGATTGTCAGGGCCAGTGGACTTGAAGGTATCCAGCCTCTCAAGGTGTTCCCTCATGAGGTCAGCATTGATGGAGGGCACGGGATCTCCTTCACCCGGACCTCCCTGTCCCATAGCAGGCATGGGCCTCCCATGGGACTGATGAAAGACTGACACAAAGTACCCATTTAATAGGTTGGCTTTTCCTGGGCATCAGTTGTCCGTTATCCCATCTGGTTCAGCAGGGGTCCAACGTTGCCCTTGCTTTTCCTCTGGCTCCCCACATATCTGAAAAAAGACTTTTTATTGTCCTTGATGCTCAAAGCTAGTTGGAGTTCAGCTGCAGCCTTGGCTTTTCTGATTTGCTCCCTGCAGGACCAGACCAGTGCAGAATATTCCTCCTTGGACATGAATCCCATCCTCCATCCTTTCTAGGCCTTTCTTTTTAGCCTCAGAATGTCTGTTAGATTCCTGAAGATCCAGGGGGGCTGCTGTACCCGGTTGCTGCCTTTCCTCTGATATGGAATAAAATTAGCTTGTGCATTGAGGATCACTCCCTTGAGGAGCAGCCACTCTTCCTGAACTCCCCTCCCCCTGGGGTTGTGGTCCCTTAGGGCCTCACTGACAAGCCCCCTGAGCTTGTCAAAGTTGGCTTTCCTGAAGTCAAGGACTTCAGTGTTGCTGACTGACTTGCCAGCTTTACAGCAGGTGGTGAAGGCGATCAGCTTGTGGTCGCTGTCACCCAGCTTCCCATCGATCACTAGGTCACCGATTAGGTCATCCCCAGTAGCCAGTAGCAGGTGGAGCAGCGCTTTACCTCTCATAGGTCCGTAGACTTCTTGAGTCAGGTAGAGGTCATCCACACACAATAGAAAGCTTTGTGACCGCTCATATTTTGCTGAGTGATCCAGAGCCAGAAGTCAGACTAGAGCTAGAAAATTAGGAATTGGGCAGTAATTCAGGCCAGAGCTAGAACATAAAATTAAGCAAGAATTTAGGCAGGAGCTAGGCAAAGATTCAGACAGTATTTAGGAGCTATGCAGAGGGGCATCCATAGAGCATTGGGTAGCCAAAGAAGACTGGGAGAGTGATTACTTAGCTCCAGGGAGGCATATACTTACTGGCCCACCCCAGGTAATCAGGGCCAGCTGCTTCTCTGATTCCTTTTATATATATCCATGCATGCACACTACATATGCTAAGGGTTAGGTACTTCAGCTTGTCATATACTTTAATGAAGCCAGTGAACTAAATGTTGAATAAGCACTATTAATAATGCCTCTACTCTCTCTATGTCATTATTACATCATCTTAAAAAAATAATTATATATTATTTTGCACCAGTGATGCAGACGTGACCTGTGAAATTAGTGTGTGGCGCTAGTGACTTACCTTATTTTTAAAATGACAAAGCCACACCTGTTTTTATTCATCACTTATTTTGAGGCAAATAATCTCATTTAAAGCCTGATTCAGGGGGGTATGGTTATAAAGATGTGGCATAACATGTTATCAGGGACCTGTAGCAGAACTACAGATAAATTTAAAATGCCTAATCTTTTTTCCAGGTTTTAAACAGCTTGGGAAAGAAGTTTCATTCTAAAATGAAATATCCTTGATATACATTATATCCTAACAAAGCCTGTAAATAGAGTTAAGTTTTTACAGTTATATTTTTAACTGTTTTTTTACAGTTAGGGTGTTTTTTCTCATTTGCCTGTACCACTAAAAATATGTATAAGATTTTTTTTTTTAATCCTTAATTGAATTTGAATGTGAGCCAAAGATCTGGTTTTATTTTCTCCAAAATTCACAGATAATGATAAAAATTGCTTTTTAAGTAGGTCAGAAGTACTCAGATTTGTGCCTTACCACCTCTACCTATAGGCATTGCAGGAATATGGATTAAAACAGTCATTAATACTTGCATATAGAAATCACACATGAGCCATGCTAAAAGGGTAGGCCTCACTAAGAGCTGAATACGACATACCATACGTGGCTTACAAGGAAATGCCATAAAAGTTAGAGTGTTAGGCCTGACGGGCACTTCTCAAAGCCAATGAATAGGGATTGATAAAACCGGTACAGGACACCAAAACAAGTATCAGAATAACCTGGTAAACAGGTTTTCCTGTATGGTGGGAAGGTCACATTATGATGATGTGTCATTATCATCCACATCCCGGTTCCCATGAGACGGTATGACCTTCTCACCAAATATGCTCGGTAGGGCTGCATTCTGGTTGATCAGGTATGTGGCGACTCAAGTTCAGCTCATAAGGCTGGGTGAGCCCCAAAGTTGTAGCTAAGCAAAAATCTGTGACTAGCAAGTGTTTAGCCCCAGAGAAGGAGGTCCCTTCCATCTTTTATCCCAACAGTCTAGTGATTACGGCACTTTCTGGGTTCTAGACCCCTGTCCCCAGAGAGGTTTGAACCTGATCTTCTGCTTTCCAGCAAAGACTCTGTAACCACCAGGCAACACACCAGGTGTTTTCCAGACCCCTCTCCAGCCCTCCCCTTAAATTTGACTCCTGAGCAGTTGAGAGAAGGGACAGGATTGTGTGTTTTAGCCTGGTCCCTTCCTCCCAGTGTGGCAGAAACTTTTACACTGCTTCCTACCCAGCAGTGGGTCAGCTTCAACCAGAGCACTGAAGAGAAGTCTGGAACCTGTTCTCTGGTAGTTAGAGCACTTTGCTGGGGGGCACAAGACACAGGTTCAAACTCCCTCTGGGTGAGAGGTAGTCCAAATCCAAGGTCTCTTATTCCTCAGGTAAGTGCCCTAACCACTGAATGGCCCACCTTCACTAGCACGTATCCATGCGGGGTGATTCTGTTTCATCGCAGGGCTCCATACCTGCCAGTTAGGTGTCAAGAGAAATAGGTTTGGTCCTATGTGCCTAAATTTGAAGACTAAGTACTTGGGCCAAGATGGACACAGTGACTGTGGGTGCAAACAAGCATTCATGGGACCCAGTTCAAATTTAGACATCTTAGTTTAAACTGCTTAATCCTGAGTAGGAATTATCATGTGCAATTGTTTGCCACTTGCCAGGTAGAGGCACAGGTAGCTGAAGGCAAGTAAGTTGAGAAGGCAGGGGAAGGCTGGTGGATCCCCAGGGGAGGCTGGCAGGTCCATAGAGAGGCTAGTAGGGGAGTGGCAAAAATAACCTGGTCAAAGTTGGAGGGATAAAAACAGCACAGCCCCAGGATTGTAGAGAGGGGCTGAGTTTTCTCAGTCTTGGGGCTATGCTGAGAACATGTGCAAGCATTCATTTGGTCAGGTTTACCCATTTTAGGCTGGGTTAACCCATGCCAATCTAAAGTTGGTTTTCATCTGATGAGAACCAACTTTAGATCATGGGTGCCATCTTTAGGCAAGCCAAGCCCTGAGAACCTGTCCATGCATATGCATTTAGAACACTCTAAGCATAGTTAGGGCAATCTAAATCTAATGCTTGTACATACCCTGTGATTACTCATATCCATCTGCTAACTTCATGTGTAAGAGGCCAGTTAGCTGTTTAACATGCTGTTTGGACAAAGAGCTTCCTGATTTGTTTTCTCAATGGTAATAAATGCATATTTTATATAGGCAGTCAACTACCGATACATTTGAAAGCTGGACCTTTTTCAAATAGAATATGTATTGAGCAGAAATCATTATCCAGAAGAATGCTAAGAAAATATGCATTTTGCAATGAAATTCAGCCCAGTATATAGGCTGGGCCCTAGTCTTTCCTAAAAATTCCCAGGGAAACTTGGTTTGTAAAGATAGTGAGCAGGATTTGCTCCAGAGATTTTTAAAGGTAAATGTGATGCACATCTTAACATTTTAGATAGACAGACCTAATAATAATACTGAAATAATTATTTCCAAAGCTGTACAGTAGCTTTTTGAAAATAACCTGAGCACCAAAAAATGCTTGTGGTATTTTTTTAAAAAAAATCAGCATTTTTTTTTATTGTTAGATCCTATACATGGTGAATAGCATTATCGCTTGTAGCTCCTGTTCTATTTAGCAATGCAAATACAATGGCTCTAATAACCATATATTTTAAGTTTTTACATGCCTTATTCCAATATTCCTGCCTGT
Source organism: Crocodylus siamensis (assembly GCF_052110815.1). NCBI lineage: Eukaryota > Metazoa > Chordata > Crocodylia > Crocodylidae > Crocodylus > Crocodylus siamensis. The sequence goes on along the minus strand of NC_143397.1, from coordinate 39,050,302 downwards.
AAACTCTGGAGACATTCTTCTCTAACAAGATGCTGAGCTGTCTTAACATCCATGACTTGAAAATCTGCTTTGTAGAAAAATTATCAGCAGGAGAGCAAAATATGCATATAACCTTCCACAGGCTGTGTCTGTAATTAGGCTGGTTGGATGTAACTGTATTACGTGCTCTCATTGTAGACTAGTTTGCATTCCCCTTCAGAATAAACCAAAGGAAAAAGGGCTGATGAAATATTTCCACAAATATTTTGTTTGAAGTCTGATGTTCTTTACATTGCAAATGGAAACAGGATACAAAAAAGGGGAGAAACTCAAACAAAGGATGTTATCTTCTAATGTTCTCAACAATTAAGTTCAATATAAATCCACAAGTCTGATTCTAGCAGAGTTTCCTCTATCTTTTCAAAGGCAAATGAACTGAGTCCCATAGATTTTAGGGAGTATGTTCAGATGAAACCGTAAAAACTGATATTTGCCTGAATCGAAAATTTGTCCTCTCTCCACTGACTGGGCAAGAGTGTTGCATGCCTGTTGTCTTCCTGAGGCACTCTCCTAAGAGACAGGTCCTACATTGTGTTAGTAAAAGTGTACATATAGGACAAAGCTAATCAAAATATTTTAAATTTTTTAAAATGTTGATGAAGAATGGAGAATTGTTTGAAATCCTCTGTGAAAAAATTATCTGTTTTTCAATGACCTCTGACATAGAGCATAGGCCTTCTTCTTCAGTCCTGACAGAGGCAGATCTCACAGTGAAATAAAAAAGAACTTGCTTGCAACAGAACTTCAGGGCTATGTCTACGGGTAGCAAAGCATTTTAAGATAATAACACTATTCAATTACATTATGTGCCTTAAAAATGAAGTTTTGATGGGTTTGCCCTGACAGATTTAATCACAAAAATAACATCTCAATAACTTAGAGCCAATTTTTTTTAAAAAAAACAGTATTTAGAATTAAAGCTAAAATTTTCATCTTAACTTTCCTTGAGCCTAGATTCTGACAGCCATTTGCTAACAGAGTGCTCTGTGTTTGAAAACTCCTGAACAAAATTAGTAGGGTTAGAAATATTCAAAACCTAACTTTTGATCCATCAGCAACCACAACCCCTTAGGAATACCTAAGATATCAAAGTAAAATAAGACAGTGTTTAAACTTAAATGCTCACTAAATTTTCAAAAAGAGTTATCCACAGTGCTCAATAGGAGCCTCACAGGACTAAAACCCCACACTCTTTGAATGTTCATCCTATGACTTTAATAGATACTTTTGTGCATTAAAATTATAGAGGGATTTTTTTTTCTTCCAATATTAATAAAATATCAAGAAGGAAACAGGCCTCTGGGCTGTTAACTGGAATTGATATGCTACTATACCTCCTCAATATCCACTACAAGGGTTTGAAAGTTCATTTTGAACTCAGACATGACTGTGTTGACATTCTACTTAACCAAGCTAGTACTGGAAGAAAGGAACAGAAAGGACAGAGAAAAAATGGAAATGAAATTACACAACGGATAAACAGAGGGCATCAAGGGGCAGACAGAAGTGGCAATTTTCACCCGATCTGCCCCTGAAAGTGCTCTACAGCTGTGACCAAACACAAGTGCATGGCTGAAAAGTGCTTTAAAAGGGCCCAATCCCATGAAAAGCTGAACCCTCATTGCATGACGGTTCAGATGAAGATGTTTCAAAACATTGTACCTTTAGTAACTTGTGTCTGCCTGCCTCCCAGCCTCAGAGCTGTTTTCAGAATGGGAGGGGATAAAGGGAGCAGAGGGAGTATGGTCTGAGCCAGCGCTGGAGGGTTTTTTAAGCCAGCACTGGAGGGTGGGACAAAGGGAGTGGAGCCCCCCTTTCCCTGAAGTGGCAGGGCTCCAATCCTCCCTCCCTACCCTCCAATGCCAGCTGAGGAACCCATAAAATGAGCAACCTCTGCTCCCTTTCCCCCCTCCCATTCTGAAACCAGCACCCAGGCTGGGAGGGAGGAAGGGCTATTGCTAAGGGAAACCTGCTGCCAGCTCATAGCCAGCAGCTGGATTCCCCATGCCCCCGCCCCCCCTGGCCCCAACAGTGAACTTCTGTTTGGTCCAGGGAATCACTGTAACTCAGAATGCTTCCTGCAAGGTGTTATGAGTTACAGTGTGGAGCTACTCTTCTGTCTGTGCCCTTAGACACCCACTTTAGGGGGCAGCATTGTCACTCTTACTGAACTGTTGTTTAAAATGAATGTTTGTGAATACATTCAGTCATGGATTAAGCTAGTCGAGGTAGTTAGAGGGCACACCAGCCATCCCAGCTTCTATCATACTAGTCTGGTTGGAATGTAGGAGCCTAAGTGTCACCTACTTCCATCTCTCATTATTGTGGTTTGCCCTCTTTCTCTACAGAGATTAGGGTGCACCATGAGAACTGCTTGAGCTTAACTATAGCGAAAGTGCTCAGGATACCTACACCCTGTACCATATCAAGGGAGGAGCAAGCGGAGTGACCGCCCCAGACGCTGAAGTGAAGGGCACCAACAGGTACTGCCCAGCCCCAGACGCTGAAGTGAAGGGCACCAACAGGTACTGCCCAGCTGGAGTGGAGAGTGAGACAGAGCAATGAGTGGCTCAATTTCAGGGGTGTAGGGATGGTGGGGGGGCTGGCTCCTGCTGCTACATGCACCCCCCAGGCACGCATGGGGGTGGGGGGTGTCTCCCAGATCTGTGCATGGGGTGAGTGCAGGCTGCCACTGCAGGCTTGTCCTAGGCGCCAAACTTCCTTGCTATGGCACTGCCTACACTCCTTCAAAGTCAGCTGGGGCTATTTGCAGACTTATTGTAGGCCTCACTCTGAAGCACCAATCAGTACATATACTGCTCACACAAAGACTTTGCTAAAGTGTTGGTCAGAGTAGGCCTGACCAGCAAACCTGATGAATGCATGAACTCCTGACATAAACAAAACTTAGCATGTGAGCCAGATGGGCACTCCTGCCAGAAGATGGGAGGGAGAGAGGGCTGTACAAGGTGTAGAATAGTTCAGTACCTACATGATAAGACTGGAACAGGAACATCCAAGTCAGGATATGAAATAAGCCCATGGTACAGGATGGTCTGAGATATTCAAAATGCAGATGCAATACAATACATAATTTGTTTTGATCATTGTATAAAAGGAGAATTGGAAATCAAGGGAACATTGTTGCAGCCTAGGGGAGCCTGCAGGGTTTTGTGCCAAGTACTTTGTCACTGGTACCAATGCTTAACTCCTGGTCTGATGTACTTGTTGGGCCAAAACATGTTAGGGTTGTGCTTGTAGATAATAAACTTGGCAAATCTTTGCCACTGAACTGAGCCTGTGGTCTTTGTTTAAGACAAGATTGGTGTTGGAATCTCCTGGCTGCAACTTTTGCCAGCACTGCTGTTCATGAGACTTCAACACTATCTCCACATCAGTAACACCTGATGAGAACAACAGCAACAATAACACTCAGGACACCTGACAACACTTATCTATGGCCATCTCAATTTCTAATTTCTTAGAAATCTGTCCCACAGATCAGGGGTCCAAATGACAGCAAGTGGGGCAAAAATAAATGTATAGGTTAAATTTCCATCAACCATTATGGACACCTAAAAGGAGGCTTACTGCAGGAAATCTGTCCCAGACCATCATATTCAAACAAATACTGTATAATTTGATAAGGTATCAGGAGCATGTAGAATATCCACATTAGCCAAAATAATTCATCATTAAGGGAAGTCATGTTCAAAGAAAGGGAAAAGATCAGGTTCTATAATGACGTGATTATGGGATCGATTTACTTTAATTTCTTTTGGATTGAGACTAACGAGTGACCACCATTATCACATAATAATTTTAAGATGTCTAAGTAAAGCTGTACATCATGTGTATGGGACTCTACAGTATCAGCATGATACAAAGACAGATCTTTTTCTAATTGACTGTCATAAAACCCAGAGGTCAATGTTATAGATATATCACCACAAGAGCAGTCTAAATGAGGAATATCCCAAAGGTTATAAAGCAAATAAAGGCAATTACAGTCTGTTACTCTGGAGTCTCATTGCATAAGAGACATAAAATAAAGGATAAGCTACTGTTCACCAAAGAAGTGTTTTCTATTGTAAGAATGAGCTCTTGAAAATCCTAGCCATACTGTACAGCACAAAGACAGAATCCACTAGCAGCAAAGAACTGAGATTTTTTTTGGAGGAAATAGAAAAAGGAAGAAAAACACTCCCTTAGATACAAGTTTCAGAGGTGGGAAAGAAAATTAAAGAAACATTTTCCTAAACTATTCTTCCAAAATGTTAGTGTAGGCATCTTTGTCTTCCACATTCAAGCACTGACTAATTGCAAATAAATATAATTGATCTGAATATCAGAATGTTGAAGTAGCCCGTGAATCAGCACTGGAGTTATCAAAAATATTCAAGCATCAATCAAAAATTCAAAATAAAAATACTGGAAAGAACAGTAGCAAAACTGATGGAGGGCAACGGAGGGGGTAGGGAGAGGGTCTCAGACAAAGCTGGCAGCTGGTTGCACTACTGCTGCTGCTGCTGTTGCCACGAAAAGCACAGCAGCCAGTACTGCCCCATGTGCCAAAGCTGCCCAAGGTTCAATACTGCCCTGTTATGGCTGTGGGAAAGGGATACTGAGAGAGGGGGATTCAATTGATTGTAAGTGTGGGAGGGAGTACTGAAGAAGCAGTGCCTTCAGCCTCAAAAGAACAAAGTCTGGAAAGAATCCTGAGCACAAAGAAATCTTAGAGTGGGAAAAAGCATTTGCAGGACCCAGCTAACGTTTAGTTCAAGCCACCAATACCTGACTTGGGATCACAACGTGCAAGAGTTTTCTCCTTACCAAGAGGAGGAATAGACAGCTGGAGACAAGTAAGTCTTCGGGGGGGGCTGGTTAGTCTGGGGAGGGCATGGCAAGTCTTCAAGCATTGGCACAATCCAAAGGAGGGGGTAGTTAGAGGGTGGGAAATATGTAAAAATAGCCTGGTCAGGGTCAGAGGGGTAAAGTCAGCTCTGGGAACGTGGAAGGGGGTTGGGCTTTCCCAGTCCCAGAGCTGTGCCAGAGATGCTTGCAAGCATTCATTAAGTTGGGTTAACCAGTTTTAAGTCAGGTTAACTCATGCTAATCTAAAGTTAGTTCTGGTCTGATAAGGGCTAACTTTAGATTAGGTACACCACTTTAGGGCAAACTAAACCCTACAAATATTTGCACACCCAGCCATTTAGATCAGTTAGGGTGATCTAAATGTAACACTTATTTGCACCCTTAGGTGCAAATCTGAGCCAGGGCTTTTTGCCTCAGTGCATGTGCTCAGACATGCACTTTGTTGTGAAGCAAATTGTGCCACTTGGGGCAAAATAACCCTGCCTCGTTCCTCCCAGATCTGCACCCAGGGGGAACTAGAGCCTGGGGCCAGCACCTGTGCTGGCCCCAGCAGTATACAAACCAGCCAGGGGTCTAACGTTCCCCCCACGCTGCAAATTTACAGCATGGGGGATGTTTTTTTGTTCCCGCACATGCCTGTTGCAGGGTCTTAAAGGAGTTTGAGATGCTACAAGAGGCACTTGCCCACTCATCTAGATGCGTCCTTAGTGTGAGCTCACGGCCCTCTTTATTCTATAACTTTTATTAATCTTCAGCAAGAATAAAGACAGACCATGAAGAGAACTGATAAATATTTGTCTCCATAAGAACATTCCTAATGCCCCACTGTGTGTTGGATTACATGAGAAACCAGGACGTCTTTTTGTAGATGTCAGACTCATAAATTCCAATAAAAGTGCACTTCTTTTGCTGCTGCAGGCAGTAATAGCTGGAATACTAGTTTTATAGGATCAAGCACAGCTGATAAGATCTTTAAGAAATATGGGGCATATCTACACATGTTATTATGGCACAGCAATAAACTCTGGTGCATATTGTGCCAGAGTTTATTCCTCCTGAGTACCACATCTGAATGTGTACTGAGGACTGCAGCACATTGAACCAGGTCAGAGCAGCCCTGGTTGGCAGGGGTCCATGGGGTCAGCCTGCCAGCCCAGAACTCCTCGGACCTGGCTCAATATGCTATGGAGGGCTGGCTGGGGTATAAAGGTGCTCCAGTATGGGGCTAGCCAGCAGGTAGCCACCAAACTGAAGCACCCTCATGCCCCAGCCAGTCCTATCAGCATCTACACATAGGTTGCTGTAGAGTAAAAAACTCCACTGAAGGATAGTACTTGTATTTACAAGTACTAATTTGCAGTGGAGTTAATTAGTTTACTCCATCCTAATACCCCTGCATGTGTAGATGCTGAGAAGTTTACTGCAGAGCTAATTAGGCAACTCCTCAATAAACACCTTATGTGGATGTGACCATGGGGGAAAAGATTAGGAGACAGTTTTACTACTCAGGAAAAGAAGAACTGAGAGTAAATGAAGATATAATGATGGATAAAGGAAAACCAGAAATGGGAAAAAAAAGAGCAAGGTGAAAGAAGGTGCAAGAGCTGAAAGAAAATACTAATGCTGATGAAAGGTGCTATTAGATTGGTTAGGCAATATTTCCGAAACCTTTTAGGTTTACACCCCACCGTAATATAGTCAGACATTCTCATACCATCCCCTGCTTCACCTGCCACTAATTCCAATTCTCCCCACTGCCAATTTCCATTGTGATTCACACACACCTTCCTCCAGGAACCTTTCATGTGTCCCTAACAGAAAATGCCCCACAGTTTGGGAAAGATTGAATTGAAGGAAGAAGTAGGCTAGGGAACTGAGTGAGGTCAGTGAGAGAGAATGAAGAAAGGATACAAGAATGCAAGGAGCCCAAGTCACAAGATAGAGGAACTGGAACTACTGGTACAGGATGTGAAACTGAATGTTTTAGAGGCAATAGAAATATGGTGGAATAGAAGAGTTAATTGAAAAGCATGTGCAGCTCAGGAAAGACAGAAATAAAGATAAACATGGTAAGGTAACATTTTTGTGTTAGTGATGTGATAGACTGTAAAGAAATAAGGATTGATATCATTGCTCAAACAGAATTTACTTGAGTTAAAATCATTTTGGGGAAGAACCATTAATAAGTTTTCATGGATCAGTATTAGGAATTCACCCTAGAACCCCAAACCTAGATTTTGACATGAATAGCTATCTCTTTATTATTAGAAAGATAAATATGATTGATGTTATTATCTGATAAATTAATTTCTTAGGTGTAGACTGAAGAATAAATGTTACTAATAACAGTGAAGCTCAGATATCCTTAGATGCAGTAGCCTACAAATCTCTTCTCCAGGTAATTGCTGAAATAAGACATGCTGCTATTTTAGCTTTGTTTTTGGTAAGTAGTGAGGATGTTGTAGAAAACAACCTTGGATTCAGTGATCAGAAGTTGATGCTGTATATTTTAAACAATAAGGTAACTAAGGGCTTCAGTTTCAAAAAGGCAAACTTTGTACTAATAAGTGAAGTCAGTTGGACTCAAATGTTCAGAGATTTCAATGTGGAAGGATCTGGGATTTTAAAATAGTGTAAGCTATCTAGAATTTGATTCCAAAGCACAAGGAAAAAATGTGTAAGGTTCCAGACACAACTAGCTGTGTAACCACCTCAAAAAGGATGTAAGGACTAAGCAGAGGACTAAAAAAGGAGATTGATCAGCATGTTTTGAGAATGGAAGAAGCGCAGAATATGGGCAACAGTATTAAGGACAGTAAGTAGTAGTTTTTCAAATATACTATTTTATTTGGAAAAAAAACAAGCCCAACAAGAGTATAGTCTGTTAGTAAATGAAAGTGATATAATTCTCTATATAATGAAAAAAAGGAAGGCTAAAGGAAAGAAACTGATGATGTATGTTGTCAGAAAGTATAATACTTTGTGATTATGATTAAGTACTTTTCATTCCAATAGTAACTAAAAAGATATTTAACGTTGTGCTAACATTTAGGAAGAATAAAAACGATAATCCAAATAACTGGCTATTTGACCAACTTGAAGCCCTGGCAAAGTAATGGAATGGCTAATATAGGACTTGATTAAGGGGAAGTGCTATAATTAATGCCAATCAGCATGAGCTTATGGAAAAGTGCATATGGTCAAACTGACTTTGTTGATTAAATTAATAATTCAAGCTGTGGGAGTCACTGAATTTCTTTGTGCTGGTGGCAGACCAAAATAACAAAACTTTGGGTCCACCCAACTTGTCATTGTTTTTATGGCTAAAAAAAGTGGGGGAGAATGTTTTGTTTAACCCCCAAATAAAGTATTTTATTTATTGCCTTCAGGTGCTTTAAAACTCTCTTTAAACATTGTCTTTAATTTTCTTCTCGAAACATTGTTTTCAAGTAAAGTACAAGATTTCATTATGAAAATCAGGGAGTGAAACATTTTGATGTTTCTCATTTCTTGTTCAAAACTATTTGCCCATTTCAGCACATAGTTTTAGCTAACCCAAAACTGCATTTTTAAAGTGAATGAATTGTTCTCCATACAACAAAAAATCATTCCGTTCTAGTAATTGTATTGTTTTAATACATTTATAATTATTTGGTAAGTCATTTGGCTTGGTGACAAAATATTCTTCAAGAAACCAGAATGATATAAAAGTATGATGTCACACAAAAACTGACTGCTATCTATATGTCCTTGTCAATGATTTTTTGTGTGATTGCAAGAAATAGCATTACTAATAAAGTTTGCAGATGAGACACAAATTGGGAAAGTGGCAGTCATGGAGGGGAAGGAAATGAGAGCAGTGCTTGAGGAGGGGAAAAAGATTGGAGCAGTCCTCAAGCAGTGGGCAAGAGCCAGGGGCTGGTGCTGGCTAGAGCGTTTGGCCTGCAGGAGCTGTGGAAATAGGTGCTGCCAAATTCAGTGTAGCCATATCCCAGTGGTAACAGATTTGGTGGCACCAGACAATGGCAGTGGCAATCATTAGAGTAACATATATATATATATATAATCTCATACTTTAGACTTAACTTGTTGCACATTTACCCAAAAGGTTGTTCCCCACTGCTCTCAAGCAGTGGTTTTCAACCTTGTTTCATTTGCAGACACCTAAAAAATGTTGAATGTAGGTGTGGACCCTTTTGAATTGTAAGTGTGAGTATTCACATATTGATCTTAGTTATCTTTCATGGACCCCTTAGACAGACTGCAGGTGCCCAAGGATCCACAGACCCCAGGTTGAAAAACCACTGCTCTAGAGCATTTCCTAGACACAAGTGTTCATAGAAATGGGAACTGTCCTGCTTTGAGAGTCCACCTACACCCAATGCTTTTGTTTTGTGGCTGAGGATTTTCTGTTCCTCCAAGTGCAAGCCCTGTAGTCAGATTTGGTTGAAGTGGTTTCCCAAGTCAGATACTCTCCACACATTTGTTGTGCAGAATATGGTGAAATAAAGTAAGATTATGTTTTTGTCCATGGTCTAGGCCAGGGATGTTCAACCTCCAGCCCATGGGCCAGATGTGGCCCACAGAGCCATGCCATCTGGCCCACAGAACTCTCCATGGGTCAGGAAATGTGGCGGCGGGGGAACAGTTGCAGTATCAGTGCCCTCCTACACTTCCAAATACCATCACCCTCCTGCAGGGCCATGCTGAAGCCAAGCCACACACTCCCCATTGGGGCTGGTCCATGCCCCCCCCCCCACAAGGCCAGGCTGAGGATGGGCCAAACCCCATTCCCACAGAGGAGGCATAAACAATGTGTAAGCGTTGACATTAGAGGGCATAACTCTTAACCACCGCCCCTGCCCCCACCCCTACAGCCACGCTGTATGCCTGTATCCCCACACTTCACCTATGAGAGGGGGCGAGGTTAGGGCCAGGCCATGCTCCCTGTTCCACCTCCCCCACGAGGCTGGGTTGGGGTTGGCCCATGCCCCTTTTCCCCCTTCCCCTACACAGCCAGACCATAGCCCTTCATACCCCTGCAGGGCTGGACCGTGCCTCTCCCTCCCTCTCCACTCCCCTCCGCTAGGCTATTCCCTGTCCCCTTCCCCCATGCAGCCAGATGGGGCCCTGCCGTGCCCATCCTGGGCACCACCAGCTGGATCTGGCCCATAGACAAACTGGGCGCTGCCTATCCAGCCTACCAGGCAAAAAGGTTGAGCACCACTGATCTAAACTAGCATAACTGAAGGGGGTTGACCAGGACAGCACCCTTTTTTTGGGAGGGGGTGGGGGGGAGGTTCAAAGACACCTGTTGCCACAGTGGCATCTGATAGCACTACTGCAGTTATCAAGGCAGGAGCCAATGCTGCCCTGGGTGCCACAGGGCGGCACTGCTACACCTCTGGCTACAGTGCTTACATTGCTGACAGTTACCGTTGATTGCACACACAGAGGCATTTATGATACAGCAATTTTGTATCAAGCAGAATTCTTAGGAGTAGGAAAAGCAGTAGGAAAAGTCCAAAACTCAGCATACATGTAAATATGCAGACAAGTATTTGTGTGCACATTTTCTAGCCAATTACAGTACAATAATGTCCAGAGGCTCACTTGCCTCAAGATTGGGTCCCGATGTGCTAGGAAAATATTAGGTATTTTGATGCATCTGGTACATATATTACAGGTATTACAAGATGTCAGAATAGATATTAAAAACACTAGACAAGACTTAGAAAATGAACCTATGAAAACCTCCAGGAAAGTTAGTTTTAAGAAAATGCATTTAAAAAGTGGACTAAGTGGAACAAGTGTTTGAACTGTACTGTATTGCAAGTAGTTCAGACAAAGCGGATGAAAGTCTGCATACAGCATTTTTTCTTCAGTGGTAGGTGAGGAAGCACTAAAGGCATTTAACCCTTCAATTTGCCATTGCAGGGGATAAAAGAAAAATGCAGTTTTAATTAATAAGTTTGAGATATGCTGTGCTCCAGGAGCAAACGTTACACATTAGAGGCATACATTTTGCAACCAAAGTCAGACAGAAAGGGAAAACATAGGCCAACATGTCACTGAGTTAAAACTGGCAACACAAACTTGGGAAACTGTGCAAATCCCTCGTTAAAGACTGAATTGTTTGTGGTGTTGCATCACACTTATTGTGTATAAGATTACTAAAGAAGACTGATTTAACTCTTGGACAAGCTCTGGAAGTAAGCAGAGTAGAGGAGATGATGGCAAAACAATTAACAGGAGTGACTGAATGAAAAGCATGGCTACACTTCACTAAACAAACCCATATTTGAAATATGGTCAGCAGTAACATCAGGGACTGGAAGATGTAGTAAATAGAGCCAATACAAGAAGTGGAAACAAGAAGTCAGAGGGAAAAAAAAAAGGCTGTCTTAAAAATTACTGTAGCCATGTGCAAAAAAACTGTCCTACAAATAGGCAAAAATGCCAGTATAGCAAATGCATTCATTTTGCCAACATGTTCAAACCTAGAAAGGAGAAATTCCAGGGCAGGCAAACAGATTTTGACTCTTCAAGAGGCAGAAGAGCAATCGTAAGATGTTTCTAGGCATGTTGAGTACTGAGCCTTCAGAGAAGGAATGGAAAATGGATCTGCTTGTTAATTACCACAATACAGTGGGTTTTAAAATGGACTTGTACCTTTGTAGCTGTGTGATATCTCTAAATTAAGAGGGTTGAACAACTGTACAGCTCAAGTTTTCAGTTAATACTTACACACGGGGGAAATTGCAAGTATGTGTTAAATGCAATGTGTGCTGTGGGTATTGGAATAGACAAGCATTGCTGGCATGTCAAGTGGTGGAATTTGACACACAAGCCATACTGGACTCACTAGCTGTAACCAGTTCGAATTCAGTGAAAAGAATCAATATAACAAAAAAGAAACAAAATGTGATTAGGAAGTCTTTATGGGATACAAGAATGCATATGAAGTCTTAAAATGCTTCCTGGCTAAACACCCTATTAAAAACTCACTAGTGCCAACTATAGTTTACCCACCTGATAAAATGCCCATTGCTGTAAGGAATAAAGTTAAGAAAAATAAAATAATTTTACTGTATAGAACAGTTTCAAGTTATAATGAAAGTGTAAGAACATACAAAGTGGGTTATTCTACAGTAGTTGTAGAAAACCAGGAAGAGATTAAATAAAAATAATCTTGGATCCAAGAGATCTAAACAAAGCAATAAAAAGAGAACATTTTTAATTGCCTGCAATAAAATGTACCTCTCAAGTTAGCAATAACTATAATATTTATTGTTTTGGATGCCAGTAGTAGATTTTAACAAGTAGAGCTGGATGACAAAATATCATTTAATAAATTATTTGGCCTCACTTTTGAGATCTCTTCAGGCCCTTAAGTGTAACAAGGACAGATGGAGCTGCCATTTGAAGGTCTGGGAAGGTATAAAATGTTACATGGATGTTACACGGGTGTGGGGAAATGACAGACAAGAGTACAATGAGCTGCTTAAGAGAGTTTTTGATAGGTCTTATGAAAGGAATCTGTGGCTGACTAAGAATAAATATGAAGTGGCTCAAATATAATTAAAATATTTGGCATTTGGAAAGATTCCTAGAAAAGCCGATATATCTGGGTACATTTGTTCTACGCATGTTGACATGTCTCCTTTAAGACAACTTAAGAGAAAAATGTTGAATTTGCTTGGCTATCAAGGCACAAGATGGCACGCAAACTTTTGAAAGAATGACTTGCCCTGGTGCTGAAGTATTGTCATGTCAAGGACCAGTTACTTTGTTATCAATTCCTGTGCCAGTAGATGCCAGTTTGGTTGGATTATGGGCTAAATTGTTCCAAAGAGGGGGTTCTGTTGCTTTAAGTAGCTAAAGCTTTGACAATGGCACAAAAAAATAACCCACCAACCCTATCCCCCAAAAGAAAAAGCAATGCTAGCAAGAATATTTGGCTGTACTCAATTTCATCAGTGTACCTATACGGGAAAAATTGTTGTTGAAACAGACCATAAAGATCTGTCTTAGAAACCCTTTGTATAATACTCCACCAACAACTCAAAGATGCTCACTCATTCTTCAGAGTCTCAAATGAAAGCTATACCAGCAAAAGAGTTAGCAACTGATGAGTTATCCAGATCATACTTGTTGAATGGTGAAAGGGTAAATTCAGAGGAAACTGATGCTACAGTACAGTTTTATAGTATTATAGTTGCCAGTATTGGAACAGAAACTGAAGGAATTTCAGAATGTGGTTCCCTAAACCTTAAAAAAAACTGCTTTGCAGGGATGGCCAGACAAGAGTTAAGACGTACTATAGGATATCTGTGTTAAATGTTTAGTGGCTGAATCGTCATACTGTAAAGTCTCAGAAAAGGGATTTTAGCTATTATCATGAGAGTCATTTAAGGCAAGATCAAGAGGCTTTTTAAATCGTCAGATATGTGTAGCCAAATTAAGGATAAAACACAGTCCTTTGAGACATGTCAACCTATAAAGATAAATAAATAAATAAATATATAATGCTACCACTGGGTTCCTGGCAGACTTGGCAAAATGGATATGAAAACCTGGAGAAGTGATTTATTATCATTCTGCTCTAAGATCTTATCTTGTAGAGACAGAGGAAGGAGAAGTTTATAGAAGAAAAGTAAGAGCTCTCATGAGCATTGAAAGAACTGTCACGAGAAAGAGAAACAATCAAACCTGCATCAGCTTCCAAAGCAGAAATATCAAACCAGTCTCCTGAACATAATAAGTCTTGACTGGCCAATTCAAATGCAAAGAAAAAAACAGTAACTGATATGTCCATGTTACCATTTCTGTCTGCTAGATGCAGAAACCAATTGCTTTAGATTCTTGAGGGTTCAAATCACAGTAAAAAGAAAAAGGAAAATGTAGAGATGGTAGGAAGTCTGGAGCGGGAACTAATGTTACCAGTCTGTTTTATGGGAAGTCAGGAAAAAGTAAAGGAAGAGAAGAGAAACATACATGGACTAGAAATCCAGGAACATAGGACACAATGAGGCAGGGCTATGTATGTATATAGTTTTAAGTTATAAGATAAAATTTTAATATTAAGTGTCTAGTACTTTATCCAGTGCATGTATTTCAGGTGTTACTTGCATGTATGTGTTTGTGTAAGAAAGAGAGAAAGCAAGAAAAGGAGCAGCCAGTTTCTTGGGGCACAGCACTGACAGGAAGGCAAGCTTGGAAACTGTAATCAAGGAGAATTGTTCATTTCTACTGTATTCAGGGATACAAGCCTTTGAGTTCATTCTTTGTACAAAAACACAATTGTGCCAAATAGCTTTGCCTCACATTATCCATTTCTCTTCCTCCTGGAATTAATCATCCAAGGTCCTGAATACTGGCTCGCCCCTTAGACCAAAAGAATAGCAGTATAAAAGTGTCTTGTACAGTTTCACCATTCTTAAACAAACAAGCTACCCCAGGACAAAGCACCTTTTTACAGATATAATTTCATCCACACTATGAGTTGTACATTTTCTACTTATTTCATTGGGAAAATGTTATCCCGCATTAAAACAGTTACACCCCATACAGCAATGTTATAGCATACAAATAATACTAATCTAGAAAAGCCTAGTCTGTCCTAATCTTCTCTTTCTCTGAAAAGAGAAATCCTTTTTAGGAGTAAGTGGTGTCTACAGGTTACACCCAGGAAAAAATGAAACCTGTATGGAGCCACAAACATACACCTTTCTAATTATTTTCAGTCTTTGTTTTAGACATTACTTGGCAGAAGAGATCATAAAAGTGACTTAAATTCTTTAGAGACTGTATTTGTGCTTCAAAATGTAACAAGAAAAAAATCACAGTCTGGACTTCCAGTGGTTCTATTTATATTACACTTTTGTTTTCAAAAGATACATTGCAGGGACCCAGCATCTGCAGCTGTGGGACTCTGGGTCCCGGCAGCTGTGGGGTGCTGCCAGGACCCAGAGTCCGCAGCTGCTGGGGCTGAGAGTTCCCAGCAGTTGTGGGACTCACAGCTCTGGTTACAATTAACAGAGATCAACATAACTGAGATTGGGGGAAAAAAGGTTTATTGTGAGGCTGAAACTCACCAGAATTATGAGCAACACATATCTTCTTCCCCTTGGTACCTTTCTCCTTAATTGTGCAAAATACAGAGGGACTGTCAGGAGTTCATGCTTTCTCCAAATCAATCTTTTTTATGTTGTTTTATTTTTATTTATGCATTTTTGGCATTATTCTCATGTACCTTAGCACTTTTGACAAATGACCGTGATGGATGTCTACTGTAAATGCCAAAACAACAGGCCCTTTTTGTATCTGAGCTGAAAAATGGTTCTGGTAAACTTTCCATACCATAAATCCAACTTTATGCGTATGGGTTCATTACCTTTTTTACCCTCCGGTGTCTTGAGAATGAACAGCAACATAATTGAAATCCAGGAGCATGCCTTTGGTCCTTTGAGACATGCTGCTGATGTATTGCTTTAAGAGCTAGAATCAGAATGTCAAACGGAGACATCTATGCCTAGTTAGTGCCATATCTCCTTATGTACTGAATGAAATAATGCCAGAGCTTTTGCTGAAGAGAAGGCTAACCTTAAAATAAAGATGGCTGATAACACAGCTGAAAGGACAGGCTTCTAGTAAATAGAAGCTGAGAATATCCATTGGGCTATGCAATGTTTGGACTAGAAGGAATGATCTGTAAGGCCCCTCTACACATGCAGGTAAAGGTGTGATTGGGATCTAATTCATGATTCACGCAATCCTGCCTCCTGCCATGCGGTACATGCATAGCAGGAGGCACGATTATGAGATCGTGCATTAGATCCCATCGCACTTTATTATTGGTGCAGGGGGAGCCTGATCCCAGGGGCTTCACACACTCCCAATACAGGGAGATCACTGCATTGGCAACCTCTCCGCCTGGGGGTTTCACAGTCTCCCAGATCTGGGAATGCATAGCATTGGGAAGTGCATTGTGGGGACCCAGCATCTGCAGCTGTGGGACTCTGGGTCCCGGCAGCTGTGGGGTGCTGTGAGGACCCAGAGTCTACAGCTGCTGGGGCTGAGAGTTCCCAGCAGTTGTAGGACTCACAGCCCTGGCTGGGCAAGATGCACTCATGTGGCTGGAGCCCACAGCTGCCAAGACTCCTAGCCATGGGGGAGACGCTGCTACACGTGCAAATTAAACCTTGATAGCAACCAGCTATAAAGTTAGTACACGTTTTTTAGGTCTAACTTTATAGCTGGTTGGAGCTTTTTATCATGTGAAAAGTACTTTACATGTGCAGCTGGCCTCAAGGTAATTGTGCAATTAACCAGTTAGTTGTATGATACCTGTAATGTGTAGGGGGGACCTTAGAAGAACAGGCAGGTATAGGACTCCCCCTATTTCAGAGTTGTGTTGGAGAGAGGTAATTTATTACTAAAAGATTTGTGTTGGAGAGAGGTAATTTATTACTAAAAATAACTTTCCCTTGGCATCATAATTTGTTCTGCCAACGAATCTGTGATTTGCTCCTCATGATCCCTTAACAGTATCTGGGTACTGTTAACACACCCTTATCAGGAGTAGGGTCATAACATACTTCAACCAAGGGCCGTTTTGGCAAGAGGTCCTTTAGAATGAGCCAGGTTGCACTAAAGTGCTGTATTTTTCTATGAACTATCCCTGAGGAGGACTCCACTGTGAAGACTGCATAGCCACAGAGTCCATCACAAATTATACTCAGTTTCTTTACCAATGTGTTTTCCAATCTGTGTTTCAAGAACAAAGAGTAACTGCATTTGAGGATACAATAGCAGTTTATTTTCCAAGTGCTGACTCCTCCTCCATTTGACTGTGGTACTGTGAAGTGGTTTGTTTAAATGAGAAAGCAAATGCATAAATTCTCCTGATCATTACCCTCGTCACTGCAAGCACATTCACTACCACTCCAACTTCTTGGTATATGGCACTGATCCTAGGTTGGGGGAGATTTTTTGTGGGCACTACACGTTTAAATATTGGCTGCACATTCTGTTTTGCTCTTGAAAATCTTGATCCACAGCCCACTGAAGTTCATGGAAAGATTTTATTGCTTTCCAATGTTTTAATTTTCCTAGTATCATAATTGCAGTCACACACATTTAAGGATGAGCTGTTTCTCTTAGAATCTCCAGTTTATCGAAAGCCGATACAATTCTCTGAATTAATTGGCTCTGATCTTGGTGTGCTGCTCCTAAACTGAAAAGCTTCTTTTTCTTTAGAAAAGAATATAACAAAATTAGACCTCTCTGCTTGTACTTTAGAAACATTAGAGTAAGAATAAATTATTCATCTGTTATTTTATTATGCTGTTTAGTTCTTGTTTCTCCTTGAACTGCATTAAAGACTTATTTTAAACTGCTAACATTCTGCAAACATTAAGTGAACTATTTGCTTTTACCCACTGATGTAGACAGAGTTTATGTTGTAAATAACTGAGCACAATAATCTTCAATTAAGCTTCTGAGTGGGTTTTTTTCATAATGATGTTTAGGATCCCAATAGACTAAGCTGATTTGTTTAATATACTTCCCTTGAGTTCTTGGAGCCATTATGGTGTCAGTTAATATTGCTCATTTACAAATACCTTAGATTAGGTACAGTATTGGTAGGAGGTGTCCCATTTTAGGGGCTGCTTTTGGGCTTGCTCTACCCACAGTTACTGTGCTGACACAAAAAAATAGGACATTAAGGTATCTAGTTCCATGGGCAATTTAAGTAGTCTTCCCTCAATATCTAAGTAACGCAAGCATTAGGCACAATTGCTCCCAATTGAACAGTTACCTTTTAAATCTAATTTAACGCAATACGCCACAGTCCAGAGATATAATCAATGGCCCAGATCAGCCATGTGTGTACATGTAAGTAAGCATGATATTATTAGAGTGCACACTAGGTCTTAAGATATGGGAGATGAAGCATACAAAAATCCTGTTGTGTAAGAGATCCAATGCAAAAAGAGTAGTCGTCCTCATCATGAAAAAAAATGGAATCAAGGGGGATTTGAGTTAATATCCCCAAAGCCACATGCTAAATTGAAAATTGTGGATACTCACCCTCAGTGTGGTGAACAGGCAGGAGCGGGCAGAACCAGCCTATTCTTCCCTAATAGCTAAATACATCAGTAAGACTGATGACCTAGTTTGGAAAAGTTTGAGAACCAGTTTTCAAGGCTGTTAAAAGTCAGGCATCGATACAGACTCTCCTACAGCTACTACAGCAACAGTACTCAAATTTCCTGAAAGGGAGAAAATCAAAATCTAATGCAAAAGGGTGATAATCTGAAATTGGTCCAGCACATGAAGAGGAGACCTAGGTTAGCTGTGCTAAGTAGTTACTATCTCCGTGTGATGCACCAAAGATGAAGAAAACCTATTTATGTGGAAAAATTTATGCCAGTTACAGTTTTACTCTGGTGCTCATGCTATGCCTAGAACCCATCAAACAAATGGTTTGCAAACAGTGTTTGCCTTTTGATAATATATTCCACAAATATTTTTTGAACATAAATAGCTTGACGAATTAGGTAATAAGGTATGGAGCTTGTGGCACAGTGGCCAGGTACAGACATTACACTTTTACCAGTATAAGTGATTGGAAACCAGTCCATACCTGTAACAGAACAGTAGAACAGAAGTTCAGCATACATAGACTGATTTAAAAATGGCAGAGCCTGGTCTAAGACTTGCATCCCTGCCCCTCGGTCAAATGTGTGTTCTGTTCACTACTGATCAAAACTATGCTGCTTACAGGAAACCGCGTAACTTAGATGAATTCCTCCTTGGGTTTTCTGAATGTCTCTACCTAGCCAGTATGTATGTAGGAGAAAGTGATCACAACCTCCTTTTCACCTGGGCTCTTTCAGGAGAACAGACAAATCAACCCAGATGCAGACATCAGCATCAATCTGTGATTCTCAGGGCTGGCCTTATGGGTGGGCAATGTGGGCGGCTGCCCAGGACACTGTGGTCAGGGGGATGCCACACACACACACACCCCACCACAGACATGAGCAGCCCATGATCACAGCATGGCTCTCCCCCTGCCACAGGCAGGAGGAGCAATGCCCAACACAGCCCAGCCTGCTCCTGCCTCCAGCCGCTGCTCAGGAGGAGCCAGGCTGGGCACATGCGGGTGGGGTGGTGCCCACTCCAGTCTGCCCACCTTGCTTCTGTATAGCAGCAGCAGTGCTTGCCTGTCAGGAAGCAAGTCTTCCAATCTAACCTAGCAGTCCCCCCCCGCCCCCCCCCCTCGAGGCTTTATTTATGAAACTTTTGCTAATAGTACTACATACTTAAACTGAAAGAAAGGATGCCAAAATACAAGTTCAGCCAGATCCTTAAGGCCAGCTACTGTGACCAGAAAAACAGAATAGCTAGAGTAGTAAGGCAGGAAGTGAATTAGGGCAACATTGCTATAGACCCTGGTTATGGATCTTTTCTCCTGCCAGAAATTATTGTGAGGTGTCACCCATCATGCAGGAAGGTGTAATTGTGGTAGCACAAGCGGAGTTGTTCCAGAGCGGTAAGAAAAATGGTGCTGTCCAGTATCACTATAGAGAAATAACACTGCTCCAATTATAATGAATTGTAAATTTCACATTGGCTTGGATGAGAGCAAAATCAGGCCCACAAACAATGGCTATATCAATAAATCTTAATGTAGTTTAAGATACATTTACTGCATAGTAGTAGTTCCAGTAGTAAGGAATGGGGATTATTTTCAGATTGTTCTCAGATGTAAAATGAGACCAAATCTCAAGGGATGCTACTAGCAAGCTTTAAAATACTGTTTGCATTTACACATCTCAGGCTGCCATCATACAACATCATCTGCTTCCCATAACAGCGGGACAATGCTGAATGCATATTCTTCCTATCATGCAGCATTGCGCCATTTATAAAGTAATCCAGTCTGACTACATGCTTCAGAAAATGAAGAGTTTAAAGACTGTTTAACAGCTCTGGAACTCAAGTGTTTGCGTTGTAACTTGTAAGTCATTTGTTTTACAGATGCTCCCTGCTACATGTTGAAACATATACTGCTTGTATTTGAAACTGTTACAGGTCTGTTTTTAAAGCAGTTTGTGGGAACAGTGCCCCTGATCTTGTTAACAAATAATGAACTTTTTATGTTTTTGTCTAGCACAGTGGTGCTTAATCATTTTGCCCCGCATGCTGGATGGACGGTGCCCAGTCTGTCTGCATGCCAGATTCTACCCATGGGCCCAATCCAGTGCATGGATAGAAGTGGGGGGCTCCAATCCAACTGTGCAAAAAAGGGAGGTTGGCCTGGCCCTGATCTGGCTGCCCAGCAGGGAAGAAACGCACCATGGCCCAGCACCAATATAGCCAGACAAGGAAACAGGTCTGGTCCAGTTGTGTAGGAGAAAAGGGGCATGGCCCAGCCACAACCTTGCCATACAGGGTTTGGGAATATGGCAGCTGGGGTGGGGTGGCAGCAGTACTTGCCACTAATCCCCAGCTGGCCCACAGGCTGAGGTTTGAACACCCCTGGTCTACTGAACACTATCCTGCTAAGTCCTGAATAACCTCAGCTCCAATGAAAGCTGAAAACCCCACAGGACTTGGCCCATGAGTGTCTCTGAAAATTTTGGTGGTGTGTATTTTCAAACCAATGCACAGAGCTTACTATGAATGAGAGTTGGTAGGCCTGAAGCTTTCTAAGCTTGGGTTGGTAGTCTTTAAGGAGTGAAAGACTGAATGGATAATAAAAGCTGGGAGCTATTTTCAGATACTCATAATGTTGGCTCCTGAGTTTACCACCTACAGAAAGCAGTGCAGGAGGCTGGGCAGTGCTCTCATATTGTCCTATCAGTGTGGAGGCAACATTTGCATATATTGGATAGAAAGTATAGCCTCAGAAATTAGCAGAGTTCATAAGCTACAAAGTGTGTTATCCCCCCAGCTCCCCAGCTAGCCCTAAGTATATGTTTTCCCTCCATGCTTTTCTGACTGCCTGCCACTGCCAGCTGCAATAATGTTGGATGAATTGCAACCCCTGGATGTGCTCTATGGTACCTCTAAGAAAAGTAAGGTGGTGCCAGTCATAGGATAGTGACTAGGAGTTTGTTTCTTGAAGCAATGAAACAAATCCCTTCTTTGACCAAAGTATTTGCAGCAAGACTGTTATGTATTCCTGACTCTGAAGTTTGCTGCCTGCTCACATCTCTTCCTAAGGTCTCTCTGCCCAGCTGTCATGAGCAAGAGAGAGATTGATGACTGTATGGCATAGTACTTTCAATGGCACGGTGATTCTGGAATACAGAAGTCACTGTGTCTGTGCTTTCTGGGTACAACTATCAATCTGGCCTGAAGTCAAGAGCAATGAGCTCTTTCACTACCCCAGGACAGGCAAAGAAAGCTATACTTTGGTTCCTCCTTTGCACCCATGGGGTGCATCTACATGTACAATTAATACGACACAATAAACTCTGGCCCAATTCACTCTGGAGTCAACTGCTCCCAGGAGCAACGTCTGCACATGCACCCAGGACAGCAGCACTCTGCCATAAGATAGTACTGTACCTGACTGTACTATCCTATACCAGAGCTAATACTGGCACACGTGTAGATCGTGATGCTTTACTGCAGAGCTAAGTAGTCTATTCTGAAGTAAGGTGCACATGTAGATGCACCCAGGGAGAAGTATTTTGTGCTAACTGTGTGCTTGGCACCAATTACTTCACCCTCCAGTGGTGCAGCTGGTGGCTGACACAAGGAGGGGAAGGGTGGATGGTCTAACCTTCCTCACCTACTATACACATGCTTGCACAAGAGAAGGTCCAGTGGCTCTACAAGAAAAGACGACTACCTGAATTAAAAAAAATCCTCCCAAGCCTAGCAGCTCACTGGGCTAGCATAGTTAAGGTAGTCCAGTTTCTACAGCTAACAGTACATGAGGCAGTACTGTGGTTAGCATCAAGCCTGGTCAACTTTGATTTCTCAGCCTGAATGACTAGGTACCTACGTGCAGCTGGATCAATTCATGACAGTCTTTAGCACAAGCCTGGGTCAAGATGCTTTAACTCCTCTGCCACTGCAACCTTGTACTTACATGAAGGCAGCTCAAAGCTGAGCCTCCAATATTTGTTTCAAGCTGTTTCAGTATTTCAAGCTGCTAGTGAAAATAAAATGAGGGTCTAGCAATGCCAAAGCTAATTGGAAGGAGAATTAAATGAAAAACAAACTGTATTCTAAAACCATGCTTTGTTTTGGCAGTTCGATTCTTATTGACTCGCAGCAATTTTCAGTCAGGTTTAAAAAATTGTGTACCCAGTTTCAAAAGCTATTTCCCAAAAGTCTGACTACGTGGTTCATAATTAGGCTCTGTTCAACCAAAAAGAATTGAAAACACCTTCTATATGCAAGTGATTTTTTTGGCAATGATGATACTAGTTTTCAAATCTCTCAAACACTCCTCAAGTTTTGACATGAGAGCAAAATCCATAGTGCCAAATTAAATAGTGACTTGAACCCAACCAAACAACCAATCCCTTACTTTAATTTAGTGCTTACAAAAAATAAGACTCTCCAGCAACTAATGCTTTCAACAATGTCTAATTCCTATGTGTTATAAAGTGGTCCATGAGATTTTTACTCTGGGGCATAGACATTCATTCATCACTGCATTGTGCAAAGTTATCTGATACCTGCAGGAAGAATTTTTTTCATGACCAGGATTGTAAGGTTAGACTTTAAAATGAAATAAGAGATCTTAACAGCATATGTAGTACAGGCAGCACAAACCTCCTATGTTTCTACCAGCAGGAAATTCAACATGTCCTCTTTTTGCACACATTTATTCAGACGGTGATGCCCTCTTTACTAAACCAAATACCACACATCTTAGTGACAGTAAAGAATTCAACAGCTAAGAATCCATTCTTTCATGAAACCTGTCTGCCTATTGTCACCAGTAACCCATAGTTCCAGTGTCCTTTGTAGTCCATAGTTCAGAAGGAGTAACACACACTGTTACACCTGGAATGCAAGGCCAAGGAGAAATAATCTTCTCTGAGCCCAGCTGAAGAACAATTAGTGACAAGAATCATGAATATTAAGAGCCCTCTTAAATTTTAGCCTACTGCATTTAAGATCGCACTCTTTTTATTTAATACTTTCCATATTCATTTCTATATCTATACCTTTTTGTGGTCTTAATGAGCTATTTAAACCAGTCATGTTGTGTGATAGTAAATTACATAGATAATTAATTGCATTTATTAATTTTAAATTCTATGAAGTGATCCTTTGTTCTTAGATCATGGGGAAATGGAGATAAGATCACTTTACTCACTTCCTTAACACCATTAATTACTATAAGTAAGTGTATCATATTTCTTTTCACTGTTCTCCTTTTCAAACTAAATAGTTTGGGTCTTGTCACAGTAGCCCTCATGCAGATCCCCATCCCCACTGAATAGTTCCATTGCTTTATCCTGGACCTCTTTTCTTACACCACGTCCTTCTTGAATATTTTCTCCCATGATAGCCAGTCTTCTGCAACAAGCTTTTCAAGATGTAAGGAAGAAAAAAGGCCTTCCAATATCTTTAACTGTATTGGGTTAAAACTGTGGACAAGCTATATTCTCCCTTAGCATCTGCAGTCCCTTATTAGGCAACATGCCTCCATTAAACTAGTGACATTCATCACAGTCAGCCCTGACTTGACCCTTTTCTGAAGAGAAAAAGCACCAGAGGCTTGTAATCGCTTCTCTGCCTTCCTATGTCTCTTTAAGGGATCATGGGAATTTTCATCTGACAACAGAAAAGAAAAAACAGGGGAAACTCTAACCCTACTGAAAGAAGCTACGGAAGGGCAGACATCAGAGACATTGATGCTTGTTAAACTTACCATCCCTCATATGTAAAAGGATGCAAGGAAAGAAAGAAATGGGGAGAGAAAGAAAGGAAATAAGGGTGTGTTTTCCCCCAACTTAAGCTTCATACTTCTGTTAGGTGGACCCTCAATGCTGAATTAGTCCTTTGGGACACTCAAGCAGAACTTACGAGCAGCAACAACAACAAAAAAGGTAGGATTTCATACAGCAAGGGTACAAGTAGAAATCGATAAAAGGAAGAATCTCACAGAAGATCTGAGTGACATGATGCAAAAAGAGAAAAGACCACAAGCCAAATGCTCCTGGGGCTAATTAAAGAAACCACTCTGTACTCAGAAAGCTTGGCTACTGTCTGTCTTCATGACTGACAGCAGGTGGGAGATCATAATGTGAGCAGGGAAGCCAAAAGAGTAAACATGGGGTATGAGAGAGAGAGAAACGTAGTAAATTCTGTGCTGGATGACTGGCTTTTGCTGCATGGTGTAGGTTGTTCACTTACGGGAGGTCAAGCAGGATTTTCATCAAATGTACCCAACAGTACAGACAGCTAGGTTCATTGTAGGTTTGTTCTGATCCCCAAAGCATCTTCTATCGACCACTGCTGGATAATAGACTAATTATCTGACTGACTCAAATCCTACTGAAATCCCTGGAAAGACTCTCCTTGACTTCACTGTACTTTGGAGCTGGCCACTGTTTTCCAAATGAAATTGAAAACATTCTGTCTAACTAAGCTAGATAAAAAGATATGCAAGGCCAAGGAGAAATAATCTGTATTGTTATCTAATGTTAGTAACATTCCAGATTATTCATTGTGATTCGGTGTGATAAAGTGCTACACACAGGGCATGTCTACACATGTAATCAGTACACATGAATAAACTGAAAAGTTTATTGCTCTGGAGTTTTTTGCTCCCTGGTGCATGGTTTGAATGTGTGCCCAGGAGCAAATTACACTGGAGCAATAAGCTCTGGATTTTATTCATATGCAGCATGTGGAGCCCAGCCAGAGCAGCCCCACCTGGCAGGTAGACCCAGGAGTAGCATGCCAGCCCAGGGCTGCTCTGACCAGGCTCAGTGTGCTGCAAAGGTGCTGGCAAGGGCACATGGGTGCTTCAGTGTGGGGCTAGCCAGCAGGCAGCTCCAGCACTGAAGCACTTTTGTGCCCCAGGCAGCTGGTTAGCGTGCACTGCTGCGCACAAAAAACCCCTAGTATTTACAAGTACTACCCTACTGTAGAGCTTATTAGTTTTGTGCACCCTAATAGGGGTGGACATGTAGACACTGAGCCATTTACTGCAGTTAATTAGGCAACTGCGCAGTAAACATCTTGTGTAGACATGCCCACAATCAAGTAAAAGAGAACTAAGAAAATGGGTTCTGCTCTTTCTTAGCTTCTGGGTCTTTATTTTGTAGCATATATTTGGATGTCTCACTTGGCATAATTCTGTTGTCTCGCAAGACAGACAGATGCCTACTACTACCATATTTGGTTGCATTCTACCATCCTAGAACATGGATCCAGCATAGACGGTCACAGACGACAGCATGGATGGACTGGACATCCAAAGATAAGGCACATATTCTTTACTATAGCAGATTAGAAGCAAG
The DNA here is from genome assembly GCF_052110815.1 of Crocodylus siamensis. Classification (NCBI taxonomy): domain Eukaryota; kingdom Metazoa; phylum Chordata; order Crocodylia; family Crocodylidae; genus Crocodylus; species Crocodylus siamensis. The sequence goes on along the minus strand of NC_143397.1, from coordinate 39,024,875 downwards.
AGGACAATTTCAATGAGTCCTCAGACTCCCAATTGTCTGCGTGTCACTCTCCTCTAAATAAATTCCTTCTCATTCAGCAGCATTTTGCTGGTATCAAGGGGCCTAGAAACTGAATACAGTATTCCAGATGTGGCCTTGTCAGGTCTATATAAAGAAGGACCATTATGTCTTACACAACTTTGTGTATCTAATCCAATAACACATGGGTATTTCTTGCCACTAAATCATTTTTCAGGCTCTCCTGTCCGCTCAAGGAAATACATACATACATTTTATTAATTTCAGTGGGAACTTCAGGCACCATTTCAAATTAAATAGAGCTATAGGTCTAGAAAGTTTGATTAGGCAGATAAAACTGATGATTCTGTCTGCTGGCAGGGACAGCCATGCACTAGCATTTTATCTAGTGTACTTGCAAAAGGCAGAATTAATATGTTAAAAATAAGGAAAAAACTTAAATCCTTTTAGGCATAAGAATCAACAGTGAGTGTGCTAAATTTACAATACTGCTTGTGCAGATATGTCATGTATTGAATAATAAGTTAAACTGTTGTGCAAAAGTTTTCAGGGGAACTGCATATAAAGCCATCAACTAGAAATAATTGAGTATAAATTCCTATATCTGTTCCCATGGTCAAATTTTAACTAATTACTCCATACCTCTAACTACAAGCAGCATACCAGCATATAAGCAATCTCCAGGTGCACCTTAATAACAATGGACAGATTCATGCCCTGCAAGTACACAGAGGGAAACATTTAGCCCCCTCTGGGCTAAAATACTTGCCCTTCAGGAGTGTTGGGTTCAATCTTCCTTTGCTAGTGGTTTTAACTGAAAGGCAGCAGGATTATTAGAGGTTAACTAAAAGATGGCTTGAAAAACACACTTCTAAGCTTATCTGGACACGTTCCCTCTCCAGTTTGTTCTTTCAACTGCACCAGCTGCCTTCAATTCTTCCCCAGTGAAGTATGGGTTGCCAGTACTTTTAGGCCAGCCCTCCCATTCCATGTGGACCGTCTTGCTCAGGTTCTATCACCTGGATCACCAAAGCCACAAGTTAATAAAACAGGAGCAAAATGAGGTGGATTCAAGATAATCCTGCCCTTGAATGGGGTAACATCAAGCCAAATAAAGAGCACTTTAAACCAATGGTTCTCAACCTTTTTTTGTACCAGGACCCATTTGTAAACTTTGATGGCCAGTCTAGACCCAGTGTCCCTCACTCCCAATCTGCTGTCCCCTGCCCTCAGGCCCCAGCTCCCCCACTGTGTGGGGCAGGGGGTGCATGTGTGAGGCATTGGGGGCTGCAGCCCCTTGCAGGCTGGAACTCCAACAGCCTGGAAGGAAAAAGCCATGTTGCCCATGCTTTTTCTTCTCTAAAGAAAAATACACTTTTAAAGTTTGTTGATCCATTTTTAAAGTTTGTTCGTGATCCTTTCATATATTCTTGTGACCCACTTTTGGGTTGTGACCCATGGGTTGAGAAATGCAGCTTCAACCCCCTTAAAAGGTGTTAACATGCAGCCAGTCCAGGGCTTAAGAGCTCCAGAAGCCACCTAAAGTTACCATGTAACAAGGCCCTAAATTAAGTTAATTTGAGACAACAGAATTATTGATTATAAGAGTTAATGGAATCAGCAGATGTTTATATACACACTCTAGGAGGCATGGGGGGCACTTTAATTAGCTCAGCTCTGAGACCAATACTAATTAAAGGCCCCTGGACTGTTATGTGTATCAGCATCCCCACACTAAAAATGGCGATGAAGCGCTTTGAACTCAAGAGCGTTGAACAAGCTTTAGTTTAAAGTGCCCCGCCACCATTCTTCAGCATGGGGATGCTGAAGGCTGCTGAAGCATATTGATTTCCATGCTCCAGCAGACTCGATTAACTGAGTCTGCTCCAACACACTGGAATTACACCGCATTGGCGCAGGCTCTCTGCACATATATAGGAGCCCGTTATGGACAGCTGATCTGACCCACAGCATAAGCCAGTCCATCTTTCACTCTTTCCTTGTGTATCGCACAATGATTCTTCACAAAGCCTCTTAATACTAGTGGCATGCAAACAAATAAATAGTTAATCTCATTTCTTTCAAAAAACTGTTCCCGAACCAGTTCCCCTTTCCACCTCAGATTTTACTAGTTGAAAAAAGGGAATACTTCAGCTAAACTGCTTTGTTTCTAGCGCATGGAGGGCATACAGATGTCTTTGCCTGCGGCTTTAGTCTCTAAATTCAAAATAAAAATAATGTTCCTTAAAATAATAAATAAATGCAAGTCTTGTGGAAAAATGCTGCTGCACAGTTCCATGTGTCTGCATTCCCAGTGGAATTGTTGGTGGAATTGAAACAGGAACTAGTATATTTTACCAGACAAGTTTTCTATAAGAGCAGGTAATGTCTTTTGGCAAACTTTAAGAACACTTTAACAAATCCAGCCTATTGTAAGCCATATTAGAGCAACTGTCTATGTTTCCTCAGACAGGAATTATTATTATTTTTTATTAATTATGTGACAGCAGGATTTTTGCTCCATATGCTTACTTCCTGTGCGTCCTTGTACTGCTCCCATAAAAAACAATGGAAAAACTTTAAAGTGAATAAACCTGGATCCATTATCCTCAGTTAGAGACATAGTAACAATTCCCTCATCAAACAGTTGTGTTTAGGATGTCAAATATGGAATAAGCAGTCACAGATGAGCGGTGAAAAAAATTAGGACCCTAAAATTACTAAAATGCCTTAACTAACAAAACACAAATGAGGATGACCACAGATGGCTTTGACTGTGAAACTTTTTCAGTTTTCCACAAGGTGGCAATGTCTCTTTATGGAGGAATGCATTACAGAGGACTGTAAGTGCTTGAATGCCAGCTCTGGCTTTGGAAGGGCAGAGAAACAACGAATGACATAGGCACAGATCCCAGGAGGCCCCCCAAAGTTTATACATCACATAAACAGCCCAAACATACAGCAAAATGCCAACTTAATGAGAACTGAGCCAGCTCAGATGCCTGCAGAATAACTTAATCTATCCTGGTTTTCACTAATAATTGTTTTCTTCTGTTTTGAGAGGTCTCCAGGGGGAAGGGGTATTGTTACCTCATTACACAGCACTAGCCTGGGTAACAGGAAAGCTGGGCTTAGGACCCCCCCCAGTGACTTCATCTCAAAAATTAATATGGTATGTATTTTTAAGCGGTGGAAAAAGAGGCCATGGTCCAGCCTACATTAACAAAGCCAGCTGAGGACATAGGCACTTATTCACTGAAGTATATAACTGAGAGCTTATTGCTGCTTGCCACTTCCATTATTTGAAAGACCAGATCAAGCTTTTCTGGGAAAATGACTTGTCTTAAGGAGACCATTAAAGTATGTTGCCAGAGCTTGGTTCCTTTGAAGAGTTTTTCACACCAATAAGCTACCATGTATACTTGAGAAGGCTGCATGTTTCCAGACTCCATCCTCCTGGTTATCCCCACATGGAAAGGGAACAGTTGGGCAGATTTTTCTAAGCCACGGAGAACACAGCAGCAGGAGTACCCATTTCAATTTCTGGAAGTGACAACTAAATTTTTTCCACCCAGGGTCTGTTTCTCTTGTGTAACAGTTAGAAATATATGTCTATGACCCTTTAAGTGTGTGCACACAAACTGTAGATACATTTGATACATTATTCAATGTATGCTTTACTGATATGACTAATATATTAATAAAAATAAAAACAAGCATATGTAATTCAGTACATAGTCAAAGCACTCTGCAAACATTATTTTATGTGCAAATATTTATATCTTTTGGAAAACATTATGTTTCCCCTGTTAGCAGGTTGCAAATGGGGGTGCCTTATGAAGGTTGGGGGAAATAGGATTGAAAATTGATGATCTTTTGGCAAGTGGGTGCTGCCTTTTGCCCCCTCTAAAGGAGACAGGTGCTGCTGGGTGAGTGTTCTGGTTTCAGGAAGTTCGTTGGGTTCTCTCTGACCTTCCATAAAGTCAACCCCATCCAGGGTTGTCCCAGGCAAGAATGAGATCAATTCCTGGATGATTAATAATTTACCTAAATAAGCTGTTTTATCTGGCTCTCGTTACTGTAGTATTTTGAGTACTTCACAGCTTTTAATGGTGCTTACCCTCACAACACTCCAGAGGTAGGACAGTGTTGTTTTTCCCATTTTACGGATGGGGAGCTGAGGCACAGTGACTAAGTGACTTGCCAAAGTCGCAAACAAAATCCATGACAGGACAGGGACTAATCTAGTTTGGATTCTCAATCCCTAGTCCAACCTTCCTATTTAGATTTAAAACATACCAGATTATGGGGGATATTGGTTGTAAATGTTAATGAAACGCTGTGTCCTCTTTCCACTGTCCCAGCCCACCTCATTCACCCAAATGCTTACAGATCTCAGGGGTTCTGCGTAAGTATTCCTTAATGAGAACCAAAGGGTATAAAACAAACAGTATTTGTGATTGTTGAAAGTTTAAAGTAAGTTGTTCAGCATTTCAGACCATGCCCTGCTGAGAGCAGAGTCGTGACATATGGGTCACTCCATAGCCTGCTGCTGTGTCATTCATTACAGTAGTAATTATGCATCATTACCTTATAAAAGCCATTCTGTGGTTTGTTTAATTATGATTAATATTTGGTTTATAAATAAAGGTTTCTATTCGCTTTGTTTGATTCTTGACTTCATGTTACCTGTGTTTAAGAGAAGGGAGGGGGCAGGGTGTTTTCTGGCTTGTACACAGGTTGGGGGAGGGAGTTTGCTGCCTTGTAGGGGAAACTACCATTTAGTCAGACCTGCCTGACTGGTTTTGAGGTTGTTTGGTTCTTTGTTTTTGTGCTGTGCCGCACCCACCCAATTAGTACTCCCTGCATTAACAACATCCTGGGCCAGCCCACCACTACCCATCCTTGGCTTGGCCAATGTGTCTTTCTCTGGTCACAATAATAAAAGCATGGGCCTTGAAAGCCACCCCCCCACACCCAGCTCCCTTTTGGGTGGTGTGGCCAGGGAGCACTGGGAAGCAGCATGTGCTCAGAGGAAGCACCTTGCTGGGATCATTTGACCCAATACGTTTTCTTGCCGTGGCAGGGGGCCAGACTTGATAATCTGTTCAGGTCCCTTCCAACCCTACCAGCTCTGAAACTATGAAATATTATGGGTGCTGTGCAGCAGCTCCAGTTACTGCTCACTGCCATACCCCACAGTACCTACCTTCTGGGCAAACATCCCCACCCCTACCTCAGTCCAGAGATGAGCATGTCCTCTTTCATTAGTGCAATTGTCTGAAACAAGCTTGGTTGTATTTGGTTTGGCTTCCTATCCCCCCTCAACACCCACGCCTCTACAACTCTTCCCATGACAGCAGACAGACATGCATGAAAATACATTTAAATATCACCAAAGCATTTATTTTACTGTCAGTAACCAAAGCAGAACTGGAATGACACAGGAATACATGCATTTCTGCCCAATTTCCTACAGAAGCAACTGTACAGCACTAACAACTAAAAACCTATCACCCATCATTGGATGTTCTTCCAGCCCCACCCATACCTCCTCTGTCTCACCCTTCCCTTCATCTCTAAAGTGTAGTGGTGCTCTCCTTGGCCTGCTAGAGTAGAGGCGCACCTCACTGCCAGGTTGTTGTTATGGGGCGCCGATCATGGATAGGGGTGTCTATGAGGGTAACCTGATGGATAGGAACACACACAATGGATGTCACATGGGTGGTCCCAGGGGGTGGGGGAGGGCCAGCTCATGAATGGGAGCCAGGGTCATCCATCTAAGGAGCTCCTCTCTAAATATGCCCTTCATTCACCAGATCTCAGCGATATCCTGATGGCGCTGTCTGGCCAAGTCAAGGAATTCATTTGTGCTGGCCATGACATACTGTTGAGCTGCTGCCTCTGGCTCTTCAACCTTTCTATACACCTCCTGGAGTTCATTCTGCCAGTCATCCACAGACCATACTCATGATTTTGAGGCCACCACCAAAGCTTCCATCATCCTTTCTCTTGTCTGTTGCTGCCTGTGGCAGTGTTCATGCATTCACGCAGCTTTGGTCCATGCTGCTGTCTGTGTTTCACACACATGTCCCAAAACTCCAGTGGATGTGGTAGCTGGTAACAGGAAAGAGGGAAAAAAAGGCATTCATGGTAGTGGGCAGACTACTGGCAATTGCCAAGTAGCATCCCTGCCACTTGGTGAATTAACACAGCCACCTGCAAAGGATGATTGTGCAGGAACCCAGATGTCTCCCCAGTCCACTAAGGAGTTCATTGTACATCTCTCAGCAACACAAATTCCTGACACTAAATGAATTATTGCTCCCCCCAAGCAACTTTAAGAGAGGACCCAGCATGCCCACCCCCAAAACATTGCATGACTGCTAGTGGACATATTTGCCACTTACAAAATTAACGCCTTCCCTCCTGCCTCACCACTCTTGGCCCTGGCACAAAAGCAGGATTAGATCCATGTAAGCCCTAGTCACCCAAACCAATCTAATGCCCCTTTCCTGTAACTTATAAGTCCCCAGGCACAGATCCTCAGGCATCACTGGCACTGACACCGATCTTTGGGTCCCTGAAATTTCTGGTGTGCTGCCCAAATCCACGGACAGTATCACCATGGAATCCAATGCACCCTCCTCCTCTGCATTATGCAGGCAAGGCATCAGGGACAGTAGGGTCATGGTGAAGACAACATTGTCTCAGTTTTCCCTGTCCTGCAGCTGCTGTGAGCACTCGCCTCCACCTTCAGCTGGTCATCTGAAGGCTACACAGTGCATAGTTTTTACAGACATGGCGAACAGTGTCTGAGGATGGAAGGCAACACAGAACAAAATAATGACAGTGCAGAAATGTGACTTCAGAAACGTAGGTGCAGAAGGGTGTGTTCCAGGCATCTTCCAGGATTGGGATTCCCCGCCCCACCATGAGATAATTCAGGAAGCGCATTATCAGAGTTCCAGTTAGTGCACCACACACTCCAATATGTGTGCAATTATATATATATATAGGAAATTCAACATGTGTATGCATATTTGTGTGCATATTATAAGTGATCAGAGAATTTCAGCACCCTGTTCATAGGGGTGGTTCTTTGAGTGAAATAAAAAAAAATCAGATTTACACACAAAGTAAAGTTTACTTGATGACATAGAAATAGGAAAATTAAAAATAAGGTAAGAAAGGTGTGTGTACGAATATGTGTTAAAATTAATTTAATTGATTAAATAATATAGCTGTGAGTTATAGACATGACCGGTCTGTAGTGGATTACAGTGTGTGGTGCCCAATGCTGGAATTTACTACAAAGAGATCAGCAAAGTAGATTGTCACGTGGTGCCCCCTGCAGTAATTTACTGTAAATAGCACACTGAAATTTCATGAGATTTAAAACTGATTATTGATGGAAAAATAAAACCTACCATTTCAATTTAGGGGGCATAGAATGCAACCCTGAAGAACTAAACCCCCACCACATGTACAAGCACCCTGTAACAATTCATTTAGGGATCTGGAGGCTTATGTCACAGGAAGGATTTTTAACTGAATGGGAACACTGGGATCTTGCTTCCTGAACCAACTTTTACTGGAAGGAGAATGAGCATTCTGGAGCCCCCAGAATGGCTAAGAAATAGAACTTATCAACACCTAAAACTAGTATAGAAAAGAACCAGCTAGCTTCAGAGCTATAACAGAACAATGCCACCTTCTCCTTCAGTATAATTTCAGCTTTTACCTGGTTATAACTGTCAGGTTATTTAATTAATAGATTCATAGATTGTTAGGGGCTGGAAGGGAACTTATCGATCTTTGAGTCCAGTCCCCCTGCACTAGGCAGGAAAAGAAACTGGGGTCAAGTGACCCCAGTGAGGTTGTTACACAAATTGCCAAGTGCTTAAATTACAAGCCAGACTTTATAAATGGGGATAAGGCAAGGTGCCGCATTTATGGATTACATGAGTTAGACATAGAGGTTCAGGCACACTATTTACACAAACACACACAAATCATCATATACATTTTTACACACAGGCATACACATACACAAAACAACCATTTTACTCACACATACACCAGATATAGTTACCAACAATAGCTGCTCAATATCAGCCCAGGGTGGCCAACCCAGGCTTACTGAGTAGATGATGATGATTTGAAGATAGCTGATTTAACGATTACAGTTGGAGCAGGGTGAACAGATGCATCTGTGCTCTGATGAAACAGCAGTAGAGAAAGAGACTCACCCAACCTGGCATTTTCAAAGTGTTCTTTTATAGCGATTGGCATCCTTTGTTTCAGTGCTTTAGGGATTTTTTATACGCAGCATCTGTTTTTGTGGTTGTTCTTCTTTTGTCTTCAGCTTATCTTAGCCTTGAAGTAGTCTTGTTACCTGTCTGGCAGAATTTTTTCTTCTTTTATCTCCTTTGTGCCCTCGAGCTTCAAAGGGATTCTTGAGACATTTAGCTACATTAGTTCAGTTCATGCTACAAGATGACTGTCCAGTCTCCGTTCCTCCAAGTCTGCAATCTTCCAATTTTTCCACAAGGATATCATTGGATACTAGATCAAAAGCCTTTTGGAAGTCTACGGGAGTGTAGGTTTTGGAAGTCTAGGTATATAATGTCAACCTTCTTTCCCATGTCCAGGTAGCGAAGTACTGTGCAATGTGTCACTTCTGAACTAAGGGGATTGTTGAACCAATTTGTTATTAGTCAGATACCTATCGACCTCTTTAGGAAGCAATAATAAGAAAAAGCATGCATATTCACATGCGTTTCTCAGGCAGTTTTTGCATTCACACATGTCACCAATCTTGAGGCCCTGTTCTTCAATTAACTGAAAAGAGATTGAAAAAAGGCCTGTGGGTGTAAGGGTGATATTATTCATTCCAGTATTTATTTGTATTTCAGTAGCACCTATGAACCCCACTCATGGGGGTGTGGGGACTCATAGTGGTAGGCATTGTGAGTCGCTGCTGCTTAAAGTTATGAATGCATATATGTGGCAGGGATGGGTTCAGTGGAGCTTTGCTCATTATGTCATAAAGCATCTAGCCCTGAGCATATGAAAACTTGTGAGATTACTTTAGACACTTTAATCAAAGATTCTATATTAATGTCATTTGTTAGGAGTTTGTTATGAACTGTACTAATAATCTCTGTTGTGTGTTATCTGTAGTGGGAGAGTCAGTTCCTGTTAAACAGCTGAAATCAGGAAAGAAGGCTTAGACTAGTAAGTTCTAGAGAAGCCCAGATATTAATGGCCTAAAATATGGCAGTGATTTTTCTTTTCCAGTACTAGAACCTTTTGGATAATACTGAGGCATAAAGCTAAATTATGTTAATAAACCCATTTTATTTGCAGATTTTGAGTTTAAGAAATGCAGGCTGCATTTCTTATGCATTATAGATCGTGATGGCCAGAACCAGAGGGGTTACTCTCATGAGCAATAAATATAGGCTCTTGGAGACATCCAGGCAATCGTCTAGCAGTTAAGATTAGCTAATGCAAAGCTTGCAAGTTTGCAGCCCGCAAGTGGAATTTGTCTGTCACAATTTAACCAAAAGTGTTGAATCTAACTGTTTGTACTGATCATGGAACTGACTGGGCCCCAAAAATAAGCAAAACTACAAGATTAGCTGATCTAACAGGTTTTTTAAAGGTCAGCCGTAACAAGATCTGACCACCTAATATAATTAGCACATTCCAAAGAACCCAAGGAATAAGAAACTAAGGGGTTGATCTTGGGCAGAGTAATCCTAATTTCAAAGTAATGTGGTGTAATTTGCTTATTGGGTGAACCCAAGTTTGGGCTGTGCTTTCATGATAATTTCTAACACCTTTTAATCCCATAGAGTAACAGCTATGCGGCAAGATTGTGAGTGGCTCTAAAGCCAACAGATTAATATAAGATAAGGCATAAAGGAATGCGTATGTCAAGTAACCAGTTTGAGGGACGGGACAGAAGGACCATCGCTGTACCAAGCATGGATCCCAGACTCCCAGTGTGAGCAAGGATTGGATCCTGACCAAGGAACCTTCCTGGTGACCCCTCGGACAGCACTGGTCGGGGATGCCTGACTTTGCTGGAACAACTTGTTGTGTACCTGGCATAGAGGGACAGCTGATAAGTTGCCAAACCCATGTGGGAGCACTTCGTCATTTTCATAGTTTCATAGTTCCAAGGGTCAGAAGGGACCTGAGCAGATCATCGAGTCCAACCCCCTGCCATAGCAGAAAAGAGTACTGGGGTCAAACGACTCCAGCAAGGTATACATCTAGCCTCCTCTTAAAGACCCCCAGGGTAGGAGCCAGCACCATTTCTCTTGGAAGTTGGTTCCAGATGCTAGCCACCCTGACAGTGAACTAGCACCTCCTGATATCTAGCCTAAATCTACCCTCTGCCAGCTTGTGACCATTATTCCTGGTCATTTCTGGTAGTGCACGGGGGAACAGGGACTTCCCCAGTGCCTGCTGACTAGTTTGTAACAGGCCACTAGATCCCCCCTCAGCCTTCTCTTGTGGAGGATGAACAGGTTCAGGTCCCATAGCCTCTCCTCGTAGGGTCTTCCCTGATGCCCCCTAATCATGCGAGTGGCCCTCCTCTGGACCCTCTCCATGTTGTCCACATCCCTCTTGAAGTGTGGCGCCCAGAACTGGACACAGTGCTCCAGCTGCGGCCTGACCAGTGCCGCATAGAGGGGGAAGATCACCTCCTTGGACCTGCTTGAAATGCATCTGTGAATGCATGATAAGGTTTGGTTGGCCTTCCTGACTGCATCCCCACGCTGCCGGCCCATGTTCATCTTGGAGTCAATGATGACACCAAGATCCTTTTCTGCCTCTGTACTAACAAGAAGGGAGTTCCCCAGCCTGTAGGTATGGTGCCGGTTGTTCCTCCCCAAGTGCATCACTTTGCACTTGTCGGTGTTGAATCCCATCCTGTTCTCATCCACCCACCCCTGTAACCTGTCTAGGTCCAATTGCAGCCTATTCCTCCCTTCTAGCGTGCCCACATCCCCCCACATCTTAGTGTCATCAGCAAATTTGAACAGGGTGATATTTACCCCCTCATCCAAGTCACTGATGAAGATGTTGAACAGTGCGGGCCCGAGGACTGAGCCCTGCAGAACCCCACTGCCCACATCCCTCCAAGTAGAAAATGACCCATCCACCACCACTCTCTGGGTGCAGCCCTCCAGCCAGTTGGCGACCCATTTGACTGTGTGGGTGTCAACACCACAGTCCCCCAGTTTCTTAATGAGAACGTGGTGAGAGACAGTGTGGAAGGCCTTCCAAAAGTCCAGGAAGACTACGTCCACTGCTACCCCTGCATCTAAGGTTTTGGTGATCTGGTCATAGAAGGCCACTAGGTTGGTCTGACAGGAACTGCTGCTAATTAACCCATGTTGATTTCCCCTAAGCATCTCCCCTGCTGGCCCCTCGTGGATATGCGCCAGAATAATTTTCTCAAAATGCTTGCCCAGGATCGAGGTAAGACTAACTGGCCTATAGTTTCCCGGGTCCTCCTTCCTCCCCTTTTTGAAGATGGGAACCACATTGGCCCTCTTCCAGTCCTCTGGCACCACACCAGAGCACCACAAGTGCTCATAAAGCCGTGCCAGGGGTCCCACAATGACGTCACCCAATTCCCTCAGTACTCTAGGGTGGAGATTGTCCAGACCAGCTGATTTGAATACATCTAGTCCTTCCAGAAGTTCCCTAACTAGTTCCTCACTAACCCTTGGCCTAGCTGCACCTCCCCTGGGATCTAAGGGGGGCCCAGATGGGGGGAGGAATGTTCCAGTCCCTGCTTAGGAAAATGGAGGCAAAGAAATTGTTAAATATGTTGGTTTTCTCATCTGGTGTGATGACCAAATTTCCTAGCATGTCCTAAAGGGGCCCCACATTACCCGGAACCTTCTTTTTACCCCCTGTGTATTTAAAAAAGGACTTCTTGTTGTCCTTGATCCAGGCAGCTAGTCCCAGTTCCATCTACGCCTTGGCCTTTCTGACTGGCCCCCTGCATCCCCGAGCAACTGCAGTATAGTCCTCCCTGGTGATGGCCCCTCCCTTCCATTGGGTGTACACCTCCCTTTTAGCTAGAAAACATTTTTGGATGCTTTTGGTGAGACATGGGGGCTTATGTGCCCTCCTGCTCCCTTTGATCCATGTTGGGATTACCTCCCTTTGGGCTTGGAGGATCTTCTCCTTAAGGAGCAACCACTCTCCTTGGACACCTGGCTCCCCTCCCCTCTGGGACCTCAGTGCTTCCCCAACTATTCTCCTTAGCTCATTGAAGTCTGCCCTCCTGAAATCTAGGGCTCCTGCCTTGCTGTAGGCCTTTGACACCTTGCACTGGATGGTGAATTCCAGCAGGCAATGATCACTGTCACCAAGGTGGTCAAGCACCCATATCCCCCTCACCAGGTTGTCACCTGTGTCCAGCACCAGGTCCAACAAGGAGTCTTCCCTGGTGGGGCTGTGCACCTCCTGGGTTAGATGGAGGTCCTGCATTCTGGCTAGGAACTTATGTGAGCGGTCAGACCTGGCTGACTGCTCTTCCCAGCAGATGTCTGGAAAGTTCAGGTCCCCCATGATGACCACATCCTTTGACTTAACTACCTCTGTGAGCTGACTTAAGAATTCCTGGTCTAGCTCTTTCCCTTGGTTGGGTGGTCTGTAGTAGACCCTCACCATTAAGTCCCTTTCCCCTAGAATGCCTTGTATTCTAACCCAGCGCACTTCAGAGTGCCCCTCCTCTGATTCTTTGCTAATTGATGAGGATGTGAATTCCTCCTTAATATAGAGTGCCATGCCCCCACCTTTTCTTCCTATCCTGTCTCTCCTGTACAGCCTATAGCCCTTGACATTCATCGCCCAGTCATGCGTTGGGTCCCACCATGTTTCAGTGAGCCCCACTACGTCCGGGTTGGTGTCAGCTAGCAGGAGAGTAAATTCCTCCTGCTTGTTTCCCATACTACAAGCATTACTGTAGAGGCATTTGAGGCCTCCTGTGTATGTGTGCACTGGCCCCCTACTTTCAGCATTACTCTGGCCCCTGTTGCTTACCCGTGTATATATTTCACTTGTCGGCCTAGGCTGGGCTGTACCTGTGGGTGTTGCTTGGTCTGGCAGTCCGATGTTTCCTCCGCCCTCGTCTTCCCCTTCCCCCAACGAGCCTAGTTTAAAGCTTGCCAGAGGAGATCCACCAACCTAGAGAACACACGCTTACCTTTAGGGGAAAGGTGGAGCCCATCCCATTCGAGCACATCTCTTGTTGTGATGTGCCGGTCATTGTTGAGGAAGCCAAAGCCTGCCTCGAGACACCATTCCCAAAGCCACCAGTTGGTCTCCGCAATGCACGTTGCGTGCCATCTTCCACATCCGCTCACTGGTAGGATAGAAGAGAAAACCACCTGTGCGCCTATCTCCTTTAGCTTGCACCCCAAAGCATGGTAGTCTGCCATCAGGCGATCAGGGCTTCTCCTGGCTGCATCATTAGTACCCACATGGATTAGGACCATGGGGAAGTAATCAGTGGTCTGGATCACGGCTTGGATCATCCCCTTCACGTCCTGAATCTTTGTTCCAGGTAGGCAGTAGACCTTGCGTGTCAAGGGGTCCTGGTGACAGATGGGGCCCTCTGTACCTCTCAGGATGGCATCGCCTACAGTGATCACGCAACACTTTCTCCTCCTGGCCTGCTTAGCTCCTTCAGCCTGCTCAGAACATGGAGAGCGTGGAGTTGCCTCCTCTCCGGTTTCTTGCTCTCCTTCCTTCTCCTCCAGAGTTGCCAGGGCCTCATACTTGTTCTCCAGGTAGACTGGACGAACTGCTACTGCTGTGTTATGAGCAGGCCTGGTTCTGGAGGTGACTGTCAGCCACTCTGCAGTGGAGGGCTCCTCCTGGGGTGCTTCTTACTTGGGTGCATGACCCTGCAGGGAAAGGAAATAGCTGTCAATTTCTTCCTCCACCTCCCTGATTCCCCTCAGCCTGCTAACCTCCTCCTGGAGCTCCTTCACCTGCACCTCCATGCCCCCCCAATCCTTGCTGGGCAACTCCCGCAGGCCAGGGGGTGGGGGGATGCCAGCCCCCCGTGGGCTCTGTCTGGGTGGAGACCTCAGACAAGCCCCGGGAAGGCTGCGCCCCCCGGGCAGGGGCCGTGGCAGCACTCTGTGTTGACACCATAATAGGAGTTGCTGGTTGTTTCTGGCTTAGTGCGGTGCCTTCACCCTGCCCTAGCAGGAGTCTCCCTCCTGGCCTTTCCTGCTCACCCGCCAGCACGAACACCATCGCAAACACCTGCGCGGCTCCCTACCGGCTCAGTTAAGAGGGATCTAGGGGGCTTCCCCTCTGGATCCAGCTGAGCTGCATTGGTCCCTCTTCCCCACTTACCTTAGGGGGTTCAGCTGCTGCTGCTGCCCCCGCTGCTGGCTCCACTGCTGCTGCGTTCGCCTCTGCTCCGGGTCAGGTAAGGGGGCACATGTGCGTGTGGGGCACACGTGTGCCTGGATCCCTCCTCTCCAAATTTTTGTCTATCTGTTGTTATTATTTCCTATTAGCAATTTATTATTGTACTATTTGTTTGTTGCATTAACCTTTCTGTTCACTGTTGTATGCTAAGCTATAAGTAAATTTGCCTTTACTTCTCTTCCGACTCGCCTCCTCGATCCCAAACCTAGCAGCCTAACGGCTGATACACTCACAGCACCTAGCCGGCCTGTGACAATAGATAGGAAAGAATAGCATTTAGCTGGTATTAACCTTCTGGAATTAGTTCCCCTTGTTCTACAATTGATCATAGAAGAAAGATTCTGGCAGCTGTAGAGGCAGCCATCCGGTGATGTTGCTTGCATTTTTATTTTGGCTGTCATGTTCATGACGTCTAACTATCTGAAAAGGGAAACTTCATATCTATATTGTTTAATTTATGCAACAGGAGGATACTGAACCATAGGGACAGTGAATGGACCCAAGCAAGAACCAGTATTGATTAACCCCAATACTTTCATGCCTTTACTAAAGGTGGGAAAAGGAAAACATTCCTCTCCCTATGAACAGATGTGGAAATCAAGAGAACTACCTAAGTAGCAGCAGCATGCCTAGTACTGAGAACTGAAAGCAGTATTTCATTTGCTATAATTCCACTTCCTTATGTGATACTAGATAAGTCTGGTAATCTGTTTCTGAAGGGGTGCAATACCATGACTACCACATGGGATGTGGTGGGTAAGTTAGCATGTGTGGCTTAGATGAGCAGAGGTATAGTATACTCTCTTTATGGTAAAGGCAACCCCTGCTTAGCACTCTTAATTGGTGTCAGAAAAACCAAGCACTAAGCAAAGCCCATTTTCCACACCACCTGCCAGCCCTGGCCCTGCCACTCCTGGCAAGGCACTGTGCAGGCTCTGCCAGGGAAGGCATCGTCTCCTCCTCATTGTTCCACTGCCGCAATGGCCCCTGCTAGCCCACACCTGCTGGCCACCAGCGCACCTGTGCGCAGCCCCAGCCACCTCACCCACAGGGCCGAAGTTGGAGACCTGCCCACCCAGAGACTAACAGCAAAAAGGCAGTGAGGCTCCAGGAAAGCTCGGGATGGTGTCCGCACCCTGTGAGTGAGTGCATGACCAGAGCAGAACAGGTCACGGGCTGCAGCCTGGGAACAAGAAGAGCTCCACAGGCTTGGCCCCACTGTGGCCTGGAGCAGGGGACACTGTGCATATGTCCTCGAGCACGCCTGCTGGCCCTGACCTCAGGCCCCATGCTCCTGCCACCCAGCCAGCCCTGGCCCTGGCCTGAGCCCTGTGCTTATGCCCCCACACACCCCTTCTCTCTGCCATTACTGCTCCTCCCCACCCAGCAGCTGCTCTGGCACCATATGCCTGACCCCCTGCCCACCCCTTCTCACCACCACTCTTCCCTGCCTACTCCAGCACCATGTGCAGAAGCGGACCCCAGGCTCTTGCTACCCTACCCTGGGCCTCGCCAGCTGGCACTCACCACTTCACTCGACAACACCACTGCTCCTGTCACCACTGCTTCTCCCCAAATTCCACGCTAAGCATTATAACAAAATGCACTAATTACTAAGCGAAACCAGGTATGAATTTTAAATGAGCGCTATAGCAAAACTGCAATAAGCAAAACTGCATTAAGAGAGGGTTGCCTGTACATCTTCCTTCCACTAGGAGCATTGCTATTTGAGAAGAGGCCAGTCACAAAGCTAAAGAAGTATGACTGTCAACAGGCTGTCCAAGGTTCAGTGATCAAAATTTCATTTCTAAAGGTACAAGCTTACAGAGATTTAGATTACAAAGATACTTTAGAAAAGCCCAATGTAGTCACAGCTTCAAGTCTTGATCCTGTGCACACGTCCTGCATACATGAGTAGCTTGACTGAAGTCAGATACCATTAAAGCCAATAGCACCCCAATATTCACCTGCATAAAGTTCAGTGTTTGAATAAGTTTTGTCAGTACCCAGGAACTTCAGCTCTCCTATTTCAACAAAGCTCTGCAGTGATGCAAAAATCTGTCTATATGGAACAACTTGCAAGACTGGAGCCTGTGTTTCTAGCTCATTAGTGTGTGGCATGTAATTTGAAGTGGTACAGTTTCTTTTGGCATACTCAGGTGTTAAAATTTTCACCTGCAAATTGCAAGCTTGTTTATATACACACCTGCTGTTGGATAAGCACAAGTGGAAACTATAAAATTAAAAAACATCACTACTTATCACGGTATTTTGTTATATCATATGTTAAAGTAGTATAACAAACAGTATTTTATGATGAGACAGCTGCAAGGTTTTAATGTGTCCTAGCTAATCAGGTGAGTAAACACAGAGAATGAGTTTTGCTCGAGTTCTGTAACAGTCTTCATGTGAGCTCTGTAAAATCAATTACTAACTGCAAGCCCTTTTCCAATTCTAAATGCAGCTGTAAAAGGTGACCGCTTGGGGGCTGTCATGTTTCAAATGAACAAAAAATATATACCATGTTACAGTAGGGACATAATTTCACTGTCATTAGATGCCAATAACCTCAGCATCTCTGTTTATTCTTTTGCAAAGGATTCTAATAACACTGCCTAAAAGTTGTCATCTTCCTAGTGATTAACAACAGACATGCAGACAAATAAATATGGGCACGGACACTACATAAATACGATTCCCCAGTCACCTCCAGATGAATTCTTATGGGAATATTATGTAATTCACTAAGCAGATTTCCAGAAGTACAAGGTTTTTTCTAGCTCTTTTATTACAGGAAAATCTGCCTTTCAGGAGGTTTATATTATCATTTCCCTTTATGTAGTATTTCATTCATCTCTCTAATATGGAGGAAAGATTGTACTTGCTGATTTATGTATCTTTTTAATTGTCACTGTAAAATTAATGCAGGACTTAAGAAAATTCATGTAATATACGGACGGCAGACTTATCAATGTTATATCTCAAATGGCATTGCCAGAACATTGATTTGCGTATAATTACTTACATCAATCATTTTATCTTTTAATATTTGCCCATCCTGTGCTCCAGACGTCAGTCCTGGACTCAGAAAGAGCCAGTGAACTGAATAGCTATTGTTTAAGACTTCTCCCATATTTTAACTACAACCAGATTGTAAGTGGGTCACTCACAGCTTCTTCTCAATGCCAGTCAACTCCATGTGCTGGGCTTCCAGGCAGTTTATTTTTCAGGGGCAAACTTGTCCCCACAGAAATAAAACAAGCAAGCATGCAAACAACAAATGGATATACCAAAACCTGCAGTCTTTCCTTAAAATCTGAGGGCAACCCAGACTCTGCTTCTCCTTCTGCTCTTTGCTCCTGGACCTTTTAACCCCCTTTGTGGCTCCACCCTCATTTACTATAATGATGAGTTGCCGCTGGCTCCCAACCTTCCTGCTTGGAAGCCTACAAACTGATACCTATCTCCAGCTGAGGTTTCAGTCCCCTGAAAGGACCTCTTTACACAGATCTTAACAACCCAAATTTAGAATGGATATGTATTAAATGGGCCTCTATCACTTAGCATGAGGGTAGGAGGGTTATCCCAAAAGTACTATAGATAAAGAGAACGCCTTTCCCTGTGGCTGAAGAATGTCCCCATTGGGACAGTCCCAAACACACCCTGTCCACAGGAGTATTTCAGTGGGGCCAAATGCCAGCAACCACTCCCAAGCATTGCAAAGACCAAGGTCTTGAAAGCAACATCAAGGGATGGCCCAAAGTGAGTTTGAAGCATGACAACATGGGTGGGATGCGCTTGGAGTGACCCTGGCCAGGACTCACTGCCCCAGCCTGATAGACATGTCCTTAGAGAAACAGGACCCAGAGCTGAGTGGTTCAGGAAGCCACAATTAAAAGGACACAGAAGTCTAATAATCTGTGGGTAAGGCCCCAGGATTCAGGAGATCACAGGCCTACTCTCAACTCTGGCACTGATCTGCACTGTGAATTTGGGTCTCACTTCTCTCTGTCTCTGGTTTCCACCCCCAGCATCTGTCTTGTTTATGTTGATTGTCAGCTCTTTGGGGCAGCAATTCTTTCTTTCTCTTATAGTGCCAAGCACAACAGGGCCCCATTTTCAACTGAAGCCTGTAGGTGCCACTGTATTACAAAGATTAATAATGATTGTAACTAATAAAAATATCACTGACAGACGTAATAACTTATTATGAATCATCTGAGATGGGCTGTCGTTTTTTGTATGATAGCAGCACATGGAGGTCCCAGTCAGTAGCGGGCTGCATTGTGCTAGGTAATATATAAGCACATAAATGATGTTATTTGCTCCAAAACTCTAACATTTACAATCTAAAATTCACTGATTTTAAGGCCAGAGGGAACCATTAGAATAATGATAGCCAAAGGCTATGATATGGCACATTAGTGCACGGCAAGAATGACAGAAGCATGCCATGAGATCCCCTATGTGAAGAGGTAAATGCTTTCCTCCCCTGCCCAGCACCCTGCACCTGCCCCAGCTACTGTGGCAGCTCCTCTGGGGACTGCTGCTACTACTGCCTTCCCCTGCCTTTCCCCTGCCCTTCCCTACCCGAGACAGCCCCTGTGCTGGAGCCCCCAGGCTCCCAGCAGCACACTGCTGTGAGCAGATGGGCAGACACACTGACAATGTCTCACTTTGCAACCTGTCTCATCCCCTCCACTCCTCCCACACTTCCAGAGAGAAGGGGCCGTGGGGGTTGTTGCCAGCATGTAAGACCCTGCTGCAACAACCTCAACAGCTGGGCATGCCCCCTGAGGGACAAACAGTGGACAGAGCAGAGCATCACTCTTTTTTTTTAGTGTTACTTTTTTTTAACAATACTTCTCAGCACTGGTATGATTTCCTCTGGCAAGGGAATGGAATATACTATATGTTTTGGGAAAAAAAATGCATACACACATGCATGCATATATACACACACATATACACACACAGACCTTTTCAGGTGTAAGAGTGAAGTGTGCCACCAATTTTTATCCAGGAAAAAAAATACACCCCAGGTATCAAAAGTTTGGTAAACAATGCATTTGATCTAATTTGACCTCCTATATATCTCAGGCCATGGAATTTCACCCAGGTAGCCCTACAACCTAGTCAACTGCACGTTATATCTTCCAGAAAACTATCCAGTGTTGATTTGAAGCTATCAAGAGAGCCTTCTTTTGCCTTGAAACATTTTATTTCTGTGCCTAATAATTCGCTGGTAAAAACATGTTCCCCATTTGTAATTTTAGTTTTTCTGGTTTCCAGACATTGATTCTTGTTCAGGCTTTCCCCTCTCTTTAGTATCCAGGGTTGTTGTCCCATGAAGGTATTTATACATTGTAAACAAATCACTTTTCAGTCAATACAACAAGCAGCTGCAACAAACACTTGGAGGGAGATGAGAGTAAGAGGAGCACATAGGTATCTCTCTTTACATATTTTACAATAAATTTAAAGGATGTGGCAGTTAGAAATGTTATTGGATAACATTTCCAACAGGAAGAATATAAAAATCTACAACAGGTCTCCTGAGATTCCCTGTTTCAGTCCTGCCAACCTCAGACATTCGTAAGTCATTACCCAGGCCAACAAACTCAAGAGATTGTCTTAAAAATACGATTAAAAGAAATGATGAATTATGGGTTCCATTTATTTTCTCCTCTCATTTCTGAGCCAACTGTGTACATTCGTGTCATGAGTTCAACCATGTCTCTGCAACCAAGGGAATTAAAATTATGCTTTAAAAAAAGAAGCTGAATAGTATCTGCTGTTTCTTCATTCTGACAGCTGAGACTAAGAAAAACACCAACTATGATTAAATCACATGAGCTGGCAACACTGCTTTTGCAAGGAACACTCCAGGTAAAATAAGGACCCAAGCATGGTCAGGTCCTGGCTGCCTTTTCCAAGGTGCCAAATTTCCTCATGTCCTAGCAATACTGAAAATGTGGATGTATTCAGGGATTCACAAGAGCCACTCAACATAGTGAAGGTTTGAGTTCTGAATGGTTTATACCAAAGGAGTCAAAGATATGGCTCAGGGGGCCTGTCATCCGGCATGCCATGCTGCCATGCTGCCTGTGGATCTCAGCTCGGTGAGCTGCATGAAGCCCCTGCCGGCCCTGTAACCCCACAGACTGGCCCCATCTGTGCACAAGGCCAGTCTGGTGCAGGTACCATGTGCAGCACATGCCCCAGGCCAGCTCTGGCTGGTGCATGCTGCATTGCAGGGCACAGGAGCTGGAGCCAGTGCACACTGAATGTAGCATGTGGACTGGTCTAGGACACTCACTGCACACAGCATCCATGCCAAACTAGCCCTATGTGCTGGATCCAGGGCCAGTCCAAATCAGGCCCCCAGACCAGCCCTGCATGCCAAAGCCAGCAATGGGGCTTTTCCAGCATAGGCAGCACATGCAGCACACCCCAGACCAGCCGACACGTGGCATATAGCAGTTCCCCAAAACAGTTCTACATGCCACATCACATGCACTCCAGACTGGCCCTATGTGCCATGTCCTGTGCAAAGGGCCATGGCCAGCGCATGCAGTGTGCAGGGCTGGCTGAAGCCAGTGCATGCACTGCAAGCAGCACACAGAGCTGGTCTAGAGAGCACACTGAAAGTGGTGCCTGCTCAGGACTGGCCCTTAAGGCAGCTCTAGCATGTGGGACCAATCTAGCGTTGCCGTATTTCCTGTTTCAAAATAGAAGACACCTGTCAGGGAGGAAGAGGATAATATAATTATGGGATAGAGGCAGTGATATGTACATGCCATGCCTCTGGTCCTCACTCCCAACCCACAGCCCACTGTCACTGCCTGTGCCCTGTGCTCCCAACCCACAGTTCCCCGCCTCTCCTGATTCCCCTCACTTCCAAGCTACAGCCCACCCCCAGCCCTGCCGGTGCCTGTCACTCCCAACCCATACCCCCTGCTTCCCCTGCCTTGCAGTGTCTCCGAACTGCCCCGCCCCTGCAAGCGTAAGTACCAGCCCAGGTGCCACCAACCCAGCCATGCAGCTCTCTGCTGCCCCTGAAGAATCCCCTTGCACCTCTCCCCTGCCCTCTTCCCCAACCGGAGGGGGAGGTGTGTCCCCCCGCATGGCTTCCCTGCCTTGCTGTAGCCCCAGTGCCTAGACAGTTTCTCCGAGTGCTGCCAGGCACCACCCCCCCCAACACACATACCCTCCACACATGCCTGCTACACACACACCCTGGACAGTCCCTAAGCCCTCTCCCCCCAACATAGACTTAACTCCATGCAGCTGTCAGGGCTGCTCCCACCACTCTGCCTGGCTGCATGCCAGGCATATGCATGTGCACCCTGCCTCTGATTGCCACACTCCCCCCTCACCCCCCACCCCACTCCCCCTTGGCCCAAGCAGCTCCTTGCTAGGGCAAGCCTTGAAGTGCCAGCAAAAATGTCAATGCTGAGCAGAGCAAAATCCCAGACATTTGTTGATATTTTTAAAAACTGCCCAGACCAAGATGGGAGAACCCAAAAAGAGGGCATGTATGGGAAAACCTGGTTGTATGGTAACCTTAGGCCAATCTGTAGGTCCAGTTCAGCCCCCAGCTTGACCCTATGCCCCTCATCCAGCCCATGGTGCTGGATGCCTTTCACCCCTGCTTTAGACCTCTGAGGAATACTAGATGTCATCCAGCTTGTGAGGAAATAATATGGGTTTAGAATACCAGTAGTATACAAGTAGGGTGACCACCCGTCCCTAATTGGGTGGGACAGTCCTGGAATGGGATCCTCACATCCTGGCCCTGAGCTGTATGACTCCAAGACAGCACTTGTCCTGGATTCACAGTGTCATACAAAATCCCGGTTTGGAAAGCAGTGGGTTTCCCCTTACAGGGGAATGCTGGGAGTTGAGGGAGATGAGAGTAAGGGGAACTATGGAGCCAAGAAATGAGGCACAGGGGACTCCACATGCACGTGAATGCCCACACACGTGCACGTGGCTGGGAATACAGCCAGGCAGTGTAGAGAGCAGCTCCCTGCAGGTAAGTCTATGGGGGTGAGGGGACATAGGGGGTGGAAAGGGCAGAGTGAGGACCCCACAGTGAGGGAGGGAGTGTGGCATGGGGCATGGGGCATGGGGCCTGGGCGGGGAGTAGGACAAAGCCATTGGTGGCTCATCCAGGGGGCAGAGGTGCCTGGGGGGGCAATGTGCACCCCCAGATTTGTGCATGGCAGTAGATGCAGGCTGCCCGCTGTGGCCTCAGGGCTCCCCACCCTCCTACCCTCCCCCACAGAAGCCACGCAGCATGGGGAGGTGCCCTTTGCTCAACCGGCAACAGCGGTGGTGGTGGTGGCTTGGAGTTGTGCCCTTGGCTGCTGCCAGGCAGGCAGGGGGCACATGGCCAGAACAGAGTTCTCAGGGAGCAGGCAGCAGAGTGGGGAGCCTTGACCCTGCAGCAGGCAGCCTGTATCTGACCCTGCTCCGCTCAGCTCTGCTCTGGCCATGCCCCTGGCAGATGTGGGGGGGAGGGGGAAGGGAGGAGAGGTGGGCAAGTGTTCCATCTTTCCATTTTGAAAAGGTGGTCACCTTCCAAACAGGCCCCTACAACCTATGAGCAGCATGGGATATATTTCCACCCTAAGACTCTGTCCCAGATATCTGTGCCTACTACCACAATAAATGGATGGGTTCTACATCACCCTGTATTCTCTCCTGGAAATAACTTCTTTAATTCTGACACCAGATGGTTGCTGGCAAAGCTGAACTGCTATAACATCTCCTCTGCTGTTTAAGCAGTTAGTGGCCTGCAGACAGATTTCCTCAGGCTGTTATTTTGTCAGATCTCACAGGCATTTGGATGGGTTCCTGCTCAGAAGAGAGACTTCCAAGAAACTCACAGATGTTGCAGAAAGTGGTGCTGACAGGTGGCATTTTTCCCCTCTGTGCCAGTATTGAACCCAAGTCTCAGCATGGTATTAAGGAAGTGGTGTTTTTTCAGATAAGATGTAAAACAAAAGATCTGACCAATTGCAGATATTAGGATCCAGTGCCACTTTTCACAGTTTGGGGTCCTAACCTAAGCATCCTAGACAATTTCCTACTCAGCTAATTACATTCTGGTACCTGAAGGGGACTTCTGTTCTCAGTAACTATAGTATTCTTCATGGACTGCTGAGTTGCCTTATCCTGCTGACTAGCTCTAAATTCCAAGGCAGAAGTGGTGATATATTACAGGTGGATAAAATGATCCCATCTCAGTTACTACAATGTGACCGAGAACTTTCTAATAAAAAAGCACAAAAAGGAATAGAAAGGCAGAAAGATAAGAATTGCTCCTAGTTTTGGCTGAGGAAAGAACAGGAGCCAGCAGGGAAAATAGTAAACTAATCATTGCACTTATTAGAAAAGAGTAAGGAAAACCTCAAAAATCAAGGTAGAGTCATCAGGGCTTCCCAAGAGCTCTACATACATTACATTCCTACTAAGCCCATCAATAAAATTCAAGGCCTAGAGAAAAAAATGGTGGCTGGCTATATGTAATTCAGATTGACATTCTGTTTTTAAGAAGCTAAAGGCAGCTTTGCAAAGACAGCAAAGTTGCTTCAAAAATACACAGCAGCTATCCAGGTTTACACCACCTGAAGATCTTAGCCCTTATTTCTGTACAAAAGAAACAAGAGGATAAGAGATCTGACAGAGTTTTGAGCAAAATATACAAATATTGATTGAACAAGTAAATCTTTAAAAACAAAAGAAACTGAAAAACCTTTATTTTAAATGTGTTTATTCAGAGCTTTGTCCCAGAGTACAGACAGCTTTAGTAGATCATATCCCCTTGAAATAAGATTTCTAGCAACTACAGCAACAATAAATCAGGAGTCATCTTGCAGCTTTCATAAAGGCAAGAGTTCATAAAGGAAAGGAAAAGAATGTAAAGCATCTCTCAGCAGTCCAAGGCTGGGACCAGATACTGCATTTGTCCCGTGACAATGTGTGCCTCTGTTTGTCAGACAAACTTTGCCCCAGAACAGAAATGTCTCAAGATTGGCGTGTATACACATTGCCCTTCCAATCAGGGTTTAGTGCACTTGAAACCACCCAGGCTCCTAAAGGACATCCTTGGTGGATTCAGTTCAAGTGGATTATATTCTGTATCAGAAGAGACAGCATGAGAGGAAGGGCTGTGGGACAATGATTCATCACTGATTCAGTGATGCAGCCCCAGGACATCCTATCCAGATGTACATTGCAATGGTCTGGGACAAACTGTTAGCACTTCTTATCCTGTGAACCTTTTTAAGGTTTGTTACAGGACAATAGCCATGGGCATCTGAATGACTGCACTTTGTCCTGAGATAAAACAGTTTTAGCCAGGACAAATATAATGTCTGTTTGTAGCCCAATTGAAAGATATTTCTCCACAGGACAAACAGTGGGACAAGGCAGTGGCATCAATCTCTTTAAGTGCAGGGTTTAGAGGAAAAAGATAGCCATCACATATTTGAATCCACATTCTCCAATTCTCCAGCATTTCTTCTTTCTCCATTGTCTACCCCTTTAAGGACCAGAGCACTTCATCAGCCCTAGAAATGACCATCTGTGGTACAAGGTTCTTGTGTGACGTAAATTGAAACAATCTGGACATGACCACAGGGTGTATTTTTCCTTCATTGCACAAATGCTATGTTGTACATGATCTCTTGGAAACTGGGGCAGAGTGATGCTCACTGAGCAACCAGGTTTTAAAATGGATGAGTGAGTTTTTACTCTGTAACTGAAAACAAAATTAGTAATGATTCAATGCACAGATGCAGTGGAGCTCTGTATCTGCCTGCCTGCCTGCCTGCCTGCCTGCCTGTGATCTTCAGGTAGCAAGAGGTGGACCCCTCATTTTACATTTTAAATCTTCCAAGGATATGTGCAGAACCAAAGCAGAGTGTTTTGTTTGCTGTAGAGCTGTGATTTTTTTTTGTAACAGAAAACTGTTGAGAATGAAAAACAGAGTTATTGATAACAAAAAAATACTGTAATTTCACAGGTAAGTGCCTATTGAGTTTTAGCTTATTGAACTACCATTCAAAGCAAGGAAATTGTTTATGCCACTTGTAACAGGGCCCCGACTAAGACCCTGTTGCTAAAAGAATGGGGGCAGCTGAAAACGATTATAACGTGGGGGTGGGATAACGTGGGGGTGGGCCCACCCCCTAAAGAACCAATGAGGACTGGACTCTTTAGTTAAGAGGGAGAGACAGTGAAGGAGGAATTGTCTGCGGGCACTACAGAGAAAGAGAGAGAGAGAAGGAGGAGCTGCTAGAGAGAGACTCTCCAGAAAGAAGGATCTGGGAAGGGAGAGCCCAGAACACAGACCCCACCGTGACTTACCTTGAGTCTATAGGAATGAAGATTAGTGTGGGGAGAAGTGGAGCAGAGCCACGGGTGGGAGCCGCGGCTGGCAGTAAGAATCAGGGAGGCAACGTCAAGCCAAAAGGGCAGCGGGAGGGACCACCCCTGCTCAAACCCCTAAAAAGTCCAGGTGAATCTAGAACCCGCTTGGGAGGAGAGAGAGACGCCGGGGGACCGAGAGGGCAAGACTTACTGGGAAAGAGAAGCGGAGTCTGTGCGCTGGTTCGGCCGGAGAGAGAGACAGGTGGTGGCTGCAACAAGTCGCTAATAGGATAATTAATGGCAGAGGCCAGGCAGGAGGCGGCTGTAACAAGCTGCTAATAGCTGCTAATCAACAGCAGAGACCGGGACTGTGCGCAGCACCCATTTATTGTATTATTGGACTGGGACCGGACTGGAGGCTTGGGGGTCCCCAAGTCCAGTCTGCCGGATTGCATCCTCCAAATAAGGGGTGTTCTCTGTAAATAATAAAAACCAGAGGAATAAAAGCACCTGAACTCTATCAGATCCAGCGTGGTACTTCCTGCAGGTACTCCCTTGCATAACAACCACTTCCTCCCTATTTTTTTGTTGTTGAAGATCCAAGTCGTGGCAGGCGAGATTCTCGAGGATGGGGGGGTACTTTGCGGACCCGCTGACACCACTCTACAAGAGAGAGGAGCTTGTATTTATGAGCTGGTGGAGATGGCTAGTGAGCCCATTAAAGCCATCCCAATTATCACCCCTCCACCTCTTTCCAGCTCTTGATTGCTCTTCATCATCCTGGCTCCCATTTATTGCCCCACAGCCCTTCGTCTCCCTGCTTCCAGTGATACAGAATTGTATCCACACCATATTGATCATTGTGAAGGGATGTCCTTAGAACAGGGGTGGATCTCAGCCACTGTTCCCTGCCCCGCTCTGTCAGCATACTCCTAAACAGATGTGGCATTCCTGAGGTGACACTATGGAGTGAAGGTACTGGCATTGTTGCTATCCCTGTCAAAGGAGCCTCAGCCCATAGACCACTTCTCAAATAGAATTCCTGGACATATGAATTGCAGCTTGCTTTATTTTAGAATTAAGCTCCTAGCCCTTTTCTTTGTGACAGTTGTCTTGGATTGAGACACTAAGGGCGATACCCTTTCTAAGAACTAAATGTCACTAGTTTCCTCTAGACCTTGCACTAAAAATTGTAGGTAACACATGGCTACCACTACAACCAACCCACAGTTGCTTTTGGGGGAATGGAGAGCACAGCTGCATGTCTCTCATTTGCTGGGGAGGACCCCAAATCATTTAATGGGGTTAGCAGGGACAGAGGACAAAAGTGTCACCAAGGTTGCCATGAGGGCACTATGGCTGTTACAAGGTCTCTCAAAGGCAGACATTGGCCTTCAAGTGTATTTCTTCTCTGAGCTTTCAATGGGATCTCTGACTTCTGTGAGTGGCAGCTCAAAGCCTCAGAGGCAGCATTGTCCTGTGAACTAAATACCATGCAGATGCTTCCTCAGACTGATGAAGGGTGTTTGTGCCTGAAAGCTTGCAAAGAAGAACTTTCCAACTATTTCAGTTGGTCTAATAAAAGATATCAGATTTACCCAAAGAACCTTGTACTGATAACAAGGTGTTTTCTCCCATTTCTTTTGTAGAGAAAACAGAGCTACTTTCTTCTCTGTCAAACAAAGGTAAAAGCACCAACATCCCTCACTGGGGCAGAAGAAGGGGAAAGAGTTGGAACAGTTAAGTTGATGGTGTTAGGAAAGTGCTCTGTGTGCACTAGCATTCACTAAGATGCACAAAAAGTCCTGGCTGGGTGCCATATGTAAAGGAAGAAAAAATTATTTGGGGGGGATGAGCACATGCATGCTGTGCCCTCCCACCCTCCGCCAGGCAGATAAGTCTATAGGGAAAGGGGTGTAGGGAGGAAGGGACATGGGGGAGGGGGCAGATCAATGTCCCTACAGTGAGGGAGGGAGCAGGGCACAGGCAGGGGCAGGGGTGAATGAGGCCCTGGCTGGGCCACGTGTTGGGCCATTCGGAGCCCAGCTTGCCTAGGGCTCTGGGGGGGCTCCTACCACTGTAAGCACCCCAGTGGAGGCCCAGGGGGCATGTGCCCCCCAATCTGTGCATGGAGCATAGATGGCTGCTGCTGTGGTTTGTGCTTTGCGCCCAGCTGCAACTGCATCTGGACCTGCATGATGCCACTTGTGTCCCACAGCCAGGCAGGCAGGGGACGCAGCACAGCTCAGCAGTGCCAGGCATGTGGTGTTGCGCTACTCCCAAGCCAGCTGCAGATGGGTGCAGCGTGCAGCAGCAGCTGCCTCTACACCATGTACAGATCTGGGGTCATGTGCCCCCTGGGCCTCCCCCAGGGTGTGCAGAGCAGCAGGACCCCCCCCCCACACACACACACACCCCTGGATGAGCTGCCCGGGCCCCATTCACCCCAGCCCCAGCCCCTGCTTGTACCCCAACTCCCTCCCTCACTGCAGGGCCTCAATCTTCCCCCCTCTTTCCCTTTCATAGAATCAACTGGCACTTGCCTCCTGTGCTGAGCAGCCAGTCATCCACACACCAGGCTGCGATTCTTGCTGTGTGTGCACCTGTTGCAGCCACCCAGAGCCCACAGCTGGGCTGCCTTGTGACCCTACTGGGTGCAAAAGTCCTTTCTCCCCTTCAACTTCCTGAATATGCAAAACTGTCCTTTGCAAATGTATAAGT